>NC_045597.1:51147121-51450151 GCF_009762305.2 Zalophus californianus
TACTTTCCTCTCAGGGTGATTTAGCCCTAGGTATTTCTAAAGGCTTGGGAACAGAGATAAAGATTATCTCTTTTCCTGCCCATTTCTCTATCAGTTCTGAGCTATATATCTGGGGTCCAAGACATATGTGTCCTCGTCCTGGATCTTGAATTCTGTGTTCACCTTATATATCACTCACTGGCTGCATTTCCTCACCATTTTTTTTTTCTTTCTCCCTTCCTTTCTTTCTTTCTTTCTTTTTTTTTTTTTCTTTCCCCTCCCTCCATTTGTGAGAGGCTGCCAGGCCCTTTTAGAGCATGAAGATGAAAATGAATCTAACTGGAGTCGGGAGGCTACTCTCTCTGGAATATTTAAATGAGATAAATGACGCCAGTCAGAACACCAGTTTGCTGACATATTGGAGTGCCAAGAGCCGTGTAGAGCTGTCACTCAGAAGAATGACTTCCCAGCTGCCATCCTGCCGTCCTGCAGTCCTGCCACCCTCCAGCACCTTCTCATGAATGTGTATTTCCTGCAGGAGGTGAGGAGGCGAGCCCATCCGGACGGCCGGGGGGGCCAAACTAAGAAACGGATATTCCCTTAGAAGAAGCTAGCCCGCACTTACCCAAGGTGTGAGGTGATGAATGAAAACTAGCCATGCTTTCCACAGAATGGATGTGGTTTTGTATTCATTGCCAATGCCCCTGGTAGCCAGCAAAGCTGTCTAGGGTACATGGTCCCTCTCTAAATTGGACGATTGTATTCAAGCTGTCATTTTTCATTTTTTAAAAAACCAGGATCCCTTCAGGTAATCAGTAACCTTGAAGACAACTGAACTCTCAAGCACAGGTCTGCCAAAAGTCCTCCGGGAGCTCTGGAAAAGTTGGTGAAAATATATAAACATCAGCGCCCACACTGCGGTCGGCCGCGTCCTCCGGTGTCCCTCGCTATCTCTTTCCATCTTCGCCTTCAATGTTCCACAAAGTTTAGACAGGCTAAGGTTATCACTCACATACTATGACTCAAACTCGGGGAAATTGTTCCTGTAATGGAGTTCTCAATTTATTGGTCAATTTCACCTTGATTTTGTGTCACCGGTAGCTTTGCTGGTCCTTCAGCTCGTATTACATACTCTGAAACTGTGAAACATTTTCAAATATTTTAAATATCACAGATAATTTTATTCAGATCATAATCTCTCCTTCTGGAAAGATAAATAAAAATAATTTTTCTAAAAGGCAAGATTGTTCTCTGCACTTGTGCTTTCATAAATAGCTAAAATCTGCCACCTTCTGGATTTTCCAGGATGCCAACGACATCAACTGGTCTTATTTTCTTTATCCCCGACCAGATATTCTTCAGCTATGCAGTGATACTGCCATCTAGTGGGCATTTTCTAGAAGGCTCATTCAGCCGAAATGGGTAAAAAGAGCGTGGCTTTTCTAAGCGGGAAGCAAATACCCACTTGGAGAAATTTACTCCAACTACAGTTACGAAAAGAAAACGAACCTTATACAGACTATTGATGTTCGAATTGAAAAGCCAGCAATTACGAAATAAATTTGCAAAATTAAAATAAAAGGATCCATTATGCTCAAACCAGGACAGCCTCACATGAAAAATGCATTTTCACTTCAAATGGCAATACAAATGGGACAATACACCCACGTCAGAGCCACAGCAACATCATTCATCCTCCACAGTCACCTGAAAGAAGATGAAGACACTGAGCTATTTCTGTCTTTTTTACCTCCTTCGTCTGAGGAACAGATGAAAACGTACCGGTTACGTAATACTCAGCCCTGATACTACAACGAAAATAAGGTCGATACTTTTGCATTTTTAACAGTTTCTTGGCTCTGCACCTTAAATGCTTCTTGGAATTTCTTCCGTGCCCAAGGAGCATGCATTTTGGAGCGCAGTGGAGACCCCACTGACACTGTGTTCATTTCCCAGTCTCGTCCCGGGCACGGGCCTCAGCGAACGCAGAATGCAGGATCTGACAGGCCCCTGCTTGTGATGTTTCAAGGATGTCATTTCATTGCTCTCTCCTCTGCTATGTGTTGAAATCTCCCCAGAGTCCTCGGTTGGGAAGACGAAGGGGCTTGGGGGACACTTCCCCGCCCCCCCCGCCCCCCCCCACCCCGGTGTCAGAAACAGCCCCTGCAGCTGTGAGCTCCACTTGGGAGGTTGTCAGGAAGTTGACAAACTATCTCAGCTGCTGGAAATCTACTTTGTGCTGAAACACAGGAAAGTGTGTACTATAGATTCGCAATGTGGGACCAAATTAACTTTCGAAAAATCAAAATCAGTTTAAAGTTTTTTACTGACTGAGAGGAAGGGGCACCACATCATCCCATCCTTCACTTCCTCTTTCCCGTCCATTGGCAGTCTCTGCCCACAGCCCACAGCTTCCCACGGGCTCCAGCCCTAAAAAGCCACCTGGGGGCTTTGCCCCTCCCCATCATCATTTGATGCAGGAGGTGAGCACTTTGTGGATGCAAACGGGTAGCCTCAGGTCAACCCCACAAAGGCAGCTCAAGAGAAGCCTTTCTCCCTGGTGCTGGCGCATCAACCCTTGTTGTCTGGTTCGCCGGTTGGCTGGTTGTTTCTTTGGGGGGTAGGAAAGGATCCGGGGTTGAACGTAGCAAAGATCAGATCAGGGGATCTGATCACCCCAGATAAAGAAATTCTACATCTGAAGCCAACCCCCAACCTCAGGGCACTTTAAAAACTTGGCAACAAGAACCACAGAGGCCTGGGCTGGCCCAACTCCCAAGCTGTCTGGGAACCGGAGCAGAGGATTTCGGTAATGCTTCTGGCCAGGTTATTATTAGTGAGGCCATCTTCAGGCAGCGACTGATCACAGGAACTACCACCTGGTGTTAATTCCTGTCTGTCTTCTCTCTCCCCGTGGCAAGTATCATGCCCCACAGCCATTATGGCCAATCCAGGGCCAACTTGAAAGGGGACAGAAGTTCCAGCAGCCTGGGGTGGGAGGCTAAGGATTGGGAGCACTGTGGCTAGACGAGCAGGCAAGCAGCCTCGGCGCTTTGGTAGCATTTGAATCACACATAGATGAGGTCCAGGCTTGAGCTTCTGCCTCAGTTGCCCTCCCGGAGATGGCTCTACCTTTCCGACCTCTGGGGCCATAAAGGATGTCCTTACAAATCTGTATGTAATCATAAATTAAATACGTACATAAACAAACAGATACGATAAATAAAATAAAACAGAGGTCCAACGGTCATTTCAGTTTGCCAGGTCTGGGGTGCTATTCTATTAGCTATTGGCTACCGGGTAAATTGGCTGTTGTACCAGATATCAGGGGGCAGACTGGAGGCCGGTTGTTCTGTGGATGGCGTGGCACAATGGCAGCTGTCCACAGCGGACCAGGCTGGTGGCAAGAAGGGAAGGCAAGTGCTTCTTAGAAAGTGCCTTTGCTGGAGGGCAGCATGATGGTGAGGGTTAGCCATTTCAGATGTATAATGTGCCCTGATAACTCTATACCAAACTCTGTGCCAACAAGCAAGAACTCAAAAAAAAAAAAAAAAAAAAAGTCCTAGGTTCAAAGGGCTCTCAGGCTAGAAGGAGACACAGTATTTATATAACTAACTACACAACAACGTGGTAAGTGGAAAGAACAAAGACTATGGAGGTAAAAAGGACAGGGGAATTAATTTTGGGGGGGAGGGTCAGGGGACACCTCATGGAGGAGAGGGTCTCTGGAGAGCCTTGACTGACAAGAAAGGGCACGAGGGAGATGATGGTAACCCAGGAAAAGGGCCTGAGCAAAAGCGGCCGAGCAGGTGCAGGGAGCTGAGGCAGAAGGGTAGCCAAGTCCGTGGTAGATGTCAAGGCTGCAGAAGGCAGGTGATCCATATCCACTGGAAACAGAAATGTCTTGCCAAGGAGTGTGGCAATGGGGAGCTGGCAGAATTCTTCAAGCAAGGAAGTCATCTAGAGACTAACTTTGGCAGTAGTGATGAGAAAGGATGGAAGAGAGGAAGAAAGAGGGCAGAGATGGGCGGACCAGGTAAGGGGCTACTGCCCTGGTCCAGGGGAGAGATGGTGAGAGCCTTACCTGTGGCCAGAGGATTAGAAATGGAGAGTAAACTAGATGTTTTGGAGAGAAATCTAAGGCAAACTTGAAAGAATCTGATTGGAAATGAAGGGAAAGGACAAGATGACATAAGGTGGGTAAAACTGGGGGGTGCTGGTGCCATGTCTGACAAGGGACAGAAGTGTTTGGGGTTTGGGTTCCAGTGAATTTGGGTTCAGATGTCTTACGCTTGTGGGGCTTGTGGGAATGCCCAGTGGGAAACCACAACTACAACTCTGGAGATCCAGCAAAGAGCTAATAGCATAGACTGGATCCCCCAACAATGTAAGCTCCATAAGGGCGTGAATCTTTGAGTACTTGTTCACTAGTACATCCCACGCCTACAACAGTGCATGGCGCACATTAGGTGCTCCGTAAATATTTGTCGGTATTTATTCCTTGGATGAATTTGATGACCATCAATCTGTAGGGGATAGCCCAGTGCGCTGGAGATGGGTGAGATTTCTCAGAAAGTGAAGAGCAAGGATGTAGTACGACCCTTACAAAGGACATCCTAAGTATTTAGAGGACACTTTCAGAAAGTTTGCTGTGAAGAAAAGTTAAGAAAAACGACAGGACCCTGAGGGTTCTCTAGGGTAGGCACCTTTGTAGGGGTCCTCAGTCAGTGTGCTAGCGGGCAACAGAATTCCCTTCAGATAGTTCGGATGAAGAGGCTGAATGAAGGCACTGTTTGTAGAGGTCCAGGCACAGGAAAAAGAACTACAGAGTGGCATGGCCCCCGGAGGCTGACCACGGCAGGAAACCATCTCCATCCCCAGGTCGAACAGGGCAATGGGAGGAAACAGCGTTACCAGAGTCCAAAGAGCGCTGGAGCCTTGAAGCAGGGTTATCAGAGGCAGAGGCATAAAGCCAAATCACGGGGGCGCCGATGGGGAAGAAAAACCCTGATCTACCTTTTCCTCCACACTCTGATCTCTTGCCAATGCCTCCCATAGGCAGAATCCAACAGGAAAGCAAAGGGCAAGGGGGCAGGAGGGTACAATGGGGGGGGCCAATCTCGTGAGGCACAGTGTAGGACAGAGAAGGGAGGGAAAGGCACCTCGTAGGGAGTGGGCGGGGGGGGGGGAGAATTACCAACACAGAGATAAAAAAAAAAAAAAAAAAGCAGCCAGAAAGGATGGAAGGCTTGCAGGTGCAAGATGAGTGGAGATATTGCCAGAGATGGGGGTTTAACTGTGAGGTGGCAGGGCAAAGCTCAGGAGGACAGGGAATTCAGAATAAGGTAGATTTTGATGACACCAAGGACATGACCATCCAGAAGGCCCCTTCTCCAGATTCCAGAAGTAACTGCTCCTTGAGATCACCCTCCTTGTGTCCCGGGATGACCCTGAAGCTGTGAGTTTCAGGTATTTGGTTCAACTGGCCCATTCCATAGCCCCTCTGGGCATATGCTAAGAGTCTTTCCTTCCCTCTGATACCACCACCGCCTGCTATCTTTCCAGAGGCGCCACACATGATGAATCTTCAGATTGAGGCAGGGAGAAGCAGAGACCTCCAAAAGGCATTTCTGCTGCCGCAGATCCTGAAGCTGAGAGTCTCCTAGCACACCCACTCCAAACAGCTGTCTGTGGAGCCCAGTGTCCCGGATACGGAAATCGGGGCTGTGCTTTAGATGTCCTAACAAGAACGCCAGAAAACCGTTGTATTATTATCATCCCTATCTTGGGGATGAGAGAACTGCTGCTGAAAACTACTGAGAAACTTGTCCAAGGTCACATTTAGCAATCTGACCGCAGAGCCCATGCTTGGAACCATCTCTGTCGTAGAACTCCTATTCACGGAGCACCCAGCACGGATGTGCTGGGAATGAAGGGGTGAACAAGGCAGACAGATTCCCGCCCTCCTGGAGCTCACCCTCTTAAGTGCCGTGGACAGACAGCAAGCGCATAAGCAAGCACAAATCAATCTGATCATCCCCGATAGCGATAGTGACTTTTCCCAGAGCCTCGCTGTACAGCTTTTGGACACCCTCCAAAGCCGAGCTCCAAAAATCCATGATCACAACACAAAACCCTGATTGTTAGGAAGGCAACACACCCACACAGCGGGTCTGTCTGCTATGTTTGTGCGGCACCTTCCCACCAAGCACTTGAAACGTGTTAAATAATCATTGCCATTCCACGGCAAGTGCATTTCTCTCTTATTTTAATCCTATTATAGAATTTTTTGATGGCAACCTGCTGTTAGAGTACATCTAACTATGTTAAAGCTCCCCAGGCCCTGAGCATGAAAGAACCTCTTCAGAACACATGCTAGGACAGGTCTACCTTGTTAGCATGGAAATGAAAATAAAAAGCACTGCTCCAGGGCAGCGAGGAGGTGGACGGGTGTTCTAATACCAGCGCTTAGGAGGTGATCTCCCCTGTTCTCTCCTTCGTGCTTCAGGCGGTGGGGGCCTGATGGTGAGGATCCTTTTCTGTATTCTGCCCAGTGCCTGGTGCTTGGTGTTTGAGCAGCAACGACTAGTAATATAACTTGCAACCCCTTAGCGAAAGGTCATCTCTGTTGCTCTTATGCTCCGGTTGCTTTTTGGTGGAAGGGAATCAGTAGTCAGGATAACCTACAGGCTCACTCCTGAACTTTGGAGATGTTTCATTAACGAAATGGAAATATATATAATTTAAATATGCAGGTGAACATCTCCCTCCACCTGCAATTATGTAAATGAAGAGCAGCCCTGGCGTGGTACCAATAGCAGCTTCCTAGAGAATATCGAGTTCACATTCCTTAAACAAAGTTACATTTATGGGTTGCGGCAAGAATTTGTATTTTGATTATTTCACTCTAGAGAATAACAACACATGGGGAATACTATGGATGGCAGTAAAAATTAGAAATTATCCAGGGCACCTCAGCTTTCTGGGCCTCGTGTATGCCCAGGAGAATATATAATGGATGCTGTAAAGAAAATGAATCACTGAAGTCCATTTGAATAAAAGATGGATAGATACAGTGGCTCTCCTTAGTAGTGGGGGGGGGGGGGGTTACAGTCATGAGTCATCCTTCTCGTGTTCTGAAAGGCCAGTTCCTAGATAAACCTTACAGGACAACTGGGTTCTCCTGTAAGGAGAATGCCTTATTGTGATCTCTGGGGCCCGGGGTACAATGTTAGGGCACAAGGTATTGTTCAGGAATCAATACGAAGAGTTAGAAGTATTAATACCTCACAGATGTTGGTTATGGATTCTTTTTATATCAGCAACAAAAGTTGCACCAAGGAAAGAAGGGCAGATTATTTTAAAGAGAGTTTGGCCCAATCATTCCCCTGTCAGTGCGGGGCTGTATATGTTCGGATGCACCCATAAGATTGCTCACTAATATGGGAGAGTGATATGTAATTCACCCCCTTAAGGAACAGTCGAGAAAACCACACTGGATGAATCCCTCAACTCAGGGGTTATGTGTAAAATATTTAACTGCCAGCCAGACATGAGGTATCACGATGGACCCTGGCTTTACCAATGCATTTGTCATGCACAGAAGTCCTGATGCAGCCCGCGTGAGGCTCTCCTGCAGATGGGGGCACCTATTTACTTACATGCTACGGGCGTGATCGTCAGGGACTCTGGCTAAAGGTCAGCGATTCATATAGTAAGAAGTTAATGGCCCCTGCCCTCAAGGACCTCAGAATCTAGTAAAGAAAACAAACCACATACAAAACATAATACACAACAGAATGCAATAAATGTCCTAGGAGGGGTGTACACAAAGGGTTATAGGAATTGAAAAGAGGGGACATTATTTACAGCTGGAGGAAACTGGAATCTCCTCTGCATGGAAGAGACTGTATTTTTTTTTTAAGAGACTGTATTTTAAATGAAGCTTGAAGAATAGATGGGATTTAGACATCATTAGGGACTAGATGTTTGTGTTCCTCCAGAATTCCTACATTGAAGCCCTAACCCCCAATGTGATGGTCATTGGAGGCGGGGCCTTCAGGAGGGAAGGAGGTCTTGAGGAGGCATGAGGATGAGGCTGCCATGATGGGATTCGCACCCTTCTAAGAAGGGGAAGAGACCAGAGCTCCCTCTCTCCACCTGGGAGGATGGAGCAGGAAGGCAGGAAGAGGGCCCTCACTGGGGAACAGAATCTGCTGGAAACTTGCTCTTGGATTTGCCGGCCTCCAGAACTGCCAAGAGTAAACGTCTACAGCCTAAGCCAGCCCCAGCTTATGGTGCTTTGTTATAGCAGCCCCCGACTGTCTAAGACAGACACGGACGGCCAGGTAAATGAGAATCTCCGAGGAAGGAAACATGTAAGTGACTGCAGGGGAGGGGAAGTGAGGGGCAGATTCAGAGAGCCGTTCAGCTTGTCCACATCACAGGACTCATGAAGTCCGGTAATAGGAGCCACAACTGGGACGGCAGATTGGGGTCAGACCATGACAAGCCATGGGTGTCAGAGGAAGGTATTTGGATCTGACTCTGTGGCACATGGAGCGCAGTCAAAAATTATTTCAGTAGGAGAGTCACACGATCAGAGCTTCATCATCAATCAACTCAACAATATTTTAACCTTAACAGGTAACGGCGGCAGCGAGCTGGCCCCAGAATGCCAAGCTCAGCTGAACAGGGTCAGGCAGTGGGCTGCATGCGCCTCTCACACATGAGCCTGGAAAAGTAACCTCTTATTCAGGCTGTCAGTCACCAAGTGGCTTGAAGCACCCTCTGTGTGGGACGACGATGAACTTCATACTTAGCAGCAGGAATCCGCCCTGCCCCACAGCTGTCATCTGGGACCAGGACAAAGAAGAGGCTTAAGAGGATCTGAGAGAGGAGCCTGTAGGCGCTCCCATTTGTACTGTATAGTTCTGTGAGCTTGGCTGATGAGGCCGGTCAATGTTCATTTTTCTGCATGAAATAGAAAAGCAGAACTCTGTTGATTTTATGTTTCCTGGCTGATCGATGGGGGTCAGAGTGAGGGCTTTGAGACCTGCTGAGGGGAGGGACTGTGGCACTTTTGATGGCCTCCTTTGTGTTGTCTTCTTCTGGGAAAAAGGAAGGTCATGGTGAATCCCTCTTTCAGACTCGGGTGGCTCCAGTGGCAGCAACCCTGGAATGAAGAGGCAATGGTGGGGACGTTGCCAGCCAGGCCAAGCAAGGAGAGGTGATGCTGAAGGGCTTTGAAGAAATGCTGCACTTTTGGCAAAGGGACCCCAAACAGCACCTGCATTTCTGCAGGCTCTTCACTTGCTTTTTATATCCTCGCAGGCTGTCTCTGGAATTGCTGAAAGGTGGAAAATCTGCACACTCCTTGGGGGTTCAGAGAGACAGCAAGGGCAGGGAAGAAAGTGGTAGGAACTCAGGAGACCTGGCTCTCCGGGAACCAGGGATGTGTCCTTCTAGCCCTAACCATGGTGCCTTCAGCCAAGCCCCATTGTCTTTGTTTCTGTAATACCACCACTAATAATAATAGCTACCAAGTGTTAAACACCCTCTGTATGAAATACTTTACCTCTATATGATTGCATTTAACCCTGGGAATAACCTCCAAGCATGTGATTATTGCCCTTACTTTACAGAAGGAGTCAAAGCTCTGACAGGTTAGGTAGCTGGCCCTAGAAATAAGCAATAGAACAGACTGGAGCCCTGGTCCCACGCTCTTAGTAACTGGCCGTGGGGTCTCCTCTACCTTATTTTTCTCACCTGTGTTATGGGGAAAACCATCATGAACATCAAAGCCCAGCTAAGCCTCAATGTGCATAGATAGGCGTTGCAAATCCTGAAGGGCTGGGCAAATAGAAGACACCACCGCTATCAAATCCACTCTGCTTCTCCTTTGTTAGGGACATACAGGATTTAGATGCAAATGTGTTTCCAAAGGCCAAAATGTCCCATAAACAAAGTGTTAATTATCACGAAAATTTCCAAGAGTCTGCGAACCCCGCCCTACATTATATGTAGGCATCAGGGAAGGAGAGAAAACAGGAGGGGCTACCCTGGGATCCACAGGAAACATTTGGCTAGGTAAGGAGGTTAAGTGGCCACTTGAGCAAAAGCAAGAGGCAAGAGACACACGCAGAGATACATCTGCTCCATTCCACAGAGCGGAGACGGACATGGTCTCTCAACCGGCGTCGCCCTCCTCTCTTCCACCAATTTAAGCTCTTTTTTCCATTGTTCTGCTCCCACACGCTTTGCATGTGAAAGCAGCACAGCGTGGACATCATTAAAAGCCTCGTGACTGGAGGCTGAAATGAGACACTGATCGTCCTATTAAGCAACAGATTTCATAAACAAACGCAATTCATTCTGCCTGCAGCCTGACAACGCTGTCTGAGGAGCCCTGCTGCAAATAATGTAGCGGTTCCCGTTCTGCTTAAAGTTTCAGAGGCGGGGGAGCCCCACCAAATCACAAAGAAGGAGCTCTGCAAAGGGCCTGCTGCGGCTGAGCGGTGCCAAATGAGCCCCCTGCCCCACCCCGGAAAGCCCCAGCGCCCCGGTTCCGTGAAACTGCGCCGGCTACTAAGCCTTCGGAGCAGCCAACCGGAGCCACGGCCTCCCGAGAAATGACAGATTTACAGGAAGAAATACTGTGCACTTGCTGGAGGCGAGTTATTTTAATATAATGCAGAGATGACAGCTCTCCACATTTAATCATCAGACTCCTGATTTTCTTTGCCACGACGTTAGAATTTCTCACAATTTGGAAAATGTTTCTTTTCTACCCATGCCTGACAGTTGCATGTTTGCAAAAAAAAAAAAAAAAAAAGTAAACTTCTCCAATTATTTTTAATAAAATGTAAATGATGGTCTGCAGAAGCCCTCTCTCTGCCCACAGACCCCGCCCACAACCAGTCCAAGCAGGGGCCACGCATGCCCCCCAGGCAAGGCCTCTGCCACTTTGTGATCCCCCCTGCCCCCCACCCCGTGCTATGAACCTGCCACTCAGAAGGCTTGCTTCTCTCTTTGTCACCTACATTATGACCATTTCTTTTTTAATGGGGTCTGTGATCAGCTCTGTCAGAGAGACTGTGCATTTGATTATCTCTGCCTAAGTGGGCTGAAGCAGGCTGGCTGGCTCCCTGATCATAAGCTCAGCCACATTTCAACGTTTGGCAGCCACTAAAATGGACATCAGCTTTAAGTCTCTAGTTTGCTAATTCATAACAAGGTAGGTCTGTATCATTCTCACACCTGTTTCTTAATAGGTAAGAAGCTGAAAGAGAGACACGTTATATCTTAATGGAAGATGCACACCATGATGGCACTCCAGCCAGGACCCACACCCCGGGTACAAGCGACTGTGTACATTTCTTCTTTCACAAAACTTTCAGTGAGTGTCTACTGTCTGGAGGCCCTGGGGATGTGAAAATAAACAAGAGACAGGTCCTTCTCTAGAAGAGTTAACGAGGCAATAGAGCAGGGAGATGGGTAAATAAATAATTTGAGCACAATGTGAGAGGCAGCACAATCCAGGTAAGCTCAGAGAGAAAGGGAGAAGGGCATCTGCCTGCTGACAGAACCGCACAGGTGACAGGAAAGAGCATGGAGTGTTTCCAGAGCTGAGCATTTTTGGGGAGGAAAGAGTATAGGCCACTAAATGGAGGCAACATCTGGAAGTGCAGCTGGAAAGGACCATGGTGGTAAGAAGAGGGATGATTTTAGTGGTCTTCTAAGGATCGAGGGTCTAATGCCTATCCCAAAGCAGGCGGGAATAAGTGCTTACATGTCCATCGTCCTTCTGCCCCTGCCCCTGCCCCTCCCCCCGCGAGAGAGGGCAATCCAAAATAAACAGCCCTCTTGGGGCAACACCAACTCCACTGCATGATAAACCAACCAGGGTACCTTTCAAAGGACAAAGGAGCCCTGAGACTAAGGATCCCACTTCTGGGGCCTAAGTTCCCAGAGTCAACTCTGCTTTCCTTAGAGGAAGCTGCAGAAACTCAGCTTGTTCCTGGCCTCATGGGCAAGAACTCCTCACCTGCCCAGCAGCGCTCTGTCCCTCCTGCAGCCACAGCCCCGTCTCTACTGGGTCACCCAGTGGCACCTCATTAACTGTGGGGGGGCTCTCAGAGAGAACGAGGCCGTCATTAATCCCCCCTCCCCGTCTCCTGAAGGAGAAGTGCAGCTCTGCGTTCCACTGGAAGAGTGATGAGCCACCGCCAGGAAACCTGAGCCAGGAGCCCCTAGAGCCGCCACCTCCCTCTGAGGTCATTTTCATCTATTCTGAAGGGCAAAGCGGGGACTCGGGAATTGGTAGTTTTGAGAATAACAGGAGGCATTTTGCAGATCTGGGTTAGCTTCTGGATTGTATGCGGGGTAAATAATTGGTGCTGCTTTTCAGCGATCTGAGCTCCAAAGTTCCGTTCACTCACCAGAGACAAGAAGCCGGGGACACTGCAGTCCTACCAAGGATGTCCATGGAGATGAGTAGCATTGCCTGCTTCGTCCCCAGGATTTGGGGACTGTATTTGACACTGGGCATCCCGCCCAGCACCACTGGCAGTGCTAAGGGGATAATTCCTGTACGTGGCCCTCCCAGAACACCTGGGCAGGTCACTGCCTTGTAAATGCAAAGCACCGTTCCCCAAAAAGGCAGGTGCCTGCTTCTCGGCCACGTAAAAAAAATCAGGCTACGAACCCCCTAGCTCGGGTGCTGTCTTTGCAACCTCTCTTCCTTCTCCTGCAATGCGCTACATTGAGATACAAATGAAGCTAACAAGAGCCCAGACTCTTTTAGACGCTGCACACTTTAAAGGAGAAATAACCTCTCTGGAGGTGACTGCATTTATGCTACCACAGCTCAGTATAACCACCACCATACCACCTCATCACAGGTTCCAAATGAAAACTTTTGAGGGCTATTAAACACCCGGCAAGTTTTCAGAGCATATTGTGAAAAGTTACTTATCTCGGTCGTCTCCGTAATTGTGATACATTAGAGAAGTGCGTGGCATTCAGCAGCCCTCAGCTTGCCCGGGAGGTGGGGCGGCAGGGGTTAGGATCCTGCTCCACAGTCCATTAACACCAGCAGGGAGACGGGCTGCCGGACAGACAACCGCATCCCAGCCAGGCTCTGCAGCTTAATCCTATTTGGTTTAATGGACTTGTTTCCAGTATCAGAGGGTCATGAATAGACGAGGGTGAAACCAGTACCACAACGATGCCTTTGAACGGGCCTGGTGCACTTATCGAGTGGGCTGTCTTCCTCTCTCCCATCCGCATGTCCAGAATGCTGGATTGCAGCATCCTCCAGGATCCTTCTTAGCCTGGAAGCACCTAGAGTGTTTCCCCTCTGCCGCCTTCACGGCCCCGTGTCCCCGTGCCCGTGCCCTGCCCCCCGGTGTCATGATCCAAGTCATCAGCAAAGCCCCTAGACAGAAATGGGATTGAAGCTGTTCTAACATTACACATTTTTTCCTCAGTTCTTCATTCAGCTATGCATGTGCGAATGCCCTTGTGCTCCCTCATTTACTTATGGAAGAGTAAGGCGTGGAATGACAAGAAGAATCAAAAGTGATCATAAATCTCATGCTAACTATGTGTCAGGCAGACAAAAAGTGCAGAACTTGTCATTGCTTTTATATTCTTCATAACAACCCTGTGAGGGAGCTCTGATTATTATCCCCATTTTGCAGATAAGCAAACTGAGGCCAGAGGGGGAAATTATTTAAGTAGACACTATTGCCTGCAGAACTATGGTACTGTTAAAAAAAAGAGAGAGAAAAAAAAAAAAAGAACTATGGTACTGTTATAACAACACAATAGTCACAGCGGTAGTGGCCAGAGTTGAAGGCCTGGACGTTATCTTCCGGAGCAGAGAAAAGAACTCAAATTCCAGAATCAGGCAGACCTGGGTTAAAATTCCAGCTTCACTACTGATTAGCTATGCAATCTTATGCCATTTTCTTAACGTATCTGGGCTTCAAGATAACTGCACCTAAGATTGGTTTTTGTAAGAATTGCATATGAAAAAATTTATGATAGGCTTACCACAGGGGAGGCCCTCAGCATATGCATCTGTCCTGTCCTCTCTCTGTCCCTAACTCAGTTACACAGCTCATGACCTGCAACATTGGCTGGTGAGTTGCTTGTGGTCACCCAGTGCCACCTTATGGTTATTATGGATCTCATTATTAAGATGTACAAATGAAAGTGGTGGGGGAAATATGCCTATCTTCATTTCTACTCGAGAAAGGGCATAAAATAACTACATGAATCACCAAAATACCTGGACTGATTATCTGTGCCTAAAAAAAATTTACAGAGAAAAATCTCCATCAGAATTAGCCAGAACCCAAAGTGGAATTAGTTAGCTATTATTTCTTCTCTCTCGACCTAAAGAATTATGAAACAAGAACAACAAAACAAACTTTCCTAAAATAGAATGCACTACCTGGTAAAGTAATAAGCTCCCTGTCACTGGATATAATCAAGCAAAGCCTGGACAATCAACTGGAAGACATGTTGTCAAGAGGATTAATGCATGGGCCAAGGGTTAGATGAGATCAGTGATTTTCAAACTTTTTAGCAGAACATAAAAGGATAAAAATGGAGTTGCTTGGGGTAAAGAGAGAGATGGGAGGCTCTGAGCCCACCCACCCCCCACCCCGCCAATGAAGGGGCTGAGGAATCCCTGTGAAATCTTAGGGCTTAGGAATTAAGCCAGTAAGAAAAGCCAGCATTTTGCGTAATACCTTGCAGTTTACAAAGTCTTCCTGTGCGCGCACGTGTTCTCTTATGGCAGAGTATGGGACGATGTGAGTTCAGATGTGCTCTATGGGACTACACGCTTGGTCGCCCAAATAAGGTGAGCAGTGAAATGATCCAGTTGTAACCAGAGTGATATCCTGGGGCCAAGGAGAAAGCGGCTGGAGGGTGTGGATGGAGGGGTTGACACAAGAAACACTGGCCTCCTAGAACTCCTGCCCAGGAGGAGGCATATGTTTCCCGGAACAACTCTTTGAGGTGCAGCAAATGCAGTCTTTAAACTCTCCACCAGTTCCAAGGCCCCGATTAGGCAAACAGCCCAGAAAAAGATAATGCAGAACACAGAAGTCATTTTTTGGCAATAAACACCCACAACTAGAATTTTGCAGTGTGCACCCTGTAGGAAAGGGATGTCTTAGAGTCCAGCATTACTAATAAATCTGTGCAATAATAAAGCTGAATCACAAAGTGGCAAGAATTATAGCAATTTGGTTCACAGAAGCTCACACTTGAAGTGGAAATTTTGTGCAACCACCAACGGATAAGCTGAGATTTCTCTGCAATTTGCAAATTAGCCCTTCTTATATAAGGAACTTCTCATTCTTCTAAAAACAGGCCTAGGACTCCGAACTGCAAAAAAGCTCTTAATTGCAACCACATAATCCAGTAGGATTAAGCAAAAATAAATTTCCTATTGCATACACATATTGTTCACAGAATCACTGGAAGGCTGAAGAAACAGGTAAACAGATGATTCTGGGCTTAGCTTTCAGGAATTACTCTCAAAATTCATAGCCCAGAACAGGGCCACCAAGGCACCTGCTGTGACAGCAACCCACTCCTGAACCATGAAGCCTCCGCCATGATCAGTGACAGTAAAATGGATCAATTCCAAATGAAAGCCTCACAGAGCCCAGCTGCAAGAGAGTCTGGAAAATGTGACCATTAGTGTTCCATTCTCTTAAAGACAAGAAAGTACTTTTAGAAGGAGTTTGGAGCGAGTATAGAGTCCATAGTATCCTCCACTGAACCAAGACAAAAATCCAAACAAAAAGGATCTGGGCAAGGACTGAGAAACAATTCTCTTCACCACTTTTCACTAAGAGTTTCAGTTGTCGGTTACTGAAAAGGGATTGGAATTAACACAAAGTCACACCTTGGACTATATCTAGTTTGCTATATTATGTATGTTTGCTCCAATTTTGATAATGAGCTGCAAATATTTTGCTCTAGAATGTAGATTTATCGATTCTTATCTGGTCCGTCTGCTGCCGTTATGAGATCCCGAAATGAAAGAGCCCTTCCAGATGGAGGCAGCATGGCGAGTTTGAAAAGAGAAGGCCTTTGGAGTCAGAAAACCCGAAGTCTTCATCAGCACTTATATAACCTAAAGACAGTTTATTACGAACTCTGTAGAAAGTTCTATTTCTTCTTCTGTAAAAATAAAGATGTTGTAGCCCACCTTTGAAGTCATGGTGGTAACTGAGTGAGATGTGGTCAAGAGGTTTTGTTTGTTGGTTTGTTTTTTATTTGACACAGAGAGAGACAGCTAGAGAGGGAACACAAGCAGGGGGAGTGGGAGAGGGAGAAGCAGGCTCCCCGCCGAGCAGCGAGCCCTATGCAGGGCTCAATCCCAGGACCCTGAGATCATGACCTGAGCCGAAGGCAGACGCTTAACAGACTGAGCCACCCAAGCGCCCCTGATTAAGAGTTCTTAAAACTGTCTGGCACAGAGCAAGTTCTCAGTAAATGTTTGGTGTTTTCCCCACCCCTGTTCTTATTAGTTAACTAAAGAACTCCTGACTAACAGTTGTACAAAAGTTCTGTGTGGCCCTACATAAACTAAGCTGGCAAGTGGTATTCCTTATGAAATGATACCTGAATTAAACCTCTTCCCAGTTGAATGTGTCTCTGACTGACAAACAATCCCTTCTGTCCACAATGAACACCCAAAGGCTGAGATCTTTTAGGTAACAAGAAGACTTCAAGTAACCTTTTTTTTTCTACAATGGCAAAATGGCTCCCATTATTTTTACAAAGAATTCCAACAAGAGCATGGACCCTCTGGAAAGCAGACCATAGGACAGGGTAGGAAGGGTGGAGTTTAATTGGGAAATTGCACCTAGGAAAGGTAAAAGGGGGAGGAAGCAGGGTAGGGCAGGGAAAGCTTTCAGTCTATGATGGAGATCTGACCTCTCAGAGGAAAGGGCAGAAGAAGCAGGATTGGGCAGGGAGAGCCTCAGAACATGGTGCATTCCTGACAAGATCTTGGCCCACATCAACTCCAAAGCGAGGATTTCCTGGTAGATGTGACCCGGTATTCCCACCATACTTAGTCCTTGGTTGGGGGCTGCTCAGGAAGAGTCAGCCTCACTTTTCCAAGCTGAGGAGACCCTAATGGCACTAACAATGGAAATCGGTCAGCTAACTTCCTGCCTTCAACTCAAGAGCTAGGTTTTTCTTTTTCTTTTTTTTTTTTTTAAAGATTTTATTTATTTATTTGAGAGAGAAAGAATGAGACAGAGAGAGCATGAGAGAGGGGAGGGTCAGAGGGAGAAGCAGACTCCCCGCCGAGCAGGGAGTCCGATGCGGGACTCGATCCCAGGACTCCAGGATCATGACCTGAGCTGAAGGCAGTCACTTAACCAACTGAGCCGCCCAGACGCCCAAGAGCTAGGTTTTTCTTGAAGGGACATCCAAGTAGCCCATCTCCATGACTGCCACACTTAAAAGTGACTGAACATTGATTAGGCAAACACCACCGTAGACAAACACTGCCACCATATTCAAACACTATCACATGAGAACTGAAGGGTTACTATAAATGGAAGTTGTTGATTTGCTCACTCAGTAAATACTGTAATGAACATTTACTCTGAGCCGGGTTCTGGTCTGAGCACTAGAGTTATGACAGGGATTAAGAATAAGACCCTTGCTCTCACGAGGCTTACATTTTTGTGAGGAAGAGGCAGAGAAACTGAACAATGCTAGGTACTAACAGTGACTGTGTGAATACTTTCATTTAGTTAACTTTAAATTGGTTGGTGATGAAAGGCCTCTGGGAGGAGGTGATATTTGAATAATGAAAGGAGGCCAACCATGCAAAGCTCTTGAGGGAGCTTAATGCCGACAGAGTTCACAGCTGGCATTTGGAGCAGGAAGATCCATTCACCAATTCCCAGTGAGGATTTCTGCCACGTGGGCACCACAAACCCTGGCCTACTGCATCTTCTATGGGTTCCAAGTTGCCAAAAAGGACTCAACATACAAGGCACTGGTTGGGACAACACTTTACTCACAGAAAGAAGAGTTGCAGCAAGACCAGCATCTGCAGTGTGCCCCATCTCCCTGAGCTGACACGGGGTGATGGACTGCACGCACCCCTCTTGTGCTACAGGTGAAGACCCCCTTCCCTTCTCACAGGTAGACAGGGCTGATACACTAGTGGGACTGGCCAGGTACCATATGAAGCATATACCTGAGCAATACAAGGCAGTGTACTGCAAACCCATAACAGGGGAAGCTTTCTCCTAATAGGAAAGAAGAATCTGGAGCTAAGTGACAGCTTGGAACCTAGCTTCCATATAAGGGAATGTTCCAGGCCCAAAGTGCTGATCGAGCAATACCAGAGAGGGGTGGAGGTGCAAAACTGTAAGGTAAGAATAAGCATAGACAGAGGACTTTCAAGATCTCTGAATCTGAATGTGCAGGGGTTTGAAATCATTTAAACTAAGGTTAAGGTCTAGATTTTTGGCTTCGGTAACTAAGAAGTAACTAAGAAATGGTTATTGAGATGGGAACGACTAATATATTCAATGGAGGGAGGATTAAGAATTCTGTTTTATAAATATAATAGATCAGGCATCTACTGGATACTCAAAAGCATAAATGATATAATATATGGGAAGAGGAAGGAAGGAAGGTGGGCAAGAAATAGAAACTTATTTGACCTGATTTCTTCTTTCCTTCCTTCCTTCCTTCCTTCTCTCCCTCCCTCCTGTTTTTGTCTCTCAAACTACTTAGAAGCCATCCTCCAAAGGCCATCATTTTTGGATAGGGGCTAAAACTAAGGACCCATATACCAAGTGATTCTAAAAGATACTCTGGCACCGCAATCAAAACTATTCCTTTAGACACGGGAGGTAACAGGAAATACGCTGAATGCCTAGTTGAAGACTTGAAGTTGCCGTGTCCTCCTATAGCTCTTCCATTCTTCCGAGGTTCAGATTTGGGGGAAATGTATCAATCCCACCAGGACTGCTAAACCACAGGCAGCCACATACTGTGGCAGTCACTCATCCTATGAAGACATGAGGCAAAGTTGGTAGCAGGCTCAAATATCAGCCACAGCTTTGCTCTCCACAGAAAAGGCTAGTAAGCACAGCTCCGAAGACTGGTCAGCCATAATTGCTACCCATGTATACTCACTCAGTGTGCCAGAGGATTACCTGCCTTACCCTTGGGATTATGATGCAGAGATGCACATGAGCCATTAATAGGTAAACCTGAACTTGCCCCGCCTGTAACTAGCCAAGGGATATGTCTTTCTGATTAAGCAAGTATTTGTTATATTTAGGTATTTGGAGAGAGATATATATTTGGCATGTTGAAGTATTCCCCACGTCCCCCTTCTCCTTATGCTTATTTTCATGATGTGAGTCCATATGAATGAAGAGCCCATAATAGAAACCACTGATGGATGAAGATTAGTGCTTCTCAAGTGCATCAGCTCCACAAAGCTCTGAATTAAATACGTGGGAGAAAAAGACTGTACTTACTCCATTCTAGGAGAATGATTTGACCAGCCTGTTGAAATGCATAAACCCTGCGAACATGAAAGTCACAGGCACCTATCTTTGTGGTCATCTACAGTGGACTTGAAGTTATTTATAAACCCAAACCAATCCAAGTGATGACCAGACTGCTCCTTTCCACAGCAACATTTCAGGCTTTTTTCCCAACCTTTTCCAAGATGTGCGTTTCTTAAATTCCTGTGTGCTCAGGTTACTCATGACAGAGGATTATTAATTCTGATCCCTTTACAATTTGGAACTTCAATGAAATCTTCCCATTTGTCACCTCTTTAACCCAGCACAGATTTGACGCCTCTCAGATTAATTTTGGTGATGAATCCGATTTCAAAGAACATTCATCCGAAGTTGAACCCATGCACCTGCTAATGTATTTCACTACTTTTACTAATAGCTTTAGAGAGCTTTTTAATTTATATTTCACTGTATATTAAGATATCCTCCTTCAGTTCGCCTGCCTTTCCGTGAGAACATTTTTCATATTTCAGATTAGGACGCCAAACACTAGAACTAAATGGATGAGATCATTTTAAATATTATGCAGCTACCCACGCAGGTCAGGTATTTTAATATTTTCTCATCTCTAATTTATTTCTGTACTTGTTGAATGTGGCTTCTCATATGTCCTTTTAAGTATCTTCTTAATTTTAATGACATTTTAGAAAACTATTTGAGTATGTTCCGTGCGAAGAAGTTTTTATGCAATGGGGAAAGGCCATGGGGGGTAATGAAGTAGAAACCATTCTGGTTTGGAGCTTTTAGCACAGTAAGGACACATAATGCTGCTATCAGTATGTCCGCTGGCCTTGGGCAAATCACTTAACCTCCGTGTAAAATGGGTCAGTTGATGTGCATCTCTTCGCCATCTTTGAGACAAACCTCGGGGTCATCATCTACTCTGCAATCTCCCACATCTCGTGTGTCTTCAACTTCCCCTGTCCCCGCTGTTTTTCAGTTCTGTCCCCATCATTTCATCCCTACGGTCCCTTTCCTGTTCAAGCCTCTATCACCCGGATTGTGGCTACAGCTTCCTATTCAGGCTTCCCATTACAGATTCCCTCTCCTAAAACCCACAGGGGTTCCCGTAAGACTCAGATCTGACCATACCATTCACTTGCCTACAAAACAAACCAACCAACCCACCCTTCGTGGCTTCCTTCCCTACAGGAGGGTCAGTTCAATTCAATAACTACTTCTCGAATATCTCAAATGCCCGGAGCTCCTCAGCTAGACGATGGAAGACCTTCAAAAGCTACTGGCTGGACCAAAGTTGAGAGAATCAGATGCACAGGTGCTGGGAAGAGACCCTCCAATCAAGTATCCGTTCTCATTAATTTATATGTATTCAGGGATTTTTTTCTTAATTGACGAAAGAAAGGGGGAAGAAAATGGAGCATAATAATGGGCCTCTGTAATAGTGGAAGATAAAGTCAGGGGAGAGAAAGGGATGGCAAATGTCTCCCCTTTGGGCCTGGGGATTAACTCTGAGGCCTAATGAGGAAAGAGTTTAGGATATAAGCTGAACCGTGTTCAGAGGCGTCTGTAAGATTCTGGTCTCTCTCATGCACAAATGCACACTCACGTGGGGTGGAATGAAGAAGTGTTCTTAGAAAGAGAGCTTGGGCTATCCACACTGCCCCATTCCCAGTCGCAGATCCTAGAACAGATTTGGCACCCTGAGAATTGAGTGTGGCCACCAGCCAAGGTGTCTTGGCTAGGCAGAGAATATTCTGGTGGAGGACAGAGTCAGCAATGGCAAGCTCAAAGAACCTAGATGAAGACACCAGAGCAGAAGAATGGAAGCCATTGATCCTGAGCCCACAGGAGGCAGACGCCATGCTGGAGGAGAGGACAGGGTGCCCAGAAACGCCTGGGAGATACTTCATGAGTACCCAGAAGGATTGGATAACAATAAAAAATCATCAGAATCAAGACGGTAAATGCTAACATGACCCCACTGTACTCACCAGCAGGAAAGGTCTGGAACATTCCCATGGCAGGCTGGTCTCCCTCCACACTCCTTCCCCAGTCTCTTGTGGATAACCTGTGTCCCCAGTACCTGGAACCCTGTGCTCACAGGCTTTTTTCCTAGAATACCATTTCCTCCCTTCCCTGGGTTGGGATAGCCCACTCATCCTCCAAGGCTTACCTCCATTAAGACCTCCCTTCTCCCAACTTCATCACCTCTCCCAAAACCCTCCAGGCAGAATCAATCACTCTCCACTAGCCACCCTACCACTGGTACATACACTGTGCTTTCCAACTATATTCTCAGTCACTGTTTATGTGGCAATCCTGGCCCTAGGTTGAAAGGCAGAGGCCAGGCTTATTCAGTTTTATGCAAAGGGCTACCTGGAGTCTGGCCACATACTGTCCCCAGTGCTCCATATTTCCTGACCCTGCAGGTCTGGGTTAGGCACCTCTCCTGTTGGCTCCCGTGCTCTCTGTCAGTTTATCCCCTCTGGCACACTTATCACACTTGCCCACCTCCTCCACATCATTGCATGTCCCCAGTGCCCATGAGTGGTTATCAACGTGACAGGCACTGGATGATTATTCAGTACATGAAGGAACTCATTGAATGACTAAATGATAGAACAAATAAATAAGAAGTGGGGGGGGGGTATTCGCCATGTTTCTTCCTAGCGTGAGTTTCTGCAAACATTCCTAAAGGACTAGTAAAGTTTCAATGAGAGAAAGTCGATTTGAAAAAAAAAAAAAATCCCTCACATTCTTTTTTAAATAGAAATCTAATGCCAGCATTGTGGCTTTGTTTGTGTGATCTAAGGCAAGTCACTTTCCCTTCTAAGGTTCACCTTCCTTACCTGAAAAGTGAGGACACTGGACTATTGGCTAGAATTTATCGTGTCTTCCCTGTATACAAGGAACCATGTTAACCACTTTAATTGCATTGTCTTATTTAATCTTCAGTAAGCCCATGAACTCCTACTATATTTTATATTCAAGAATGTAAATAATCTGCCAGAGCCCAAATGCTCAAGTTCTACCCCTACCTCTTTTTAAGATGCCTTCCGTTTCCAAATTTCATAAATTCTATCACGTTAAGAAATGTCTATAGCCTTAAACATCATATGCCAGACCAGTTGTGAGTCTCTTTTCTCATCCCACAGCTATCTAAGTTTGAGGAGAAAAGGTATCATATTCCATTATGTTTGTAAAATAACATGCAGTTTACTCCTTTCTAACATTGGGGTCACACACGGAACAGTAACGGTTCCAATCTTATCTTGAACATGCACTTTGGAACAACCTATGCACATCCAAAATGGCTAACTAAAATGAGAATGGATGGAAACAATCCAAGTGTCCCTTGACAAATGAATGGATAAACAAAATGGAATTTTTCTTGGCTTTAAAAGGAAGGAAATCCTGTCACATGCTACAATGTAGATGAACGTTGAGGACATTACGCTAAGTGAAATAAGCCAGTCACAAAAAGACAAAGAAGGTATGATTCCACTTATACAAGGTACCCCGAGTAGTGAAATCCATAGAGACAGAAAGTAGAAATGGTTCTCAAAGGCTGGGTGGAGGAGGAAATGGAGAGTTGTCATTTAAGCGGTATAGAGTTTCATATTTGCAAGATGCAAAGAGTTCTGGAGATGGATGTTGGTGATGGTTGCACAATAATGTGAATGTACTTAACGCTACTGAGCTATACACTTAAAAATGGAAAAATGGTAAATGCATATTTTACCACAATTAAAAATATTAAAAAAAAACAAGTATACCAATGAGTCAAAAAAAGAAGGGGGGAATAAAAACCGTCTCCAAAATTCCAATCATCTATTTAGCAGATAACCTCGCTGTAAGGGCCTGGATGAGGGGCAGGTGAGTTTTTTCACCACCGGGACAGATCTTCTTCACAAAATGAGTCCAGGCAGATGCAGGAGCAGCAGGAAGGACTCCGGGAGGAGGGACACAATTTCCCCTTGTGTGTTTTGTGGTTTCTTTCTTTCTTTTCTTTTTTTTTTTAATTTAGAATTACATCAGTTACTTCAGTACCATGTACATACCATCTAAACAAAGTTAATTGGTTCAGGAGCTAGGTTTTCTTTCTACTTTTCCATTCTTCTCAGTAAATAACTAGATGTGTGATCCCAAGCAAGCCACTTAACCTCTCTGGAGCTTCATTTCTTTATGTAAAATAAGAGGGAACAGGACATGAGGGCATCTCATTTTCCTCCCAGCCATAAAATCCTGATGCTCTGCCAAATTACCCGATTTCACTCCCCTCCCCCACCCAACCAGCTCACCCTCACCCAAAATATAATTTGACTTACCTTTCTTCCTTTCAATATTTCAAGTTTTCCTCAAGCAAATTGTCTCATTAAATGGAAAATATTTTTCTACATTGTGATGGGTGCATTTTCTTTTTTTTTTTTGGCCTAAGACCCATTCTTTTCATTAACATAACCACATACTTTGGTATCTTTTAAATGATAAAAGAGAAAACCAGATTACTTCCTTGCTCCTATTCCTCTTCCTCAAAAGTCACCAAATGTTTCATTACCCTGGAGACTTCCTTCAAGAAAAACCAAGGAGGGTGATGAGAAATGTTTTCTTTCTAAATTCTTTTGTAACCTGAAAGGAAAGAAATTGTGTTAAGAAAGCCTTTTGCTTACGGTCTCTGTTTTAAACATCTTGCAAAAGAAAAAAAATAAAATAAAATAAACTTTTAAGACAAAGAAAAATATAGTCTGTTCCATAATAATAGGATCTATGAGGCAACAGACTATATAGGAGAACGGGGTTTCAGCTTTTTCCTTTCTTATTTTTTCCCTATAAAATAAAAAAAAATAAAATAAAATCAGAAAACACAGTGGCCATAACCAGAATTGGTATTCAGTGGCTCTGCAGAGGTTCAGCCTTGTCTTGTTCCCAGCCGGCCCCTGTTCCATGATTGAGTCACCGGTCCTGTTTGATCGCAGGGCTGTTCGGATTGATTAGTACCCATGCCATACAGTTGTTCAATATTTCCTTACTGCCCCTGTCTGTAACTCAGCAATAGAAATACTGTGGCTGCTGACTTGTTTGTCTGGAATAAGTAACAGAGTGATACATGATGAGTCAAGGAAATGGAGAAGGAAAACAGAAGGGAGGCATAAGAAGAGTTACTGCTGGCACACTTGCTATTTCACATACAGATTCTAGGAATTCGATTTTCAAATGAACATGCTTTGTAAGCTGCTATGCACAGGACTCTAGTCCCTAGACAAATAAACGGAATTAAATAATACCTTGTTCTCATTCTGTTTACACTACAGTTTACTGTATTTGAACTAAAACAGCATGGTTGTCAAAAACCTAAACAGTAGAGTGCTCGGGATAGCATCAACCTCCCTTCTGTCAGTGAATTGTTTGTCCCTGATATTTAAAGAGCATTTTCCAGGGCATCAGTGAACCCTTTGGTGTCTGGGAAGGAGTCATTTATTACCTGGAAATCCAGATTTATTTACCTCCCACAGATGATGATTTTGCATTTAGGAAGTAGTGTAGGTCGTTCATCAAAAGATCTGACCAACATTACTTTCATTTTGTTTAAAAGATTTCTCATGATTATGTAAAACGTCAACTTTGACACATTGCTTAATCTGTAAGAAAGAGTCCTCTGTTGCCAGAGGGGAGGCGGGGAGGTGGATGGGTGAAATAGATAAAGGAGATTAAAAGGTACAAACTTACAGTTATAAAATAAATAAGTCACAGAGATTAAAAGTATAGCATAGGGTTCACATTATGCATGTATCTAATATCACTGAACTATACCAAGAATTGTTTAAAATTGTAAATTTTATGTCATATATATTTTATTAGAATAAAAAATTTAATTCTGTAAAAAAAAGTATAGCATAGGGAATATAGCAAATGATATTGTAAAAATAACACTGTATGGTGACAGATGGTGACCACACTTATAATGGTAAGCACTGAGTAATGTATAGAACTGTCAAATCGCTATGTTGTACACCTGAAACTAATATAACACTTGTATGTCAGTTATATTTCAATAATAAAAGAAAAAAAAAAGACGAGTCCTCTGTAACTGCTGAGCTTCTATGCACTTCCCCAACTTCCAAATTAAAAAATTTATCATTATGTCTTAATTCACATACTACCTCATTCCCAAATAAATGTTTAAAAGATTACAAAAATACAGTCAGTGAGCAATGAGAACAAGGCCATATGGAAAGCCATCCCCCAGCCCCCAAGGAAAACAAATGTATCTAATAAAATCCCATATATTTGTTAGAAATAAAACAGAAATGGAAAAGAAGGAAACAAAATCAGTGACATATTTCATTTTGTCTGTTTGATAAAAATGCACTAGCTGATTAGAAGAAGCACTCTTCTTGGAACTGAGGCTAGAGAGAAATTCTTTGGGGGATCTTTTAAAAGACAGCACTGTGTAAGTGAACCACATTCTTGAAAAACACCCTCATGAAAGACTTGGACTTCTTGGACTACGACAGAGTAGCTTGCACCAGACCAAACTTCCTACCGAGAACTTTTATAAAATGGATGAAATGCAAAAACATCTGCTTGTTGGCATCAAAAGCAACTGGAGTGGCCACAGCAGGATCTTGGACAAAAAAAGATGTATAAGGAAAGAAGCCAACATTTTGCCACATTCCCCCTAAAATGTTTGCTGATTTCTAAATTTCTCACGATGAGAAGCCAAGCATATGGCAGTATTTAAATCAGACCCAAACGCAGGTAAGCTTGGGCAAATACACATCTTCACGGCCAACCCCCTGAGTACAGCCCCTCTCAGTCTGACTGACGACCTGTGAACTAAAGGCACAAATTATCTGCTCCCACCTCCTCCACATACAACGTAGTACCAAAGTACTATAACTATAGTAGACACTGACATTCAAAAGTGACAGCCAGAGGCTCGGGGTGAGAGACACAAGGGGACGAGAGTACATAGCAGCCGCTGGTCCAAAGCAATTCTGAAATCCATTTGGGCATGTGTTGCCAGTTCCTTGATTACAGCTCAGTTGTGGGAGTTGTTTTCCAAGGTTCTTGGTTCCACCCTCTGGACTTTTGTCTCCTCCCTCTTGGGTATTGATTCAAAACTTCCTTTTCCACAAGAAATGGTCCCTACTTGCAGCTAAGTAACTGCCTTGGTCTGCTTCCTACCTATATAAGGTTAAAGACCCAAAGGCTCTTTTCATCTTGAACTACCTCCAACCTTTTTTAGTCCAAGCTCATGATGCTCTATCAACACAATTCTCGTTGGGCTTCCTATGAATAATAGTGGGATTCACTCCACTAGACAAAAAGCCCACTCTCAGGTCTTTCTGATATAGACCCCAGTCTGTCTTGTGTTGAAAGTCAGGGTGCTGAGGAACAACACCCTTAAGATTCTCAGAAAATTTTTGTTCAGTTCTAACAGTCACCCTTGTCCAGTTCTAACACATACCCTTGAGTCTTTGTGAAATCTTAACAATGTGTCTTACAGCTGCACCCTTGAGATAATGTTTATCCTGAGATCAGGTCTTGTATTAAGAGCCTTCGCAATAAGGGGAGGCTGGGAATGAGATATGGCTTTATTTTTACACTCAGTAAGCCCTGGATCCTTTATATTTTCTCTAATTTCTGCTTGAAGCTAGAAAAGTTCCTCCTTAGCATCTCTTTCTCTTTCTCTCTCTTGTATAAAACTTTATCATACATGCCTAAAAATAATCAATTAGCACTTTCTTTTTTTCCAATTAGCACTTTTGACATTCTTTCTGGAAATTTCCTTACACAGGTTCACTATTTCATTAAGTACATTTTCTTTTGTCCATGTTACCTCAGGCAACAGTTTCCTGTATTTTCTACCACATTACACGGGTTGCCTTTCCTCTAGCCTCTTGTAATAGCCTCCTCACTGTCCTTCCCAGTCCATCAACAATTCCTGTGAGGATCTTCTAGTGCCCTCCTACATCCTGGTCCCAAAGCTGATGCCACACACTTTAAGGTTTTATTTCAACCATACCCTACTTCAAGGTATTTCTTTCTTTTGCATCTATTTACATCCTAAAATGATTTATTCTCAGCCCTCCTAGTTCAGTGGATTGACCAACTTCAGCTACACAGTTCTTGCTTGGGGTCTCCTAAGGTTACAGGCAGACAGTGGTAGAGCTACAGTCATCTGACAGCTTGACTGGGCTAGATTTCCAATGGCTTATTCACTCTTATATCTGCATCCCAGACAGTCTCTTTCTCTCATTCTCGCCCTCTCTCCAATGGAAACTCACCTTCCAGTACCATTCAGGGCCCTCCATGTGGCTCAACTGTCTTAGCGTGGTGGTCTCAGAGTACTTGCAAGATTCTCACAGGGAGCATCCCGAGAGTGAGTGTTCCAAGAGGCTGAGGGAACGGCAAGACTTATGATTCAGCTTCAGAAGCCAAATAGTGTCAGGCATGATCTATCTAGCGGTCCGAAGTGAGTCACAGGGCTATCCTAGATTAAAGGGGAGGGACTGACACAAGGGCAAAAATACCAGAGGCACGATTCATTAGAAGGACATCTTTGGAGACTAACTCATAGAGTAAAACCATTGAAAAACAAAGACAAAACTGAGAAAAGCAGTCAAATAAAATAGGACATATTACCTTCAAAGGAGCAACAATGCAACTGACGTTGACTTTTCAAAAATGAAATGATGGCATCCAGAAGATAATGGGATTACACTTATAAGGGCTGGAAGAAAATAACTGCCAGCCTGGAGTTGTATTTCTAACAAAAATGTCTTACAAAAATAAAAAATGTAAACAGATATATTTTACAATAGCATCAAAGAACATCAAATTCCTAGAATTAAATCTAAAGAAATATGTGCAAGACTTCAACACTGAATAAGAGACATTCGAAGAGACTTAGAGATTCAGAGCAATCAAACTGAAAATTCAAGTCAATACTTGATAAAATTCACTGATTCTTTTTATGGAAATGAAAAGAGCCAAAAATACACAGAGTAATCTAAAGAATACAGCTGGGGTCTTATTCAATGATATATCAACTCCTATTATAAGTTCAGGGCAGTAATGATGCAGGAATACACAAACTGACCTGTGGAACTTAAGAGAGACGTAAGAAACAGACCTGCACACACATGGTCACGTGGTTAATAACAATCACAAAACTGCAAATTCAGTAGGAAAAGATTTATTTTTTCAATAAATTGTACCAGATCCATTGGATGTCTATATGGGGAAAAATAATATGACTTGAGCTGTGTTGTTGACTGAATTGCTTTCCCCCAAATTTCTATATTGAAGCCCTAATCCCCAATGTGACTGTATTTGGAAACAGGG
Source organism: Zalophus californianus (assembly GCF_009762305.2). Lineage (NCBI taxonomy): Eukaryota > Metazoa > Chordata > Mammalia > Carnivora > Otariidae > Zalophus > Zalophus californianus. The sequence goes on from NC_045597.1 coordinate 51,176,014, forward strand.
CCTTTAAGGAGATAATTAAGGTTAAATGAGGTGACAAGGGTGGGACCCTCATCCAATGGGATTAGTGTTCTTAGAAGAAGAGGAAGAGACACGAGGAGTGCACATGCACAGAGAAAAAGCCCTGTGAGTACACAGCAAGAATGTAGCCATCTGTAAGCCATGAAGAGAGACCTCAGGAGAAAGCCAAGGCTGGCTTGATCTCAGACTTCCAGCCTCCAGAACAGTGAAGGAATACATTTCTGTTGTTTAAGCTGCCCAGTCTGTGGCATTTGTAATGGCGGCCCTGGCAGACTAATATGGATTTTGGTGCCACGTAGTGGGGTGCTACTGAAACAAATACCACAATATGTGGAAGCAGCTTTGGGGGTGGGTACTGGGTGGAGGCTGGAAAAGTTTTGAGGCATGAGTTAGGATCACCCTGGTGACTGTTGGTAAGAATGTGGACATTCATGGTAGTTCTGGCGAGGACCCAGAGAGAAATGAGGGACATATCACTGGACAATGGAGAAAAGGTGATCCCTGTCACAAAGTGGCAAAGGACTTGGCTGGGTCATGTTCTAATGTCTTGTGTAAATTTAAGAGGATGACGTTGGATATTTAGCTGAGGAGTTTTCTAAGCCAAGTGCTGCAGGTGTGGTCTGGCGTCCCCTACTGCTTATGGTAAAATGTGACAGGACAGAGGGCCATTTAAGTAGATGGAAGGAATTGCTCACCAAAATGGAACAGGAAGTGAGGATTTGGGAAATTCTCATGCTATCCACATTTCAAAAAAGGAGAAAGCACATTCTGAAGAGGTCACCGAGGCTATGGCGGGACAATCACCCTATTAGGAGCTTATCCACGAAGCTGAGCAGCCATTTCAGTAGAAGCCAGGACCAGAGAGGGGGTTATACCAGGAGAAACACTGCCGGCTTGGACTAAAGGGGACAGATTTCACACAAAATGAAGGAATGTTTTCAGCCTCCTGGGATTTTACAGGATGGGACAATAGAGCAATTTGGCTGTAAACACCCATTATCCTTCAAGAAAAGGGATGAATGGGCCCCAGGGGTGATTCAGAGGTGGGCAGACCTGCCACTGTCATCACAGGCTCAGAGGGCACCAGGCCAAGGGGACAGGCTGTCTTCTCCTTGGCTTTGGAGGCTCAGGGTGCTGCACTTAGTGCCTCGGAGAGGAGCTTGCTACTCAGAACCCTGGAGGCCTGTGAGGGGGATGTTGCTGCCCCAGGGGACGCAGAGGGCAGAGCATCAAACCAAAGATGATTGTTTTCGAGCCCTAAGGTCTAATGGAATTTGCCTTGCTAGGTTTTGGACTTAATTTAGGATATGTTATCCCCTTCTTCTTACTAATTTCTCCCTTTTGGAATGGAAATGGGTCTACCTCATGCCTATCCCACCATTTATTTTGGAAGCACATAACTTGCCTGGTTTCACAGGTCCACAGCTATACAGGAATTTTGTCTCGGGATGAATCCTATCCCAAGACTCACCCACCCCTGATGTAGATGATATTTAGATGACACTTTGGGCTTGGAGTGGATGCTGGAATGGGTTAAGACTTTTGGAGCTGTTGGGATGGAGTGAACGTATTCTGCATGTGAAAGGGACGTGAATTCTGTGTTTAAAAAAAATATTCATAGCTGCACTGTATGTAATCAACCAAAATTGGCAACTACCCAAATGTCTATCAATAGTAAAATGGATAAATGAATGTTGGTATCTCCACACAACACAATACTATGCAGGATAGCATCCACTGTCTATAACTCCATGCAACGACACGAGTGAATGTCACAAATGTAGCTGAGTAAAAGAAGTCAATCACAAAATAGCACATAACACGATTCCATATACAGAAAATACAAAAATAGTCAAATGTAATCTATGATGTTAGGGGTCAGGAGAGTGGACAGCCTTTGATGAGACAGGAGGGGCTCCTGGAAGGCTGGTCACCTTCTGTTTCTTGGGCTGGGCACTGGTTACACAAGTGTAGTCCATTTGTAAAAATTCACTGTGCTGTATTCTTATTATGTGTGCACTTTTCTGTAAGTATTTAATATTTTGATAAAGTTCTTCTTAATCAAGAAGAAAAAATATTTTTTCAGATAAATTAAATATAGAGAATTCATAACGAGCAGATACAGAGGTAAAAAAAATTATTATTATGAGCTCTTCAGGCAGAAGAAAATGGTCCCAGGTGAAAGTATGGAAATAAAAGAAAGTTTGAAGAATAACAGAAGATAAATAGGAATGTCAAGCTAAATAAGCATCGACTATATAAAACAATAAAAATATTATCTCATGAAGTATACAGTTTATGCAGAATTAATATATGTAACAATAACACAAAAAATAACAAGGCAAACTGTTCTACATTCTTCCATTTTCCAGGAAATGATAAAAAGTATTAATTTGTAATAGATTCTTATAATTCCAGTGTATATGTTGTAATCCCTAAGGCAAACAATAAAATAACATAACCAAAGGCAAATAAATAAAAGGAGGAAAATGGAATAGTAATAAATTAAAGACTTGATTAGTTCAAAAGAAGGCATGAAAGAAGAAAAAGGAACAAAGGAAAGAAATAGTAAAATAATAGGACATAAGTACATGAAATAGCAATTTCATCAATATAAATGAACTAAATCATCTAAGACTGAAATTTTCAGACTAGATTTTTAAGAAAACAAAATGATGCTGCTTATAACAGACATACTTGTAATGTATGGACACAAAAATATTGAAAGTAAAAAAAAGGAAAACAGATATGCCATACACACGCTCACCAAAAGAAATCTGTGTGCTCTACTAACGTCAAAGTAGAAGACGTTTTAAGAAAGAGCATAACACTACCGCACCGTACACTTAAAAATGGTTATGATGGTGGGGCGCCTGGGTGGCTCAGTCGGTTAAGCGTCTGCCTTCGGCTCAGGTCCTGACCCCAGGGTCCTGGGATCGAGCCCCGCATCGGGGTCCCAGCTCAGCGGGAAGCCTGTTTCTCCCTCTGCCCTTCCCCCTCCTCATGCTTTCACTCTCCCTCTCTCTCTCTGAAATAAATAAATAAAATATTTTTTTAATGGTTATGATGGTAAATTTTATGTTATGGGTTTTTTTTTACCCACAGTTAAAGTTTGTAAAAATTTTAAAAAGAGAAAGCAGCATTGCTAGAGATAAATCAGGATTTTGTGATAAATGGGTCAATCCACAGGAAAATAAAGTAATCCTAAATTTGCATTTACATAGCATAGCCTCAAAATACATAACTCAGAGACTGAAAGAATTAACAGGAGAAATAGACAAGAGCACCCTCATGATAAACACAACTGAATTTCCTAATTCTGCCTCTTATAATGTTCTCCCCATGTGGCCTCTGGAATAAACCCAAAGCTTAGTTCTGCAAAAGCAAGTGCGTGGGAGGACAGAGTAATTAATTTCAGCTATGCAGATCAATAGTGGCTTGGCTTGGTCTAGAGATACTTTTTAGGGTATCTAGAAGAATGAACAGCCTGCATATCCATCAGATAACCAAAATCCTCTACAAGGAGAGAAGTAAATCTTTTTTTTTTTTAAGATTTTATTTATTTATTCATGAGAGACAGAGAGAGAGAGAGAGGCAGAGGGAGAAGCAGGCTCCCAAGGAGCAGGGAGCCCGATGTGGGACTCGATCCCAGGACTCTGGGATCGTGACCTGAGCCAAAGGCAGACGCTTAACCATCTGAGCCACCCAGGCGCCCTGGAGAGAAGTAAATCTTAAAATGAATCACATCCAGCTTGCCAGGAGCCTACTGACATAGAAGCTTTCTTTTTTGTTGCTGGTGTGTTTTTTTTGTTGTTGTTTTTTATACCTGACCATTTGAAACACAACTGGCCATGATCCAAGAACAGACCCTTAGTCACTGGGGGCATACTGCGTTTAGTAATATTTATGTGAGAAACTGTGGCTAGCAGCTCACAGTTGATGTGTAACTGTGTTCAATGATATATGTGTGAAGCACTTTGTTTAATGGTGCGTGGTACATTCCCTACTGTGTTTATTGATATATGTCGGAAACACTACCAGATCAAAAGAGTGTGACTATTGGCTTTATCAAAAAGGCAGAAAGGCGTAGTGAAAAACATTTGGGCTTTCCAATCAAACATACATGGATTAAAATCCCAATCTGGCAATTTTATAACTTGTATCCCGGGGTAAATCACTTAACTTCACTAAGTATGTTTCCTGTCTTAAAACGGGGTAATAATGTCTCCTTTCAGATATCTTCAAGGATTAGAGATAAGGAACATAAAGCATCAAGTCTGAGCCTGGTGCACACACGCGTTCACCACCCAAAGTCACTTCTCCTTGTGCAAGATCTCAATGTTTCCAAGTCAAGCTCATCCCATCCAAATTCAAGCACATCTGATTGACTCCTAACACAAACTCTGTAGGCCTTCAGAACAAGGTCTTCACAGAAGTGAATTTATGTCTAAGTTTTTGTAACACCAACAATGGTCTTCAAACACACTGGTATTCAGAGAGGGGCTTAACTATAGAAGATGTCGTTTATATTTTCCTTTATCCTTTGCTGAAGAAACAGAAAAGCTTGACTCTTCCTTTTACCAGAATTAAAAGGAAAGAATGTAAACATTCCGCATGCTTCTACCGCTTTGAAAATAAAAGGAATTTGGGTATATTCTATCAGGTGCCACCCTAAATAAATATTTTGCAAATTTCAAACCAACTATGTCGCCAATATCGTTGAACAATCCAGTTCAGATTGATTTCTGTTCAGACTGATTTGTCAGACTGACTTATGAAGTCCCCTTTCATACACATACATTAAAATCATGTGTGGGATGAGGAGGGTGTGTATGTGGGGTGTGTGTGTGTGTGTGTGTGTGTGTGTGTGTGTGTGTGTGTTGGGGTCTATTTCTGATAAAGTTCTTTTGTAAATATTAACCTCTCTCTCCTATGTTAAGAACAAAAATAAAAAGAGTTTTCTTCCCCCCCGAAAAAATATATATAGATATAACAGTGTGCTAACTCTACTTAAGTGAAATTTTCATTTATGTAACACTTTTCTCTGATAAGTCCTCTCATTATGTAATGAGCATTTCCTGAGAGTCTACTGGTTTCAAACAAGATGCTCCCTAAGGCCCTCTATATGGGAGGAAGGGAAAAATTGCTCTGCTTTCATTTTAGATTGGCTGCATAAATACCAGGCTTTTGATATTTCACCAGATCTTAAATATTAAAAGAAAAAGGTGAGGGAAGTATGAGTAAAATAGGATCATAGTACATATTTCCTATTTCCCAAATCACCTAGCCCAGGACCCTACAAAACTAAGGGTGAGAAACTATCTCAACCATAAGGGACTATCATGCCCAGGATCAGTGACAGTGGGAAATTCATCATCTTCTCAGGCCACTGTGCACTCGGGTGTTTCAAACAGAGCTCACCAAACAAAGAGCAGATGGCTCCAGAAGAGAACCCTTCTGACAGACAACGGGGCCCCAACCGTCCCCACGCTCAGCTGTCTTATTCCCCTCAGGGCAGAGCAGATGCTCAGCAAGAAGGAAAGTTTTATGAAGTGGGTTCCCAAGTACAAACCGATGTGGACAAGCTTCAGGCCTGGCCCAACAGGCATTTTATAACTTTTTTTCATAAAGTAATCTTAGTAACTAAAATTATTAACCCCAAGTCTATGAAACTTTTTTTTTTTTTCATTAAATTCCTTCTTTGGTTTGCTTTAGAAAGCATGAGTTCTAGCTAAGGTAACTTTAAAAGAACAACAACAAAAACTAGATTCTTTTAGTTTTCCACATATTTATGGTTAAGTGAAGTCTATAAATGTGACTCTTGTAGTCAATAATCTTGAAACTCTTTTAGCACACAAACTTGGATATCTAGCTCATTCATTTTCCAAGTTTTATCTTAGTCTTTCTGAGGAAATGTGGACAACTGGTGGTATAACATTATAACTATGACAGTGTGGGATCCCAGAAAATAAAGAATGGCCTTATGGAAGCAAGTCATATTAGGAGTAGAAAGGTAATACTTATATATACAGTCTATTCCAATTAACACCCAGTCTCCAAATATATATATATATATATATATATATATATATATATATTATTAGGAACTACAGCTCCAAGCTTTATACTGGTTGTTCAATTTCCTGGACCACTTGTCCAAAACACTGGTTTGGTCAAATCACAAAATAAGTCTGATTTATGTTTGACTTTCCTCACTCTCCTATCCTTGTTCCAACACCAGAAAAGTCTTAATGAGGAGAAACAAGTGAACCATATTCATGTGGCAGAGAAAGGGCCTTGGGGGTGAGGAAGAGATTCAGACAATCCACAAAACTGAAATAAGTCCCAGAATATGAATGAATGTAAATTATATATACACATTGAGCTAGGTGAAGACTGGGGCAATAAGATATAGATAGATGTAGATAGATGATAGATAGATTACGGACGGACACAGTATCACTGGAAGCATTATAAAGCTGCTCAGGTATATAATCACTATCTTAACATAAGTTATTGTGCGCTGAGCATTTTCAAAATACATTTTCATAGTTTCTTTGCTTCTAGAAAGTTTTGTTACCTTTAGGGAAATTATAAAAATAAGTTAGATGGCACTGTTATAACCAGAGGGAGGAGGGCAAAGGAATGCTGAGTACTTTAGGTGCTTTATATTTTTAAGACTTCTAATGTAAAATTAGAAAGCTAGTTGCCCTGACAAATAACTGAACTCTACATCTGAAACTAATGATGTATTATATGTTGGCTAATTAAATTAAAATCAAATAAAATTTTAAAAAAGAAAACTAGTTGCCCGAAGAGGAGAATAGGTTAGAAAAAGGTTAAAGTTACCTTTAAGGATCACTGAACTACAAGCACAGCCCCTGACCAGGCCACTAACTGTTTTCTAGTGTTTTATTTTTTTTTAAGATTTTATTTATTTATTTGAGAGAGAGAGAATGAGAGATAGAGAGCACGAGAGGAAAGAGGGTCAGAGGGAGAAGCGGACTCCTTGCTGAGCAGGGAGCCCGATGCGGAACTCGATCCCAGGACTCCAGGATCATGACCTGAGCCGAAGTCAGTTGCTTAACCAACTGAGCCACCCAGGCACTCTGTTTTCTAGTGTTTTATGTAAAACTCAAAATTGAATTTGCCAACAGACATGGAAAATTAAATTCCCCTGAGAAAGTTGCAAGAGCCTACATTTTGCTACGGGACAAATAGAACATTAATGGAAGTTGCACAATATTTGTCTTTTTAATCAAAATCTCAACAGGGCCCTGAACAGTAGCGTGCCTCAAAGGACGCACCACTGAGAGTAGAAGAAAAGCTCCCCTTTGTGCAAGACCTGCCACGTCTAGTAGGAACATGCATGGTGGATGAGGGACGCTCAGCCAGAGAACAGAGCACATCTTTGAGTGGTTGAACATGCATTTAGATTGTTCATATGCTCCTGGTGACTTGAGCAAAGAAATTACCAAATGGGTTTTTAAGAACTTTGATTTCTAGACCTGTAGACCCAATAAAATGAAGAACTAATAAGCTAAAGGAAGGGCAGTAAGGCAGGGAGTAACATGCATTGAACCCAGTCCGGCACTGAAGCTTCATCGCCAACTATTCTCTGACTTATGTAAGTAATTTAGCCTTGATCTTATGTGTAGAAGAAAGATAATAATATTACCTGCTTTGCAGGATTGCAGTGTCACTGTACCCATGAAGATCTAGACTGACATTAATTATCACTACACCATCATGCCTGATGCCAACATTTAATGAGGAAATGCTCTGGCATGTCCAGTGCAGGAATTGTGGTGTCATGTTGCCTGGGGAGGGACTAGAAGGTTGTCCCCTAGGAGGCCACAGGAACTTGTGTTCATTGTCTTTGTCAATTTATTATAATACAGGGGCCAGTCCTCAGAGAGGCAGATTCAGATCCCTGATTTTTTAGCACCATGAAAATACATCTTTTCCTGAGTAGCAGAATCATTTCAACCAACTTCATGACACCGATGTATAAATCCAAAATCCCTCTCTTTGACAAATGGTGTTGGAAAAACTGGACAGCCACATACGAAAGAATGAAACTGGACCACTTTCTTTCACCATACACAAAACTAAACTGAAAATGGGTTAAAGAACTAAATAAAAATAAAAATAAATAAATAAAAATCCTAAAAGAGGGTACAGGCAGTAAGCTCTCTGACATCATCCATAGCAACTTTTTCCTAGATGTCTCCTGAGGCAAGGGAAATATGAAAGTAAAAATAAAGTATAGGGACTACATCAAAATAAAATTTCTGTGCAGCGAAGGAAACAATCAACAAATCTAAAAGGCAATGTACTGAATGGGAGAAGATATTTGCAAATGACTTCCAATAAAGGGTTAGTATCCAAAATATATAAAGAACTGATACAACTCAACACCCAAAAAATGAATTACCCAACTAAAAAACTGGCAGAAGACATAAACAGAGATTTCTCCAAGGAAGACATGGTCAACAGATGGCCAACAGACACAGATGGCCAACAGAAACATGAAAAGATGTTCAACATCACTCATGATCAGGGAAAAGCAAATCAAAACCACAATGAGATATCACCTCACACATATCAGAAAGGCTAAAATCAAAAGTACAAGAAACAACAAGTGTTGGTGCAGATGTAGAGACAAAGGGACTCTTGTGCACTGTTGGTGGGAATGCAAACTGGTGCAGCCACTCTGGAAAACAGCATGGAGTTTCCTCAAAAAATTAACAATAGAACTACTGTACAATCCAGTAATTCCACTACTGGGTATTTACCTAAAGAAATAGAGCTACCCTACGACCCAGCAATTGCACTACTGGGTATACAAAGATACAAATGTAGTGATCTGAAGGGGCACATGCACACCAATGTTTATAGCAGCAATGTCCACAATAGCCAAACTATGGAAAGAGCCTAGATGTCCATCAGCAGATGAATGGATAAAGAAGATGTGGTCTACACACACACACACACACACACACACAATGGAATATTATGCAGCCATCAGAAAAATGAAATCTTGCCATTTGCAACGACATGGATGGAACTAGAGGGTATCATGCTAAGCAAAATAAGTCAATCAGAGAAAGACAATTATCATATGATCTCACTGATATGAGGAATTTGAGAAACAAGACAGAGGATCATAGGGGAAGGGAGGGAAAAACGAAACAAGACAAAACCAGAGAGGGAGACAAACCATAAGAGACTCTTAATCTCAGGAAACAAACTGAGGGCTGCTGGAGTCGAGGGGGGTGGGAGGGATGGGGTGGCTGGGTGATGAACACTGGGGGGAGGGTATGTGCTATGGTGAGCGCTGTGAATTGTGTAAGACTGATGAATCACAGACCTGTACCCCTGAAACAAATAATACATTATTTGTTAATTAAAAAAATAAAAATACATTTTAAAAAAAGAACATGAAAACACTAATTCAAAAAGGTATATGTACCTCTATGTTTATTGTAGCATTATTTACAATAGTTAAATTATGGAAGCTGCCCAAGTATCCATCGATAGACAAATGGCTAAAGAAGGTGTGATACACACACACACACACACACACACACACACACACACACTGGAATATTAGTCATAAAAAGAACAAAATTTGCCATTTGCAACAACATGGATAGAGCTAGAGAGTGAAGTAAGTCATTCAGAAAGACAAATACCATATGATCCACTCATATGTGGAATTTAAGAAACAAAACAAATGAGCAAAGGAAAAAAAAAGAGCGAGAGAGACAAACCAAGAAACATATTCTTAACTACAGAGAACAAACTGATGGTCACCAGAGGGGAGGTGGATGGGGGGATGGGGGGAAACAGGGGTTGGGGATTAAAGAGCACACTTACCATGATTTAAAAAAAATCCCAATTTAAGTAATTTAGAATGAAAATTCTAATTTGCACAGGAACAGAATGCATGCTTCTATTCTGTCCAGCCCTATTTTCTCCCTGAAAACAGACCTACATGGAAAACCAAGTCATAGGCAGAGGGAGGGAGGTTGCTTGTGGATAAGGACTCGGGTGAGTAGGTATTTGGCACATTTTAGGGGTCCCTCTCTCTAAAGGCCCTCAGGTGCATTCTGGCCTCAGGGCTATCTGAGAGGTAGGCCGGCCTGAGATCAGGGCTTGGGCTTATAGTCTCTGTGGATGTCCCTTCTCCATTTTAAGGAGTCAGATCATGGACACTGGCATAGGGAATGCAGAAAGAAAGGTGGCAGGAGACAGAACTGAAAGGTAAGCCTGCACTAGAGCATGTGCCTTTTACTTAAAACATCCAAAATATCTATGAATGTGAACGCCTTCTGGTCCTAAGTGGGAGAAGTCCTATTGGTTTTTCTGGCTTCAGGCTGGAAAGAAAATACCTTTCAGGTTGTGTCCTTTCGGGCTCTCTCCCATTATTTAGAAATGCCTCACTATCAATCATCTCCCCAGCTACAGTGGCCTGAGCTAGAAGCTGATCAATTACCATTTTATTATTTCATGCCACTTGTGGGATATTACAAACAGCAGCGTGGGCTGATAGTGACACACCGGGAGCAGCACAGGTGGTCTACAGTCTCGATTAAAGTGGCGTATTAACATTCAGCCAAAGCAGGTAGAAGTGGGATACAAGTTTCTGTGAGTTTTCCCAAGGATTCTTGAACTAAAGAACCAGTGCACTTATTATTAATGGACTCCCAATTTCCATTTAAATATCCTCACGTAACTGTCAAGTTCACTGCTGGCTTGAAATGTAGCCATAAGACAAAATGACCAACTGGTCAGACTTTACAAGAACTACTGTAAAAAATGTTTCTACAGAAGGGTCTTCTTTTTTAAATCAGAGGCTCATACCATTGTCAAAAATACGTAATCCCTAGGGACTTTATTATTGTTCGCCTATTTGAAAGCTAGTTTATAAAAAATAATGGCCAACCAAAAGAGATGGAAAAAAAAATACTGATCACACCAAACAAAAAGACAAGAAGAGAAACATTTAGTAATATTTGTAATAACAAACTTACATCACTTTAAACAAGGCAGAGGGAAATAAGAAATGTTTCTGTTGGTAATACAAAATATATTTATTAAGTGATTTCTCTGTGCAAGGCATTGCTCTAAGCATTTTATATGTACTATCTCATTTAGCTATCCCCAAATTCTTATGAAGTAGGTACTAATTACCCCACCATAGGTGAGGAAACCAAAAACAAAGAGATTATGGTATTTCCTTTGAAAAAGAAGACATTATTTTGGCTGTTACATCAGGCCATGTTTTAAATGAACAGTTGGATTCAAGTCCGGTACAAGATTACTCATCCTGTGCTATGCCAGGTCAGAAGGCATCACAACTTGTCAAATTGTATACAAATCCTGTGCGACCAAGGCAGCATGGGTTACTCTTTCGAAAAACCAAACACTGTGGAAGGCTATTCTATAACACATGGGCCAAGTCATTCCCCTAAAATGTGATGCTGCGCCATCAAGAGTTCAAGAAAGCTTGAGAGAATTCAGTTAGCCTGTAAAGTCAGTTTTCACCCAATCTTCCAGCACCCTGTTACAAAAGGGCTCCTTTGTACCACATCCAACAATAAGGATCAATGGACATTAAATTAAGATAAGTAAGCGTCTGAAAGAGTGAGAGAACAGGAAGCTGGCTGAGGTTTTTCCTTCCACTATGGCTAAATATTTCATCTTCCTCATGCAAGCGAAATGACTAGCCCACACCTAATTAAACTGCACAGCGATTATACTGTGCTACCTTTAAAGAATGACAGACATAGGGCCTCACCAGTCGTAAGCCACAGAAATCAATAGCTGACATCTACTCGATGAAATACAAATTGAGATTAGCTAGCTTCACTTTTTATTCAGCAAATTCAAGTCTGCAATCAATTCCCGTGCATGTGTAGACTATGGAAATTGGTTTTAAATTGATTTGTTGCTTCCTTAGCTAATTATAGTATACAAGCAAATGAACAATCAATTGCTAACTCTACTTCTACTGTATATGTTTCAATGAGCAAAACAAGTCTGTCAAAGATAGATATTATTATGGTCTTTTCAAAGAGAACCTAAGCATTCCACATACACGGTAATACATCTGCTATTTAGTAATAATTTAAAAGACTGTCTTATTTGTTGAGCAAATATAAAACTTCCCCTGCTGTTATTAGTTAAGCTTATAGAAAGTTCTCAATTGATGAAGAGCCTGCTTAGAAAAATAGAGCTTATCAGAGTATCTAGCACATAGAGAGTTCTCGGTCAATGTTAGCTGCTAATGAGGTAGTGGGTATTGCACAATGGGGACCAGTGGACTCAGAAAACCCGAGGTTCAAATCCTAGGTCCATCACCCTTTGACCCAGCAATCCTACTCCTTGTTATAAGGCCTTATTTCTGTTGAAATAAGTGTTTATGTGTACCAAAAAATGTATAAATTAATTCACCATTCACAAAAGCTAAAAACTTGGAATCACCCTAATGTCCCTCAACTGTAGAATGGATAAATAAACTGTGGCAAGTTCATAAATGAAATACCATACAGCAGTGAGAAGGAACCAACTACTGGTCCATGCAGTGTGGCTGTGTGTAATGGAAGCTCATAGACATAATGTTGAGTCAGGCACCAACGAGGATATATGGTATGATTTTATTTATATGAAGTTCAAGGACAAGAAAATGGACTAGATGGTCAAAGAGGCTTCAGTAGTGGTTACTCTGAGAAGAGTTATTACCTGGGAAGGTACACAAAGGAGTCTTCTGGGGACCTGGAGATGTTCTAGATTTTGATCTGGGTGGTGGTCACATGAGCATATGCATACACAATTTCATCCAGCTGTCAACCTAAAATCCAGGTACTTTAATGTTATATCACAATTCCTTCACTTACTGTAGGACCTCAGACAAATTATCCTCTCTAAACCTCCATTTCCTCGTCTATGAAATGGGGATGATAATATAACTACTTCCTAGGATGGTTACGAGATATAAATATGATAACTCACATAAAGCATTTACCAAGGAGCCTTGTTTGCACTAAGTATTTGATAAATGTAGCCAGTTATTATTTCTCCCTGAGAATGCAATCATAAACAGGCAGGATTCCAGAGTTATAAACTGCTTGAGGAATCATAATTAAGGTAGAAGCGACCATTACAAAAACATGTGAACCTGGTTTTAAGAAAAACAAATACATCTTATACTATGTTTATAAACTTGAGGGAAAGTTCTAGATTCTTGGCTTCTATAAACATTTCCCACAGAATTCACTTATAAAACAAATTACTCTGATGAAGTTGAAATATTACATAACCCAAAAGGTAGGTGTATATTTTATTTTTAAGGCACATCTCATGTAAAACTGGGTACATTCTTGTTTGCTGCAGTCTCTCTGGGGGCTAGACAACCCATTCTGGAAAGCTGATGCTTGGAAAAGCATTCTGACTCTGAAGACACCACTGGACCTGGAAATCAATTTCCACAGCAGTGATTTTCTATGGGAGGCCAGTGACCAAAGTTTAAAGTACTTACGAGCTTCTTGCCTGAGCATAGCTAAAGAATGAATTACTGGTCTTAAAAACTGCTGCATTATTTCTTGGGAGAGCTCAGGAGTATGAATGGGTTGGTTTTATCACAAATATTGCTGCAAAACCTCTAAGGTTATAGGACTGAATATGAGGGCTATAAATTTGAGGTGCTAGCTAGAATAGCAGAAGAGCCTTCAGAAATTCCCCAGGCATGCAGAAAAGCTTGTACTATTGGAATTCTTGTCTTGAGATATTTTTCAAATATTTTATAATAAATAATACAATGTGTCAATCCATTTTGAAATACTTATATGAACCAATAAAAGACTTACTGTCTTTGACCAGAGAAATGTACAGTGTGGAGAAAAGAGAACACACAGTCCCCCTTATACGTGCTGAGAAAGGAGGGTAGGTCACTGGCTGCTCTCACCAGCCCCAGCCCATGGAGGTGGTCCTCTGGCTTGTCCCTCCATCCAGATCAGTGCTGTTCACTGGAATGGTAATGATGGAATGTTTTTTATAGCTGCTCTGTCCAACACTGTAGCCACTAGCCATGTGTGGCTATTGAGCAACTGAGATGTGGCTAATGTGACCAAGGAACTAAATTTTTCATTGTATTGAATAATAATTCATTTAAATTTAAACATTTAAACATCCACGTGTGGCTGGTGGCTATTGTGTTAGGAAGACAGTTCTTGCCCATTGGATCTTGATAAGCCAAGATGCTTCTATTTGGGAAGACATTAGTATCCTGCACTTGCAGACTCAATTCTTCCCATAGTCTGAACTAATTTTAGAGAAAAGAAGACACAATCCAGCTGCTTCCATCCCATCACCCAGCTTGGCTGGCCCTAGGATCTGGTAGCCATAGATGAGGCCCAGCTGCTCACATAGCCTGTGTGAGTCACTGCAATCTGGGTCCAATCCCTTCTTTTGCCCCTGGTCTTCTATCCCAATTTTCTACCTAGCCTCCTGTTCAGGGCTGGAGCAGAGTTCTGCTGGGAACGCTAGTCCAGGGGGCTAAGGCCTTCAGACTCTCTCTAGCTCTTCCCACCGCTCCTCCCCGCAGCTCCACCTCTGAATGAGCTACTATTATGAATGGGTTGAGGGGCACCTGGGTGGCTTAGTCAGTTAAGCCTCTGCCTTCAGCCCAGGTCATGATCCCAGGGTCCTGGGCCCCTCCCTCCTGCTCATGCTCTCTCTCTCTCTCTCAAATAAATAAATAAACAAATAATCTTTAAAAAAAAAATGAATGGGTTGTGTGCTCAGAAGCACAACAAGACCAGCCACCTCCATTTGATTTTCACTCATTATCAGAATCTGCCACCACTCTACCCACTAAGCACCCAGCAGCCCTGTCAGATGTCAGGCTAGAGAAATGATTCTGGGATCATTTCACCCCAGTGCTGCCTGAACTTCCTCCTTCACCCAATGTTGTTTCCTCTTTCTCCCCATTGGGCCTATGGTTACAGTTGGAGTCCAGATTCTTTTTTTTTTTTTTAGGATTTATTTATTTGACAGAGAAAGAGTGTGTGTGGAGGGAGGGGCAGAGGAAAGAAGGAGACAAGCAGACTCCCCACTGACCACAGAGCCTCATGCGGGGTTCGATCCCACGACCCTGAGATCATGACCCGATCCAAAATCAAGAGTTGGATGCTTAACCGACTGAACCACCCAGGCGCCCCCAGTTGGGGTCCAGATTCTTAATGCAGCCTAAAGTTATTCAAAGTTAAATTGTGTTCCCAGTAGAATTGCAAACACCCAAACATCAATGTACAGCTAGATCGAATATTTTATTTAAATTCACAAGTGATCCTAGAATATAAAATAGATGTTCATTTATTATTCTTGTGGCAAAAAAGGCTACATCTAAGACTTTTTGGTAAAATATCCTGGATTATATAAAATCATCACATGCTCTGACATTGACTGTTGACATAATTTAGGGAAATGTCTATCAAAACTAGGAGGCTCATGTATGCAACTTGACTTATAAACACTTGCCAGAAACATAAATGTGTATATTCCCAAAATATAACTGTCCATATGATTTGCAGCATTTCAGAATGAAGTGGCTCTTTCTGAAGTATGTGAAGGTGATCCATCCACTGAAGGATGATTTAATTCATCATTCTGTCTGAGAAGGGGGGGGAGGTGACATTGCTGGCCTGTAGTTCTGAACTCTGTCATATACACTTGGCAGCCCTTCACTTTGGGATTCACAGACTTGAAAATAACATCCTTTGAGTTCTGAGTGTACCGGTTGGAAATTCTTATTTCTCAGCTGGGAAATGTGAGGGTAAAGGATACTTGAAGAAAATGCAATCCTGTGCCTATTTTCATGAAGCGATGAAAGGGTCTTGCTGTTTGAGATTCCTCGATTAATCTTTCAGGATTCTTAAGTGTTTTTCATTCTGAATGATCTGAAGCAACTTGGAAATAAAATGGAAGAGTGTAAAATATTTATAATGTCAGAATGCTATGTGGCAATATACTTAAAAATGCAAACAACATTCAGTTGTTCAGGGACTAGCTTTTTAGCTGTTTATTTTCTTTTTCTTCCTTTGGATTTTCTGGCAATGACTTGTACCTCCACCTGCTGGTGCACTGATGAAATGAAATGGAAATGAAATTCAAGCAACAAAATTAAATAATTTGCTGGAATCTCGGATATAGCTTTGGTGAGAGGAATGGTAAAAATTACAGTCTAAAATGAAATTTCTCAACAGATATTGGTAAGGATGCAGAGAAAGGGGAACCCTCTTGCACTGCTGGTGGGAATGCACACTGGTGCAGCCACTCGAGAACAGTATGGAGGTTGCTCAAAAAGTTAAAAATACAACTACCCTACTATCCAGCAATTGTACTACTAGGTATTTACCCAAAGGATACAAACATACTGATTCAAGGGAATACATGCACCCCAATGTTTATAGCAGCATTATCAACAATAGCCAAATTATGGAAACAGCCCAAATGTCCAACGACTAATGAATGGATAAAGATGGTGGTGTACATATACAATGGAATATTACTCAGCCAATAAAAAAGAATGAAATCCGGCCACTTGCATGAAATGGATGGAGCTAGAGAGTATTATGCTAAACAAAATAAGTTACTCAGAGAACGACAAATGCCATATGATTTCACTCATATGTAGAATTTAAGAAACAAAACAGATAAACACGGGGAAAAAAGAGAGAGACAGAGAGAGCAAACCATAAAGCAGACTCTTGACTATAGAGAACAAACTGAGGGTTGCTGGAGGGGAGCTGGGTGGGGGATGGGTTAAATGGGTGATGGGCATTAGGGAGGGCACTTGTGATGAGCACTGGGTGTTGTATGTAAGTGATGGATCACTAAATCCTACGCGTGAAACTAATATTATACTGTATGTTAACTAATTGGAATTTAAATAAAAACTGGGAAGAAAAGTAAATACAAAAATAAAATGAAGGTTCAGAAGAATATCAGTGTTGTTTATTAATCCATTTATTCTCTGTGTTAACTATTAAAAGTGAGATGAAAAAATAATAAAAATAATTTCACTAAACTTCTTAATTCCAGCTATCAACAACGAATTCAATTATCTTGCCATCACCCATGTGTCTTCCTTTCAATAATCCCACTAAAAGTTTTACAAGAAAATGCAGCAGAGAGCTGGAGCATAAACCAAACCATAAATCAGAACATCTCATTTAAAGTCAAAGACAGAAACATCCTCAGGAATGTAAATCGGTCCTAAACCTTTAGAAGACCCATAAAATAAGCGTTTAAAAACCCACTGAAAATGCACTACAGCAGAACATTAAAAGCATGAACTCTGGAGCCAGACTTCTGGAATTGAAAACCCAGCTCAGCCCCTACAGCTGGGTAGTCTTGATCAAAACCCTCTTAACAACTCTTGCTTCAGTTTCCCCTTCTGTGAAATGTGGTTAAATGATAGTACCTACTTAATAACATTATTGTGAGGATGAAGTGAGTTAATATTTGTGGAGTACCTAGCACAGTTCTTGGTACATAGTAAGTGCTGTGTAAATATTTAATAAATAAAAAAATAAAATGTTGCCATTGAATATAGGTAAGAGGAAATGTTGTGATTATTATTACCAAGTAACTATATCCTCCCAGATTGAATGCATCCCCTTGATCACCCTACTGTTTGCTATAGCAGCCCCCTGAGCTACCAACCGATTCAGAGAGCCTGCCCTATTATTATGAAGTTGAAACTAAGTTAAGACAAGAATAAGCTGGTCATTCTCTAAACAGAGAATAAACAGTAGGAGTCCCAGGAATTTGATCTTTTTTAGAAAAGGATAATTTAACATTAAATGATCCGAAAAGATAAACTTACTGCAAAATCTTCAAGTTTTGAGATGACACTAAAATCTTCTAGAAAGTAATGCAGCACAATGGAACTTCTAAAAAACACCAGCACAATTTTACCCTAATCTAAAATGCAATATGATAAGAAATAGTCATACAGTTGTGATGGATAAGCTGGCTGGACTACACCTTTCATCATTCATTTATTCAGTCATTCATTTTTTTAGTACATATTTGATGCTTGATGACTCAACAGGGAACAGGGAACAAATGATAAATACATAAAGTAATGTCAGGTAGTGATAAATGATAAGAAGGAAAATAAAGCTGGAGGAAACAGCTTGAGGTATGGAAGGTATGGAAGATCTCTTTGAGAGGATAGACATTTGAACAAAGTCATAAATGAAGGCAGAAGCAGACAATATGGATATCTCAACAAAAAGCATACCAAGCAGAAAGAACAGCAAGACCCTGAGGTCTGAGATGAAATATGTTTGGTTTATTCAAGAAACAGCAAGAGAGCCAATACAATAATCTAAATTATCAAGGGGAAGAGTAATAAGAAATCATCTGGGAGAAGCAACCAGGGGCCATATAATATAGGACTTTATGGGCCATGTGTGGCTTATTTACAAACATGGCTCCAAAAGTTTCTAGTAATTTTTCAATGTAGAGGAGGGGTCTTTTGTCCCCTCCCTTTGAATCTGGATAGGCTTAAGACTGCTCGGACCAGTAGAACTTGAATGACGGTACCATTTCTGAGTCTGGTTCATAAAAGAGGATATGCCTTCTGTCTTATTTAGTGGAACATTCATGCTTGCAACCCTGAGCTCCCACGTGACTTTCCTAAGGCTGCCATGCCTAAAAGGGCACATGTAGCCCCCACTTCCCACCCCCTAGTGAGCAATCCTAGACTTCGAATAATCCTAATTCACAAGCCAGACATGCGTCTAACAGCCTTCCAGATGATTCCAGCCCCCAACCATTACATCTTCTCAGCTAAGGCCTCAAACACTTTGGAGTGGAAACAAGGATATGTCCTGTCCAAAATCACCCACAGAATCCATGGGCATAATAAAGTAGTTGTTTTAAACTGCTGCATTTTGAGTCACATTTTGTGACACAGAGCAGTAGTAACTGGGACACCATGATGAGGAATTTTTTTTTTTTTTTTGGATTTCATTTTAAGCGAGAACTCTTTAGAGAGTTGAATTATGTGAACTGATTTGGAAAACAGACTGCAAGAGGGCAAGTATGGAAGCCGAGAGTCCCGTTTGGAGTTATCTAGGCAAGACAGGATAGTGCCTGGAGTAGGACAGCCGCAAAGAAGGTAGTGAGAAGAGCACTAATTGGGAGCATATCTTCAAAGTAAATCCAATCAGATTTGCTGATGGATTGGAAGTTGAGTGTGGAAAGACACAAACCAAGAATGACCCAGGGATTTGGCCATGGCAGCAACTGAGTGAACAGAGTTGTCATTTACTGAGATACAAACATTAGAGAAAGAACAGGTTTGTAGAATGGGAATCAAGAGTTCAGTTTTGCACATGTAGCATGTCTATTAGATACCCAAATGGAGATGTTGAGTAGGCAACTGGAAATATTAATTTGGAACTCAGGAGATAGGCCGGTTCTGCAGTGCTGTATCCAACTCTAAGGGTCTAATTTTAGGAAAGATATTTGCAAACTAGAGGATATTCCGAAAGGGACCAGGATGCAGATGCTTCTAGAAGTCATCTTGTTTAAAAAAAAAAAAAATGTTGAAGGAACTAAACACAGATTGGACAAAAATATCTATAATGTGAAGAGATATTTGAATCACTACGACATACCATTAGGACTCATCTTTGAGAGTAAGGTCTCTTCTTTGAGGGACCAAAGATCTCGTGCCCACTTTCATGGAAACTAACACAAAGCTCCCATAATTGATTTTCCCCACAGAACTAGACACCATTACTGAGATTTCGACCTAAATCAAAACTCCCAGACATTACAGGAGGCTAGGTTGAAGAGCATGATGTTGTGTGGGTGCAAGATTCTCGAGACAAAGCACAGCCAAACAAAACCACATATTCATATGCTCCTAGCAAATGGCATCCTAGCCTATAAAAAATTTACCTATTCATATGCTATCCACTTCTGAAATCCTCACGAATGGGAAGTTCTCCTTAGTGCTTGTGGTACAAAATTATTTTTGTATTGCTAACCACAATATTCTGGGTTTTTTAGTGTTTTAATCTTTTTGCATTAATATAGGCAGCTTAATACATGATTAAGAGGAGGAAATCTATAGCTGGAATTACTGAGCTAAGCTCTTAACTCCGATACTTGGGCAAGTCATTTAAACTCTGTGCCTTGGTCTCCTACCTCCTTGGAGTTCTTACAGGGAATAAATAAGTCAGTAAGTGTTAAGTATTTAAAATATGTAGAACCAGCTAAATAAGAAGTGGTCCAAAAAAAACTGTTAGCTCTGTTCAGCAGCACTCAGCATACTCCCCTCTATGAATGCCCATTTGAGATCACTTGTTTAGTTTTTTAAAATTCATTCAGCCATACAGAATTATGATGACTTTGTGAGGAAGAGCTTCAAAGTCGCAGGTCTGAACTTACCCTCTCGCTTTGTAATCACTGGAAAAGATGCTTTCTTGAAGCCCCCTCTACTGATGTCAGAACTGGTATCATTCAATTCACTGTCTCCTCTTCCGTTATCTTCCACACTAAATTATTCTGGATTTGAATGTGTCCTAGAAATGAAAAGGACAGACTCACTCTGTTATCCATAAAAACGTACAAAACGTCAAACACATTGCTTAGAGAGAACGATTCATACTCTGAAATTACCTTGAACTCGCAGATTTATCCTCTCCACACCGGGATGGGGAATGGAGGGGACCTGAGCCTGAACCCTGTTTAAAAAGAGGGGTGAGAGTAGCAGTTAATATTTCACACTCAGATATCAAAACTGACGGAACAGGCACAATATCCCTCATGGGGAGTGCTTCACGAATACAGCATTTAAACCCTGAGGGACGGAGATGTTCCAACTGGATCCACAAGGAAGTTACCAGGGGCAAAACCAGCCAAAACAGACCTGGGCCTCCACGAACACACGACAATCGTGCCTCTTTCTGCCTTCATCTGTGAAGAAATTTTCCTCTCAAATAAAAAATAAACAAGTCCTGAAAAATTAGTCCTTTGAACTCCCAAACCTGAGCAGGCGCTGAATTTTCATAACGCTCTCGGCACGAAAATCTACTAAATGTTAATGAGGACACTAAGACTGCTAGGGTGGTCTACCTGGGCCCGCAGGATCCCGCTCCTCTCCCGAGGCAAGGAGAACAAGAACACCCCACTATCCCCAGACTGGAAAATCTCCGCAGCCTCACCCTCCTGGGCCTCTGCATAAATGGAAAGGGGCACTGTCTTCGGGAAGAACCTCAGCTGGAAGCCCTCGGAGGCAGCCCCCACCGCTCTGCGACTTGGGCCAGCCTGGCCACTGTCGTGTGGGACCAGCTCGGGCTATGCTCACAAAGCGTCTTCCTTCGAGTCCTAGCCTCGCCTTGGCTGGAACAAGTCACAGTGGCAATGGCCACCAGCAGAAGGCCGCTGCCACTGGCCAAAACACCCATCAACACGACGGGGAAGCCAGGCTGCCGCCCTGCTCCCTGCACTGTGCGCCGCCAGGAGGGTCCCTCAGCTCCCTCTTTTGGCAGCGACCGAGGCGGCGGCGGCACCAGCCCCAGCGCCACAGCACCACTTTTCCGCCAGGTGGCGCCGAGTCCGTCGGCGCTAGGAGCGAAGTGTGGGTGCAGGAGAGGGCCGGCTGGCCTCCGTTCAGCACCACGACGACCGCCGTCAGCGGGCCGGTGAGCTGTAGGGACAGGCGGCGCTGAAGAGACAGCTCACCCGTCGCCGCAGTCGCTGCGGAGAAGTGTGTAAGTTAGCTCGGCGTTGGGGCCTTAGTCCGCAGTCGGATCACCGTGTAGCCCAGGGGTGAGCCCTGGGGCGGAAGCAGCTGGGCTGAACCACTGAAGAGTGGCAGTATGACCAGCCGAGGTGCGTGGTAGTTCTAGTCCTCCACATGCTGCCACACCACGGCCTGCCGCGGGGCGGCGGAGAGCCGCCGTCGAGTGCTTCCAGCCCCAGCGGCAGCTCAGCCAGTTCACCGCGGTCAAAGCACCGTCGTGCGCTCAGCTCCCCAGTGGTGGGGTCTACCGAGACGTAGGGCGCGACCCACTGCAGCCTCCAGCAGCCGGTAGGTGACCTGGCCGTTGTGGCCCAGGTCCGGGTCCCGGGCGGCCACCGTGACCAAGTAGGCGCCGGGCGGGTTGTTCTCACGCACCGACACCTCGTAGACCGGCCGTGTGAGGAAGAGTGGCACGTTGTCGTTCTCGTCACTCACGCGCACCGTGTAAGCGGGGTGCGTAGCGGGGGCGCGCCGCGGTCCTCGGCCACCAGCATCAGGTTGTACTCGGCGATGCGCTCGCGGTCCAGCGACGCCGCAGTCACCACCAAGTAGCTGCCCGCGTAGGCCGGCTGCAGCCGGAAGTGCTCGTGCAGGTAGAGGGCGCCGCGCACCTGCCCGTTGGCGCCCGAGTCTCTGTCCGAGGTGCTGACCAGCGCCACCAGGCTCTCGCGCGCCGCCCCCTCTGGCACCAGAGACTGGGCGCCGGCCTCAGGCGTCCCGGACCGGGTTGGAGGTCGCGTGTGCACCCGCGAAAGCGGTGGCTGCGAAGGGAGAGGGGCAGGTGCGCCCGGGGCGGCCAGCGGGGTGATGGTGATGTCCGGAGCGTCGTCACTGACGTCGTGGGTGCGCACGATGACCTTGCAGGTGGAGGCCCGGGGCCCTGGACCGCGGTCCTGGGCCCGCACGTCCAGCTCATAGGTGTCCTGGCGCTCGTAGTCCACCGGTCCTGCCAGGGTGAGGCGGCCCGAGCGAGGGTCCAGGCGGAAGAGGCGGCGCGCCTCGGGCGGGGTACGGGCCCCGAAGCCGAACACCACGTCGCCGTTGGGGCCCTCGTCGGGGTCGGCCGGGTCCAGGTTGAGCAGCAGCGAGCCCACGGGAGCGTCCTCCGCCAGCTCCACTTCGGCCACGGCGTCCTGCGGGAAGGCCGGGCAGTGGTCGTTGGCGTCCAGCACTCGCACGCTGAGGGCGGCGGTGGCGGAGTGCGGCGGGCGGCCGCGGTCCTGGGCCACGAGCTCCAGACTGTAGGCGGCCTGGCTCTCGCGGTCCAGCTCCTGTAGCAGCACCAGGTCCGCACACTGGGCGCCGTCCACGCGCGTCTGCAGTTCCACGCGGAAGGGAATGCGAGTCCCCGCCAGGCACACGCTCTGCAGCCCGCTGGCCCCCAAGTCCTCCTCCAAAGACGCCTCCAGCAGGATGCACGTGCCCACTGCTGCGCCCTCAGATACATCCACGGAGATCTAGGCCCGGGGGAAGCTTGGTGCATGGTCGTTGATGTCCCTCACCTCCACCTCCACGTGCACCAGCCGGAACGGTTCCTGCGAGAAGCTGACCACATCGAAGACCAGCACACACTGTGGTGCCTGGCTGCGCAGCCACTTGTGGTCCAAGCTCTCCTCCCCAACGGTCACCTGCCCGTCGCCCTCGCACACCCCGAACAGTGAGCTATTGAACTTCATCAGGCAGAACTGGCGTAGTACCTCGAACTGGTAATTACACAGGACACAGTCAGACAGAACACCGATATCGGTGTCGTGGGCTTCCTCTCATAGGTGTGGAAATTGACAGTTTTTGTGCAAAACTCTGACACCAGCTGCAGCCACAGAACTTGCAAGAATTCCAGTCTGACCCAGCATAACGTGTCAACGGGAAATCTGAGCCTCCAGCAAGACATCTTTGTTCCTCAAAGAGAAAAAAGCCAATCAGAGGCTCTGTGCCCAGACTTCCAGCCTCTCATGAGTAGGCAATCAGGAGACACTTGCCCTCTAAATACATTGATCACTAAACCGTCTCTGCTGTGTGATGGCTTTTCTGTGCTCCAGGCCTAAGCTTGCTTCTTCTGAACCCTATTGAAGAGGTTACATAGAGAAAAATGTGCAAATAAGCATCCATCTGGGCCAATCCGCAAGTCTCTGGGTCTTGGGTCATGTTGTTCCCCAAAAAGAGTTCACGGAAGAGCCTGCAGAGATGAACAAGAGCTAGAGCAGTGCAGGGGGTCATGAAGATCCCTATAGAAGTTTGCGCTATAAGAATGCATCCCCCCTTGTTTTTCCACTGTGCTTGATTTCCACTTTGATGGTAGGAGCAGGGAATCTGCAGCCTCTGTGTCCCTTCCTGAACACATTTACATATTCCTCAGACAGAGATACAATTACTCTTCTCTGCCATTTTTAAACCAATGCTTATATGCATCTTTTGCCACCCACAGTTATCCATCTATGTTGGGGTATCATTTACTGTATTGAAAGATTCTGGGGGAACAGCTTTCCCAGAGTCAGGCAGTGTCTAATCAGGGAAGAACTGTTTTCCAAAGTAATCATTTCTAAATAGCTCTTCTGTAGCAAAGAAACCATTAATGATGAAATTTCAGCCCCTTCATCTCCTTTTATGTCAGTAATTACTTATATGTGAGGAATCGGTGTCAGGGAGGTTTGTCTACTGCAAACTACTGTAAGGGATAGTTAAGTGCAGGAAAAATATTTAGGGAAATATGCTGCAGTCAGTCTTGCTAGAAAATTGCTATACACCATTTATTTTTAAAAAGCCCTTGGCTGAAGAAAACCATAGGTGGCCTGATAGGCTGCAGGCTAAAGAAACATTAAACCATCTGTCTAAAGCACAATAAATAGTCTTGTGTTAAGTTCTCTTTATGTGTGAAATGTTCTAAATGCTAAACGGTCCACATGTTAATGATGACATTGTTCCTCATGCCATGGAGTCATCATCAGTGCAGTGTTCTTTAACTAGTCATCTTGAGTAAAATCAGTGAGCAGACTGAGTTATTAATATGCCCCAGCTATTCTTGGCTCCCCCATGACCTGTAATGTTATTGATTCCTGCGGAGACATGTCAGTAAATGACTATTTTTGCTTTCACTCTTAGGAGGGAGTTGCATCTATTTTAGCACCAGGATCTATGAATCCAGTTCTGAAACTGAGCCACCTTTGATGAGATAATTAATTTGCAGGGTTTTAATTCAGTGGAGCATTCAGCAATGACTCTAATTATAAGAACCAATAACCCAATGTCAGAGAAGTTTGCAGTAGGAAGCATGAATTGATTTGGGTTGGGTAGATCCTAAAAGGAGAAAGTGCTTTATATTGTTTACTTTAGATTTGTCATTTTGCCTGATGAGGCATTAAATCTAAGGGAGGGAAACTCTACTACAGTTTAGCTGGACCAGATTCCTTTGAAGCCTGTATCCTCACTAGCATAAAGACAGTTAGCTTTCTTCCTTGGAAGTGGCTATCCTAAAGAAGGACCTGGTTATTCAGCCTCTGAGTATCAAGGAAAACAAGAGGAGCTGACCCTTCCAACTTCTTAATTCCTAGTTGCCCCTTAACTGAAGCGTGAAAACTGATTCAGCCAATGCCTTTTAAAAGGCACATGCTTCCATACACATTAGCCAGGAGAGGGACCCATTTAACCATAGTCTGAGTCTCATTTCTTCCTCTTCTCCCATATCTTGAGCAATCCAGGCCAGGCTTGGCTTCTGCCAGTCTTCGGCATTATTGTTGCTATTCAGGATGAACAAAGCTGCTCAGCATACTGAAAATGAAGAATAGTCATGACTCTATCTACAGAACATCAAAAGATCCAGATAAAATATGAAAAAGGCAAGCAATCAAACACATTACCTCTACAATGCTAAACATCTGGACACTTATGTTTGGAAACATCCAGCTATGATATTTAAATGCTTGATTGCATTTTTCCTCCAGCTGTTTGGCAGCAAGTAGACCATCTACAATAAGGAATATGCTATATTGCTAATGAATCATTATTAACATTAGCATTGTTTTCCTAGTAAACAACCACCTTATTAAAAGGCTGCTTTATGAATGAAGGACAGCTGGAGTTTCAGGAAAGAGACATTTTCTGAGGCAAAAATCAGTTCTGTGCCAGTAGAGTGACAAGCTGAATAATATAGAAACTGTATGATCTGTCCCCCTGGGGACGTGTCATCAGGAAACTGTGTTTACAGCCCTGAGCTGCTGGTGCTTTCATGTTCCATTCTGTTGGCTCTGTTAGATAAAAATCTGTCTCAATATTAAAAGCACTGTGGCAGAAATTTGGTTTATGTTGCTTGTTTTCCCATTTGCCAGCATATTGCCAAACTAGAAGTCCATAAAAGGTAGTTTTGATCTCTGTTGGCGTCCAACATAAAGTAAAACAAACAATGGGAGCAGAGGTCTACCACCACCACAGGAAGACCAAATTCTGAATAAAACAACAATTTGGTCCTCTTGCTCAGTTTGGTTTTAAAAGGGGTGAGGTGGCAGGGTTTTGGTAAACTCTCTACTGTTTATTTTTGTTTCTAATGAAAGCACCAGATACACTAGCATTCTCCCCACAACGGGCCAGGACACCAGATCTATAAAATAGTATTTGCATTCTAATCATTTCAAGGAAAGATTTTCTGTTTTGCTGAGCACACAACACCAGTGTGTCCCTTTACACACTAAAGCACACTGTACAGAAACATCATAAACACCGGGGAAAAATTGGTCCCCTAATTCAGAATGGTGTCTGTGCCTTTGCATATTTCCTCTTTCCTATTACACAAAACTAATAATGTATGTTGGGGGGTGGGGATGAAGGCACAGGAAATTCCCTAATATGCAGATTTCACTAGACCATGGTGTCCATGCATCAGAGTAAGCATCAACTCTCACAGGATGTTGAACTAACACTGTCCTGACCCAGAAACAGTTTTTGTGCCATTTAGAACAAATCACTCTATGTAATCTACTGAGACCCATTTTCATTTCTCAACTGAACAAACATCCTATAGAGGAATGAGAAAAATATTATCAAGTGCAATGTTGCTGTCTTCAAGGAGTTAAGTTCCAAAAATTGAAGCTATTAAGACTGTTTGAAAGAAAACAAATCAACCTAACAGCTCTTTTTTTGCTTTTTAAAAATCACACCTCAAAAAAACTAAAATTAATCTTCAGCAGTATGAGCCCCCAAAACGGGGTAATTGTTTTAAGTTATCACATAAGAAGTACCATTATCTCATTCCTGTTACTCCATTGTGTAATCAATGTGTTATTATGCCTTGACCTTACAGTCATTGCTAAGAAACTATCAGCAAATTGCTGGTCCTTTTTGTGAAATGATTTCAGGAAAAATAATTCAGCCCTGAAGTCAACCAAAATACTGTCTACAAGCACAGAATAGGAACAAGATGATATTTTATCAACTATTTAAGTGCTTTAACCTAGAGAAAATCAGAGAGAACCACAATAGTGTATCAACACTAATCACAAATTCCCCTTAACATAAAATAAGGATTTAAATGATATAATCCTTTCTTAGAAAAAAGTTTCCCATAGGATCATTATGTTAATAAAGATATCATCAAAACTATATAATCTTAAGATACTACATAAAACTCATTTTTAAACTGCTTATTTTATTAGTCTAGCAGTATGAAGGACATTAAATCAATGAATAATGAAAAATATCTTACCTTTTTTGTCTCAGGGATGCCTCAAACCCCAAGTGAGCCAGTGAAATGGACTTTGGTACTTCAGTCATTGGCCCAAGGATCATACTTTGTATTCTTGCCACCAGATAGAGAGGAAACCTGCTCCCCCACCAGAGATTGTAGCAAAGCAAGAGAAGAATAAAAGAATAAAGACTGAGAAACAACTTTTTAATCTGTGCTTTATATTATCTACATCTCTCTTCCTCTTAGCTGATCCTCTCTATTCCTCTTCTACACAGAAGGTCATGTCCCCCAGTAGTCAGAGCATTTTCAGGGCCTTGATCAACAAATATCTGATCAAGTATGGTCATATAATAAAGCTCACAGCCCTGTAGAAGAAACTGTTTAAACGTTAAAAAAAAAATCAGGGATGGCTGGGTGGCTCAGTCGACTAAGCATCTGCCTTCAGCTTGGGTCATGGTCCTGGGGTCCTGGAATCAAGTTCCGCATCAGGCTCCCTGCTCAGCAGGGAATCTGCTTCTCCCTCTCCCACCCCCCTGCTTGTGTGCTCTCTCTCTCTCTCTCTCTCTGACAAATAAATAAATAAAATCTAAAAAAAAAAAAAATCAGAGTTCAGAGGTCACAAGTGCCAAACAACATGGAGAAAATTGTATCAAGTGCAAACAAGAAGTGATCTCAGAGTTTCCAGGTAAAATCACAGGCAGCCAGAACTGCCAAGGACAGGTAAAGCCTGGGAATGACGTGAACAAGCTGTGAAGGAGGACCGTCCCAGAGCCTTCTACAGAGACCTAGTAGAGTTGGTTAGAGTAGGTGATTTGAGGACACCACGGGGATAAGTTTGAATGGGTGGCATAGTTGAAGACCTTGTTGCTAAGCTAAAGAGTTCAGATATTTTTTTGGAAGGGGTAAAAATTATTATTTTTATTAAATCTCAACTCTTGATACATTTTTAAGTATAACTAACATACAGTGTCATAACATACAGTTTTAGGTATACAATGTAATCATTCAATAATTTTATACATTACTCAGTGCTCATCATGATTCATGAACTTTTAATTTCCTTTATCAATTTCACCCATCCTCTCACCAACCTTCCCTCTGAAAACCACTTGTTTGTTCTCTGTGTTTAGGAATCTGATTTTCTTTCTTTCTTTCTTTCCTTTTTCCTGATTATTTTTTATTATTATGTTAATCACCATACATTACATCATTAGTGTTTGATGTAGTGTTCCATGATTCATTGTTTGCGTATAACACCCAGTGCTCCATGCAGAACGTGCCCCCTTTAATATCCATCACCAGGCTAACCCACCCTCCACCCTCTCCCCTTCTTTCTTTTCTTTCTTTCTTTTCTTTCTTTCTTTTCTTTCTTTTCTTTCTCTTTCTTTCTTTCTTTCTCTTTCTTTCTTTTTCTTTCTTTCTCTTTCTTTCTTTCTTTCTCTTTCTTTCTTTCTTTCTTTCTTTCTTTCTTCTTTCTTTCTCTTTCTTTCTTTCTTTCTTTCTTTCTTTCTTCTTTTCTTCTTCTTTCTCTTTCTTTTTCTTTCTTTTCTTCTTTCTTTCTTTTCTTTCTTTCTTCTTTCTTTCTTTCTTTCTTCTTTCTTTCTTTCTTTCTTTCTTTCTTTCTGCCTGTTTCTTGTTTTTCTCTGTTCATTTGCTTTGTTTCTTAAATTCCACATATGAGTGAAATCATGGTATTTGTCTTTCTCTGACTAACTTATTTCACTTAGCATTAGACCCCCTAGGTCCATACATGTTGTTGCAAATGGTAAGATCTCATTCTTTTCTATGGCTGAGTAATATTCCATTGTATATATACCATTTCTTTATCCATTCATCTATCAGTGGATATTTGGGTGGCTTCCATATCTTGAATATTGTATTAAATGCTGCAATAAATATTGGGGTGCATATATCTTTTCATATTAGTGTTTTCATTTTCTTTGGATAAATACCTAGTCGTGGAAATACTGGATCATATGGTAATTCTATTTTTAATTTTTTGAGGAAACTTCATACTGTTTTTCACAGTGGCTGCATCAGTTTACATTCCCACCAACAATGCACAGGGTTCCTTTTTCTCCACATCTTCACCAACACTTATTTCTTGTATTTTTTTATTTTAGCCATTCTGACAGGTGTGACATCTCACTGTGGTTTTTATTTGCATTTCCCTGATGATCAGTGATATCAAGCATCTTGTCATGTGTCTATTGACCATTTGTATGTCTTCTTTGGAAAAAATCTCTATAGTCAGGTCCTCTGCCCACTTGTAATCAGATTATTTGGGGGTTTTCTTGGGTGCTGAGTTATATTAGTTCTTTATATATTTTGGATATTAGCCCCTTATCAGATATATCACTTGAAAATATCTTCTCCCATTCAGTAGGTTGCTTTGTCATTTTGTTAATGGTTTCCTTCACTGTGCAAAAGCTTTTTATTTTGGTATAGTCCCACTAATCTAATTTTGCTTTTGTTTTCCTTGCCTGGGAAGACATGAGAGTTTAAACACTTTTAAGGCAGCAGTAAGAAAGCATTGAGGGTTTGTGGAGCAAAGAATTGGTGATGTGTATTCCGTTATGACAAATAAGGGAGATGATTGCCTTCCCTCAACATTAGTAAAATCCTCAAAAAGGATTGTGTTTTAATTGAAGATTTAAACTGTGATCCCACATGATGACTTACTTATCATAAATATTTGCCAAATAAACGACTGAGGCAGTGTGGTTTACAACCTCCGCCCACCTCAAAACCCACCTGTAGCATAATGAATTAAAGGGAGACTAGAAGCAAGGAGAAGACCAGTCACAGGCTCCTGCAATCCAGGTACAAGATGTTAAAGACCTGAACAATGAGTTGGAAGGACCACAGGGTGAAAACCTGATAAAGACTGCAAAGGAATAATTGGTAGGACTTCCTGACAGATAAGCTCTAAGGGATGGAGAAGATGGAAAAAAACAAATGATTCTAAAGTTATTGGATGGCTTAAAGAATGATTATGCTTTCCCAGTATTCCCAAATACAGAAGTATAGTGTTCCCAAATAGGATTTCTCCAAGGCTCCTGCTACTTGCCAGCTGAATGGACCAACCACAGAAAACTTTCTCTCTACAAATCTCAATGTTTTTAGGGAATAATGCCTACCTGGAGGGGTTGCTTTGAGGTTTAAGTGAGAAAATGTGGGGAGAGCAAAAAAGCCCAGTGCCTACCACCTTGTGAGTATTAAAAGACAACTCTATCCTTTGTTATATGCATTCGCCTATCATGTTGTGATTTATTTGTTCAAGGGTATACTTCCTACCCCCCTTATGAGCCTTTCCACCTATTAACCATGTCTTTATCAAATGTGAATCCCACTGTCCAGTACATTGCTTACCACATGAAAGGAGTTCATTAATATTTGTGGAATATTTGTGAGGGTCTCACCACCATATGCCACTTCTGCATAATTCTTAACCCTATTACATCATCTGAATTCTAAACTAGAAAACTTGCTAAAGCTTAGTATATGGAACTTGATATTATGTGAGACTTCTGCAATGAGACTCATTGAGTAATATGCAAGACTTGGTGCAGCCACGTGTAACAAAACTGGTTCCTTGAGTCCATTTCAAAACTGACCTATCAGGGCATATAAGATATTTGTTGTTTTTGCCTGCTCAGCAGCCAATTTTCTTTTGAGAAACCACCTCTTCACCAAATCGATCCATGTGAGAAACATATGATAGATGCCTCCACCCTTGGTGCTAGGATGGCCGCATGACCCAGGCTTAGCCAAAGTAAAATATTTCATCCTCCCACTGATTTCTTCAGGTAGGTACATTTTTCCCAATCCAGGGCAACCAGGGCCATTGGGCATCAGGTCCAGGATTATTTCTGCAATCACTTAGAAGGGGATATTTCTTTTTTTCTGTTAGAGTTGCTGAGCTAAAAAGATATAAGCTGGGATGTGAACCACCAGGTTGGGAGTGCCTGCCTGAATATAAAGCCAACATTTTTCAAAGAAACGCTGAGATGGCACTGAGCACCTAGAGGCATGCCTGATCTCCCACTAAACTTTTCATTTGAGTGTAACAGCATATCCCCTTTTATGTTCAAGACAATTAGCAGCTGGATTTCTGTTACTTGTTCCATATTCATAACAGATTCCCAAATTGAGAAAGGAATTGTTATTAACAGACTCCAAAAGTGTAATTGGCTGAGGTCTGTGGAGACCTACCATACTAAGAGGTTGACCTACGTTCTTGTTATGTATTTGCATAGCCACTGGTAAACTATTACTCATATTTTGGGATTCAGATCATGTGTCTATTAAAGCTAGAGAATAGGGTGTTAGGGATTGGAAGGGCTTGGCTACATTTATAAGAAAAGGATAGTCTCCGACTAAATATAGTCCCTCTGAGAGCAGAAAGAGAAGAAAATATGTCACTAAATAGTCCCTTTCTGACTGAGGCCAGTAATCTAAGAGGGCTGAAAGTTGGCAATCTTGGCAAGTTTTAAGGGTAGAGAAAACAAATTTGTCTCTACCAAACTAAAGTTAGTGTAAAAAAGAAAATAAGATTAAAAAACCATGGGCAAAAAGTAATGAGGAAGATAACGCCGAGGTCTCACAGAGCCTTGAGCCCTCCGATACCTCTCAGACTCCCTCTAAGTCTGGAATACCTAAATTAAGAAAATGACAGTCTCTCCACAACGAGAAGCCATTTAGGAGATGAAACCTGGGAACACAGGGGCCTACATTAGCTGTGACTCCCACCCCAAGAAATTCTTTTGGATGGCCTTATAGAGGTCCAAGTGGAAGTCATTCAAGCTGAGGGCTAAGGGCATGAACAGAGTATCTAGAGCGGTTGCCAGGAGATGGAGATCCCTAGACTGTGAGTAAATTTGAGCACTCTCTCCAGCTTTGACTGTGGAATTGATCAGATGCAAATAAACACTAAACTATTGCCCGGCACACAAGGGACTGAAATTCCTGAACCCCCAGTAAAAAAAAATGGCATGTGACCTTTGAAAAGCCCCTGGAATATATTCCCAATACCCAGCTCAGATCACAAAGGACAAAGACTAAGAAAGATCCTCCTGGGGATGGGGAGGCCATCTTGGCAGATCTGGGAACCCACACCTCAGTGAGGCATCTTCTGGTCAACAGGATATGCTTACATGCTATGGGCAATGACCCCTGTGTGTGGTTTTCCCTTTTCCAGATGGGGTTTTTTTTATTGCAATTCTTTGTCATGAGATGTGTTGGGGGATGTCAAGTATATCAGATAGGTTATCAGATCATGAGCAGTTACACCCAACACTGACTGGGAGCAATGCAAATATTTCCAAGATCCTATGTCAGTCTTTAAGCATCCCTAAGGGAACTGATTAAGTCACCAACTGGTGGGAACAAAGAATGTCCTAGTTAACGGGACCCAACATACAAGAGCAGAAAGCCTAATTTATTTATCTTTCACCTTTTCCCTCCTGCTCACCCACCCTGATAAATGCAGCCATCCTGATATGAAACTCCTGCGTCCAGCTGCACCTATCCCTCCCTGTCCTTTGTCTCTCAGCGAGCCACTGGATGTCTTTGTTGACTCATTTTGTCTCTGTAACACTGCTGGCAGACTGCAGCTGAAGATTCTATCGGTTGACTCACCCCCACCCTTCCAAAATCTTCCTCCCCTCTCCTTTTAATCCAAGGCAGACAAGGCTCCCCCTCATTCCTGAGAATTCACCTCTTATCTGTTTCTCTTGTTCCTGGCTGCTTTATCGCTTTCCCTTATTCAGGACAGCTGACAGCTTTACAAAATAGCTTCTGTGTCTCCTGGAAACCTCATCAAAGGAGCCCGGGGGAAGGGATTTGAGGTCCCTTCTCAGTCTGAGAGAAGAGAGCCTGACCAAGGCAAAATACAGTGGGACAATACTTCATCTGGTTGCCCCATCTATTCCTGAGGACAACGTGGGGTAGACTTTTAAATCTCCCAAGTCAATTTAACCATCCAACCCTTCACAGCGGATGGGCGACAGCTATAGAATTCTCAAGTGTTCCTGCTTGCCTTTAGGATTTACTCCATTGTCTTTTAATAACATCCTTAAATGTACACCTATTAATAACACATTTGTTTGGTAGTGTGAAGATGAAAGGAAATATATGAAAGAATTACCTATTTCACAAAGTTTAGATTCTAAATTTATCACAAAACTTAAATACTCTATAAAATTAAAGAGGCTATTAAATAAAAATTATTTCCTGATCAAAAATATTCCATTATCCCCACTATCTCCAGAACAAGATAGAACTCTTAGACCCTCTGTGAATTCAGCCCTATCTTTCTCCTACTCAATATCTTGCACTCCACTGTTTATGCTACAGCTCAACCAGGTATGAGATTTCTCTGGAACTGCTTCATTTATTCCTACTGCCGTGCCTTTGCTCACGTTGTTCCCTGTGCCTACAGGGTGGTTCCTTCTGCCTGTGCTGTTACAATGCTATACATTCTTTAAAGCAGTGTTTTTCATACATTAATGTGGCTGCAAATCACCTGAGGATCCTGTAAAATGCAGATTTGGATTCTGTAAAATGCAGGTTTGGATTCTGTAGGTCTAGGGTAGGGTCAGAGATTCTGTACTTCCAACAAGCCATCGATGCACCTCCAGGGCTGCTCTTTGAGAAGTAAGACGGGAGAGCTTATTCAAAGGTGAGCTCTCAGGGGATAAGCACCTTCTCACTGCTTCAGCTGTGATGCATCTCTCCCACTGCATGCCTCCCAACACCGTAATTAGACTTTCCCACTTCCACCATTCTGCCTTACCATAGAGCTAGACTCCAAATCAAATTATGATATGGCACAGTTTTTTTGTAAGCCTGGTTGTATACTTCCATGTCATAAGAAGGGCCCACCATACTTTTATAAATAGCAACAGTATCGTGTTCAGAGTAGTTGTTGTTAATAAGGGTAGCTGATTAAGAGTAGACTGGATAAGCTAGCATTGCTGCAATGTCTCCCTTAAAGGGAATATTTATAATAGACCCAGACCAGGTATCATGGACAACCCCCTGAACACTGCATAGAGCGGGGGGTATGTGTGTGGACAGAAGACTTGGATGCGAATCCTGGCACCACTGTATCCTAACCACGTGGCTTTGAACAACTCATTTAAACTCTCTAAGTCTCAGTTTTGTTTTCTGTTATAAAATAATGATGATAATACCACTTTGCTGGACCCTTCTACGGTTTAAGTCAGGGACCAGATGTATATGAGATGATGTTTATAAAGCGCTAAGCACTGTGCTTGTAATGCATTGTAAGTGTTCTATAATAATAATGAATTTTTATCATAACCCGGAGTGACAGTTCTTTAAATTTGCCATGAAAATTCTAAGATAGGTTTTAGATTCCTTTAATCATTTTAGGGCTGTTCTTCAATACCTCTACTGAGAATCCACTTCTCTCTTTAAAGCTGAATAGCAACCACAAATATAGTCTGTGAGGGTTAATAACCACCAATCGCTGTCTCCTTTCTGCATGTTCAAGCTAAGAATATGACAATTCCAACTCTAGAAGTTGACATAAAAGATCACTAAAATGTAGCCGATAAGGTTACCACAGCAACCGCTAGATGTCATCTTCAGAATGTCCCTCTGCTTCACATCCTATTTGAGTAGGAGCTATAATGTATATACATGCACCCATCTACTAAGTGATTGGTTCACATACAGCTTTAAAAAGTAATCATAACCATTCATGCATCAATATAACAAGATTGGCAACAGCAGCTCATATTTTAAAATGCACACTATAACAATACAAGACTTCCTCAATATTTAATTTCTATTTCTTTTATTTATGTTATGATATATAGCCTTTTTCCTTAAAATTAGTGAATCACAACTTAAACTTGCTTTGTTTTAGGAAAAAGATTATTTTATTTTGACAACTATTCCTCTCTTGTAATCAGTGTAATATATGCTCAATGTGAAAAACACAAGTAAAGCTCACATTAAAAAAAATCTGTAATTCCACTATCCAAAGAGCTGGCAACCTTTTATATTTATTATTATTATTTATTATATATGTGTATTTTTATATTATATGTGTATATTTACATATAATTTTTCTCTATATAGAGACATACAAAAGATATATGTGTGTACATAGAAAACATATCTATGTATAAATGTACACTTGTTTATATAACAAAGAATGATATTTACAAATATCCATATCCTGCTTTTGAATGTAGCCTATTCTTTTTCTCTTAGTCTTACATTGTGAAAATTATTTCACATTAATGGAGTCTTATATGATGCCATTTAAACAGTTGATTGTATTATACCCTATATATATATCCTATGTATTATACCCTATGTATATATCATAATTTAATTATCCCTTTGCTGTTGAGCATAGTGTTTGTTAGATTAAGTTTGGCTATTTGTAAAGGAAAATTTAAATACGGTGCTTAAACCAAATTGGAGTTTATTTTCTTTCATGCAAATTAAGTCTCAAGGCATGCATGAGGGTTTCCATAGTGCCAGTACCCAGGCTCCTTCTGTCTTGCCATTCTGCCATCTTTAGAGGGTGGCTTCATGTTCCAAAATGGTTCAGATCCAACCATTACACCCACAGTCCAGTAAGCCAAAGGGAAATGGCCAAAGAACAGAGACTGACTTGACTTCTTAGTTAGTGTTCACACACAACACTTCCAATGGTCACAAGGTAGCTATAAGGGAGGGCCAATGTATGTAATGCTTTACTGGGTGGCAATCTGCCCATCTACAAACCAGGGTTATTGCTAAGGAAGAAGACATGTGACAATGAAGAAAAAAAACAATCTCTGACACAAACATTGAGTTTGTTTCATTTTTTTTGCTATTGTTAATAATGCTTTGATGAATATCCTTGCACATAAACCCATACACACATCTCTAATTTCCATGGGATAAATTCCCAAAAGGGTAATTGCTCAATCCAAGGATAGGCCAGATTTTAAGAGTTTTGATACCTATTGCCAAATTGCTCTCCAGAAATACTGTACCAATTTCTACTCTCATCAACAGTGTAGGTTGGGGAGAGAAAAATGCTTTATAAGATTCAATTTAATTTGACTATTCAAAGATTCCATACCTCCTGCGAGAAAGATAAAGATCCCTGCATCTCTAGAAAGGTAGTGATTAGGAAGCTTTCTGGAAAGAAAAAAAAAAAAAACTCAGTGCCAAGTGAAAAAGTCTTTTTCTATCTGATAACATCAAAGGAAATGCAATTTAAGGCCTAGCAATGGAAAAGATATTATTAGCTTTGGTTATTGAATATATTTTAAAAGGGATGCATAAGAAGACAAACAACATAGTATAGTGGAAAGACCCTTGAATTTAGTGCCAAAAGACCTGAGTTTGAATCCCAGTTTCTACTTTACTATGACTCTAGGTGAGCCATTTAACCTCTTAGCTCATTTTCTCTATTATAAAAATCAGGCAATTAATGCCTCTCTCTCCTTTGTAAAGTTTAAATTAACAAATGTGAAAAGGTTTAATCATAGTTGTATTTGAATCGAAATTTGCACTCTCCTTAAATTTTATGACACTACAATTCAATATTTTATATCCTCCACAGCTGAATGGAGATGAATAATAAATTATTTTTCTTCAATAAAAAGAAAATTGAATAAGACATTCCTCAAGGCATTTTATTGTTTTTGCCATTGTTTTTTGTTATTTTTATCACTAGAGGATTTCAATTTTTTAAATTAATTTTATTAAAGCATCATTAAGATACAGTAAAATGCACTCATTTTTAAGTGTCCAGCTCAATGAGTTTTGACAAGTATATACACCATGAAATCACTGTAGAATATTTCCACCAGCCCCAGAAATTTCCCTCAGTGTTACTCTGCAGTCAGTTACAATCCAGGCAACCCCTGATCTGAATTGTATCCACTGTTAGTTGTACCTATTTTTAAATGTCATATAAAAGGAATCATACAATGTGTACTCATTTATGTCTGTCTTCCTGAACTTAGTATATTTTTGAGATGCATCCATGTTGTTCCACATATTTCTTTTTGTTTGTTTTATTGCGGAGTATTACTCTATTGTGTGAATATACTACTCTTTGTTATCATTCACCTGTGGGGACATTTGAGTTTTTTACAATTTGGGACTATGGTGAATAATGCTACTCTTAACATCAATATACAAGTCTTTGGTGGACATGATTTTATTTTGAAAGAATGGGGGACAAATACGTACAAGTGCCTTTGCTAGGGTATATAGTAAGTGCATGTCTAATTTTATATGAAACTGACAAACCATTTTATATAATGGTTGTGCCACTTTGCATTTCACCAGCAGTGTGAGAGATTTCCTGTTGTTCCACATACTCACCTACATTTGATATCCACAGCCTTTTTAAATTTTTGCATTCAGGTATATGTGAAGTGGTATCTCACTGTGGTTTTAATTTGCATTTCCCTGATGAATAATGATGTTGAGAATCTTCCGATATCCTTATTGGTATTTTCCATATGTTTTTGGTGCAGTGTTTGTTCAGGTCTTTTTCCTGTTTTAACGGATTGTGTTCCTTATTGTTAAGGTGTATATGTTCTTTATATGTTTCATTTTGGAGAGTGTTAAGTCTTTTTCCCATTTTTAAAGGGTTATTTGCATTCTTATTATTAAATTGTAAGAGTTTTTTGTATATTCTGATTATAAGTTCTTTGCCAGATACATGTATATGCATGAATATTTTTCCAGCCAATAGACTGCTTTTCATTTTCTTAATGGTATATCCTGAAGAAGTTTTTAATTTTGATGAAGTTCAAATTACCATTTTTAAGTTTGAGGATTAGTGCTTTTTGTGTCCTATCTAGGAAATGTTTGCTTATCCTAAGATTATGCATATTTTTCCACCGTATCGTCTAGAAGTTTTATAGTTGATCTGTGATATTTAGATGTGTGATTTATTTTGAATTAATTTCTCTGTACGTTATGGACCATGAGCCAAAGTTTATTTTTTCTAATATGAATATCCAGTTGTTACCCTACCACTTGTTGAAAAGCCTATCTCTTTCTCATTGAATTACCTTATCACTTTTGTCAAAACGAATTGATCTTATACATGTGGATCTATTTCTGAATTCTCTCTTTTGTTCCATTGAGTGTGTCTACCCTTCGACTATTCCATATTGCCTTGATTACTGTAGCATTTATAGAAGGTCATGAAACCAGGTAGTGTAATTTCTCCAATTTTGTTTATTTTTTCAAAATTGTTTTGACTATTCTTGTTGTTTTACTATGCTTGTTTCTGTGTAAATGTTAGAATCAGCTTCTCAATTAAAAAAAATGACTTCTGCAATTTTGATTGGCATTACACTGAATTTATATTTCAATTTGGGGAAAATTAACATCTTAACAATATTGAGTCTGCCAACCCATAAACAGGGTATATCTCTTTATTTAGAATTTTTAAATTTTCTCTCAGGAATGTTTATTGTTTTCTATACACAAATCTTTTATGTCTTTTGTTACATTTATTTAAAAGTATTTTGTTTTTGATACTATCCTAAATGTTTTTTTAATATTTATTTTATAGGTGTTTGTTCTAATATAGAGAATACAGTTGATTTTTCTTTACTTGGATGCATCCTAAAACATGACTAAATTCATCCATTAATTCTAATTGTTTCCTTGTTTATTTATTTGTTTTTTATAGACTCAGGTTTTTCTGTCATGCTATTTGTGATTAAAAACAGTCTTCCTGAATCTTCGTTCCTTTTATTCTTTTTTTTAAGATTTTATTTATTTATTTGACAGAGAGAGATAAAGCGAGAGAGGGAACACAAGCAAGGGGAGGGGGAGAGGGAGAAGCAGGTTTCCGGCTGAGCAGGGAGCCCCATGTGGGGCTCGATCCCAGGACCCTGGGATCATGACCTGAGTTGAAGGCAGACGCTTAACAACTGAACCACCCAGGCACCTCTGTTCCTTTTATTCTTTTTTTTCCGTTATATCACTAGCTAGGGCCTCCAGTACAATATTGAATAGAGGTGGTGCAAGCAAATATTTTTGCCATATTCTCAGTCTTAGAGAACATCATTCAGTGTTGCATCAGTAACTATGATACTTGTTACAGATATAGTTAATATGTTCATTATCAATGTTGGAAACTTTCCTTCTATTCCTAATTTGCTGAGAGATTTTATATGTGGTTGTTAAGAATTTCATCAAATGTTTTTTCTGTATCTACTGAGATTATTTATTTCTCCTTTATTTTGCTGGGGTGATGGATTACATGTATTGGTTTTCAAATGTTAAACCATTTCTAGGATCAACCCTACATGGTTATGAGGAGTTACCCTTTTTTCTAGCTATTGCTGGATTTGATTTGCTAAAGTTTTTATTTTTACATCCATGTTAATGAGGGACATTAGTTCATAAATTTTTTTTCTTGTAATGTCTTTGATAGGCAAATTAATTATTGGCTAGTAAATTGAACTTGTTAGCCTAGGTTTCAGGCTATGGAAAGTTCTGATTGTTCCTTATAACTTAGTGGACTCAATTTCCAAGCTCTGTGTCTCTTGAAGATTTTGGCAAAGCTTGGATTTTTAGGCTTTAATAGGGTGGGTCTAGAATAGGCCTTACTATAAGACATGGTCTTTGCTTCTAGAGTAGGACCTTTCTGGTGTCTCAGATAAATGCTTGGGGTGCTAACAAGAATTCTCTCCTTAGGCTGGGTCAGAACTCCAACATCTTCCAGTAGTGTTCACTCTCAGACCATAGTAAGCTTTGTGTGATCTTGCCCCCAGAAGATGTGTCCCACTCCTCAGCGAAGAATTCATGAGAACTCCCATGTAGATTTCTCACTCCCTCTCTTACCATCCAGCACACCAGCACAGCTCCCTGCTCCCAAGTGTCCTGATGTGCAGTTTCCATCCCCTTGAGTAGCCCTGAACTTGTTTATCTGCCTCTTTAGGTCAACTGGACCATCACTCTCTGCCATGGACTCCAGCTTTCTGTACCACAGTTGGAAACGTGGGCCGAGATCTGGATGGACATAGGGAGAGTTTCCCCTCTTTGGGGGATTGTGCCGCTTGTTGTTCAATACCTGAAAATAGTTGCCTTTATGTATTTGTCGAATTTTAGAGTCATTTATGACAAAAAGCAGAAGTCCTCAGGGCTTTGTTTCATATCAAATCTTTGACTCAATGCTGCCAGAGGGAAGATATCAGAAACAGAAGGACAAAGATAAAATGGATTTTTTTTATTTTCTCAAAGATGTGCTGAAGACAAGATGGTTGCAGGCTATATATAGACATTTGGAAAATATCCTATTTCCCAGGCATTTTAAAAGCTTTCTTCTCACCTCCTTCCCAAGAACCCTTTCATTCTCATAATATTCCATGAAATTTCTTGATAATAGCCACCCACTGAGTCAACAAGAAAAGGCCAGGCCAACTAATCCTTGTTGCATTCTGAAAGGGAAAAATTGTGACTGGGGAAAGTACAAGAGGGAAAAATCTACCTGTGTGTTTCACTAAGAGGGAAAGGGATAAACTACCTACGTTTTTCCTGAAACCAAGTGTGCTTGACCAGATAGACAGGTAAGAAGGAGCTTCTTGGCCCATCTAGGAAGCAAGGATCTGTTCATAGGAACTAGATACAAATCCTTGATCCCAACTTCAAGCAAGAAAATAATGAAAGAGACCTCACCTCTCTTTCCTTCCACCCCTGCCCCTCCCCTCCACCTACTTGGAGATTCCTTTCTTGTTGTATCAAATACCTATTGCTGTATATTGAACCAATCCAATACTTAGTGGCCTAAATAATTGCCATTTTATTTGCTCTGATTCCATGGTCAGCAGATGGGGTGGAGTTCAGTTGGGTGGTTCCTTTTCTGATCTCCCCTGGGGTTGCTCATGTTTCTATCATCATCTGTCAGCTCACTGGGGGCTCTTTAGTCCAAGCCTCACTCATATATCCAGGGGTGAATGGTGCCAGCTGTCAGCTGTACTGTGGGTCACCAGCAGGCCAGAAGACTTCTTCACATAGTGGCTATGTTCCAAAAGCAGTAAGAGATGGGGCAAGCCCTAATGAGAAAGCATTTGTTATGTCTCTGCTTGGGTTGCGTTTGCTAATGCCCTGTTGCCAAAGCAAGTCACATGGCCAAGGCCAGAGTCAGTGGGGGAGAAGACTAATAAGAGGGTGTGGATACAGGGAGGTATGACTCACCAGTGCCATTACACTAACAATCCACCACATTATTGAGATCTCCAATCATGTGCCTATGTCCTGGGGCATGTGTGTCATCTTTCTGCAGCAATTCTTCATTATCAAGGTGTGCTTCTTCTAACAGAAGATGCAACAACCTGGAAAGACAGGAAGAGGGTCTAGTGATTCCTAAGGCTTTTTTGCCTTAGCAATTTGACATAAATAGCCAGGGCTTCATTCCCATAAATGTAGTTGTAGCTAGCATGCACAGGTACAGTGCTACTGGTCGTTTATACCAAACCTCCATTTTAACCGGTGAGTACTTATGCTGGGGCTGGTAAATATTTAGAATAACAACCCTACCATATATGTCAGTTACTTGCAACACACTAATCCAAGTCTGATAAGTACCCTAGGCACAATTCACAGGCTCATGGGCTCCTTTAGCATTTGCCCAAACCATTCAGGTTATACTTGGAGAAACTGAGGCCCAGAAAAATCAAAGGGACTTGTTCTAATAAGGTCACACAAGAAGTAGATAGGAGAACTAAGCTTGGAATCCAAGCCTTTCCATTGTTTCACCAATTTGCTCTTCATTAAGCAGTATCATGACTGATTTTCATGTGATTTAGTCCTGCCTTTGTGGACCACAGTCTCTTAAACTGCTGCCTTAGTT
Organism: Zalophus californianus; assembly: GCF_009762305.2. Taxonomy (NCBI): domain Eukaryota; kingdom Metazoa; phylum Chordata; class Mammalia; order Carnivora; family Otariidae; genus Zalophus; species Zalophus californianus. The sequence goes on from NC_045597.1 coordinate 51,218,404, forward strand.
TATGTATTTAAGATCTGTATTCCAGTCACAGATTTTTTTTTTCTTAAAGATTTTATTTATTTGACAGAGAGACAGCGAGAGAAGGAACACAAGCAGGGGGAGGGGGAGAGGGAGAAGCAGGCTTCCCGCAGAGCAGGGAGCCCGATGTGGGGCTCGATCCCAGGACCCCGGGATCATGACCTGAGCTGAAGGCAGACGCTTAATGACTGAGCCACCCAGGCGCCCACCAGTCACAGATTTTAAATGTAAACTTTCTTAATTGATAAAGAGAAGACAGAAGACATTTGGAATTTCCTACTTTGTGTTCTTCATAGAGTTTAATAGGAACACATTTCATCACTGCAATTCCATCTCATGGTTTTAGGGGAGGATGGGAATGAGGAAGGAGTGTCATTCTTAGTACAGATGCAAAACCCTCTTTCTGAATTCTCTCACCCATTATTTCAGCAAAAGCAGCCCTAAGCCCTGACACTAAGACATTTCAGCACCTCTGTTACTGCTTTAACATGGCAACTGTCCTCAGAAATACTTCCATTCTGATTTAATCACCTATTTATACATGCCCCAGAACTACTTCAGTCTCGGCACTTGAGGATCCGGGATGTTTTTCCCCAAAAAATAATCATTTAAAGCAGATTTGAACGGTCTTCAGAAAGAGGAGTCAAATTGTACTCCACAATAGACAAAAGGGCAAGACACTGGAAATAGATCTTTTGCATCTTATAAAAATCTAAGTGAGTCTTTCTGGACAAACAAAGGGGCACAGAACAGAAAAAGATTAAACAACAACAACAAAACAACAAACAACCCAGGTCCATTTGGGGCTGCTCAGACTTCCTTATGATTTTATGCGGTCTAGCCTAACCACAAATTTTACAGTTACAAAGGCATGAGCACTGGATTCAACTACAAATCACTAATAAGACTGTACAAGAAGACATTGAAAATTCAAACTCATCTTTAGCAAGTGAAGGGTGTGCTAACAGGAGAAAATATAAACAGCGCATGGAGAGAGATACATAAGAAAGGTACAAACACACCAATTCAAACTCTTGTCAGACATCTCTTTAGCGCTCCTGTCAGCAGGAAGCCAATTACTGGGGAAAGAATGAAGTTTGTTTTATGAGCACAATATTACAAACACAGCCCCTTCATCCTAACATCAAGGAAGAATTTTGCATTTCTGACAGAAGCCCACAGTGTCCTGCAGCTGATGGGCTGGTGGTTTGGAGGTGAAAACTATGGGAGGGCTAGGAGAGAACCAACAAGCTCCCTAACCCCCTAAATCTAGCTCCGGTGATTAATCTGTGACATTTAATTTGTGATAACCTGCAATGGAAGACTAAGGCCCTCGGAGCACAGGAACTAACTTTAGCATAACTTAGCACAACTTTTCATCTCATAGGCTTCTAAAAGTCCCTGATGTGACAAGCCCTGAATACTTATGGCACTGGAAGTCTATGATCTTCATCAGAGAGATAGAAAGAGCAATGTATGACATCATCTTCCATTTCTTAACTTATGGATATAATTATTATTATTTAATAATGTAATCTTCCCTAAGAAGGAGCAACCTTTTAAAAGTTTGCACATAAAAACAATATTAAAGGGCCATCTTTGCCCTTATTCTGAACACAAAAATATCTAATTTGTCTCATTTTGTTTATAGATCCCTTCCTTTCATATTTGAGCAAACAGATACCAGGAATCTTAATTACTTCTCATGGTATGCTTGGTTAAATAACGGTGTGAAGTGCTTTGCTGTGCTCCCAAACATCGGCCAGATTTTTCGCGGGGAAGAGTAACATTTCACACAAATAAGAAAAAGAAAGGAGTCAGGTCATCTGACAGATCTTTTGGATGATAGAAATATCACTTCTATGCCTGGGCACAGTGTTCAGTATTTCTAATATTATTATCGTGATTATTCCAGAAAGCCGCTATTAGTTGACCATATTACCTATAAGATGAATACTGTGAACTATAGAATAAGCACCTAAAAAGCCCTACCATGGCATTTCCATGTCACATATACAAAATTCCTTGAAACTTTTACAGAAAGAAAATGAGAAAGATTCTGTTCAGGCTCCTTGGGCTAGCTCCTTGACAGCTGCAATTAGGATTTTAGAGCAATGATACCAGCTCACTTTCTAAAGCCTAAATAAGTTCTAATTTCCATTGTGATATTTCTTCTTTGACCCATAGTTCATTTAGAAGCACTTTACTTAATTTTCAAATATTTAGGGATTTTTCTAATTATCTTTTCATGACTGATTTTTAGCTTTATTCCACTGTGATCAGAGAACATCCTCTGTATGAATTTAATACTTGGAAGTTGGCTGAGATTCATTTTAGATCACACTGCAGTTGTTGGATGCAGTGTTCCGGTTTGTTAATTGGGTCAGGTGTGTTAAACATGGTCAGCTTTTCGAGATCCTTCCTAATTATTTTCCTCTGCTTATCCTATCGGTCACTGACAGAGGTATGTCAGAATTACCTAAAACTATTGTGGATTTGCCTTTGACTCAGTTTGGTTCTATCAGTGTTTGCTTTATGAACTTTGAGATTTTTCTTATTATATCCATGCAGATTTTTCAGTGTTAACTTCCTGGCAAATTAACCATTTTATCATTGTGAAATATCCCTCTAGTAGTTCTTGGCCTGTTATTCATTTAGCAAAACAGCTTTCTTTTGGTTAATGTTCATAAGGAATATCTTTGTCATCTTTCACTATCTACCTTTCTGCACCTTTATTTTTAAGTTGTTTACTATAGGCAGCATAAAGTGTTTTTTAATCCAATTTGACAGTATCTGTCTTTTAATTGGAGTATTTAGCCTTTCATTTAATGCACTTACTGATATATATGGATTTAAATCTACTATCTTGCTCTACAATTTTTCTTTCCCTCATATGTTCCATGCTCCTTTTGCTCTCATTTCTTGCCTTATTTTGTTTTCTAATTAAATATTTTTATTATTCCATTCTCCCCTTTTACTATCTTGTTTATTATAATTGTACTATTCCTTTAAGGGTTACCCTAGATTAAAACATGCATCCTTGACTTTGACCACAACATAAAGCAAGGATCATAGACCAATATAGTTCTGTTTATCCATTTTCCAGCCTTTTGTTATATTTTCGTCATGTGTCCACCACCTAGGTATTTAAATTTTACTTATTATTATGTTGTTGTTGTTATTATTATTATTGTGTTATGCCTTCAATATTCATCTAGATCTACCCATATATTTACCCTTCACATTGCTTTTCATTCTCTTATCTCTCCATGCTCCTGCCTGGAATCATCTTTCAGAAGTACTCACTCCAATATTTACTATAACACAGGTCAGCTAGTGATAAAACTATCTGACTTTGGGTGGGGGGGGCCGTGGGTGAGTCTAAAATTATGTCTTTTGATTTATTTTTTTTAAAGGGCATTTTTTACTGGGATAGAATTCTAGGTCAGTTTATTTTTTGACAATTTTGAGTAAATAATTCAAATCAATTTTTCAAAACTTTGAATAGATAATTTCATTGTTAGCTAACCTCTATTGTTTCTTTGGGGAAGTGATATGACTTATTTTGGTTTTTGTCTGCTTTTAAGACTCTCTCTTCTTTTGTTTGCAGTAGTTTTACTATGATATGCCTAGTATGGTATTTTTTAGGTTATCCTACTGGGCATTTGTTGTGCTCCTTGACTCTTGGTATCTTTCATTATTTTTGAAGAATTCCTGGCCATCATCCCTTCAAATATGGCTTCTCTTCCAAAGTCTTTCTTTTTTCACTGAAGAGTTTTAAATGTACCCCTCAATGAAAAATATGTTCAAAATATGTTTGATCTATTTAACTAGGTCCCACATTTCTCTTATGTTGAGATTTTTTTCTGGTTTATCTTCCAATTCACTAATTCTCTCTTAAGAGTTTTTTACCTGCTATTAAAACATATCTATTGAGTTATTGATTTCAGTTGTTATTTTTCACTTCTAAACTTTCCATTTGATTATTTTTAAAAGTTATTATCTGTTTAAATTCTCCATCTTACCCTTTATTTTCATCATGTTCATTAAGTTTCTGTTGGATAACCAGTATCTGGATCTCTTCCAAGTCTGTTTCTGTTGTGCTTTTTCTCCCGGTTTTCAGAAACATAAGCTTATCTCCCAGAATTGCCAGTAAGTTTTTATTGAATTCTAGATATCAAAATTTGAAGAAATAGTTTGAGACTGTAGATAATTTTATCTTGTTCAAGATAGCATTTACTTTTGCTTCTGACAGAAAAGAGAAAAATCATCTTAATCTGATCAGAGAATAATCTGCTTTGTGGGGCTGGTCTATTTCTGGTCCATCCTCATTCCTAGGGTATAGACTGTCCAGGGGCCTAATTAAGACTCTGGAAGGTTTGCCAAGGTCTTCCTCCTTGAGCTGGCCCTGAATTCCAGTTTTTGTCCCCTAGCGCATGAGACCATCAAAAGCTCAGTTGGGCTTCTCAACCTTTCAGCAGCCATCAATATCTGCTCAATTTCTCAGCCTCTCTGCTGCTTCTTTAGAACTGGCCAGTGCCTTGAAGAGAAAAGCATCCCTGGTCATCAAATTTACCTCTCTGCATTTTTCTCTCCAAGACGTTGGCCCCTCAGGTTGTAGTTGCTTTGGTAGTTCTTCGATGCTTCCAACAGACTTTTTGTAAGATACTTTTTTTTCTAGATTTTTTAGTTCACTATTACCAGGAATAGATATCTCCCTCCAACCCCTCAAAAATACTTCTAATATTTTTAACATCCAATCCTAGCAGCAGCAGAAATTTGACCATTCCTATAAAATACTAGTTGTCTTAGGTTTAGCTAAGGGGAGATTCATAAGCTTCCAGGGTGAGGTGGCTCCTGTTTGGCCAAGGGCAAGTCTCAGCAGCACAGAGCTGCTGTGAGCTATTAGCAGCCAGCATCCACAGGGGCTGGCAGATTGATGCATCAGGCAGAAAGGAGACCTCGGAGGGCATTAATAGCATTGAGTACAATAGATAGTCTGATCACTCCAATAATGCAATTTTTTTTTTTTTTACTTTTGCAGTTTTTATTGAGGTCTTTCCTATTCTTCTACCTGCCTCATTACTAACACTTTTTCTGGCCCCTCAACAATTGAGGTGGTAGAGAGGGAGAATGGAATTAGGGGAAAAGAACCCACCCCAGAACACACACACACAAACAAGCACACAGTACCTCCAACACCATTCCTAAAGCACTCACTGCTGCCCCAGTGGTATACCCCACTCAGCCTCTTTATTGGGAACACCTTGTCCTAATAAGCAGAGCTCTTAGGCATAGTCCTTTCAAGATTCCCCTGAACTTGCTATTTCATCAAGTATCCAATTAACCCATGAGAAAGCTGCCTCTCTGTCTTTCCAAAATCTAGATGTATAGGACACTCCTCCTACAGCCTTTTTCCATTGGTCTAATCTTCAGGGGCATCTCCACATAGCCTCTTATCTTTAGGATTTTCCAAGCCAGAGTCAGGGCCTAATTTCTGGCTCCAGACTCCAGAGGACGCACATTAACCTCCCCTTAGAACTCTCTCTGCACTCAGCTGTGTTCCCATGGTGACACGGGGATGGATGGGTTTCTTTCTACAGTTCAGCCACCAGTCATTTAGGATGAGATGTCAAACTCTCTTTCTGGCAAACACCACTTTCTCTTAAGTCTGTCTTATAAGACATAGAGTAGAGGGAGGTATTCCCTCACCCTTAACCTATGAGGAGAGGAAGGGAAACAAAATTCTGATTCATTTGAAAAGTATGGAACTCAACTACAATGACTAAAAAGATGTTTGGTAGGTGAAGGACTAAAGAGCACTCTCTAATTCCTCTACGAGAAGTCCACATTTTGAAAGCATTTCTATCTTAAATGCAGTGAGCAAAGTATTGGTATGCTTGTCCTTTTATGCTTCTACCAGAATTCATGAAGCCTCATTAATTTTGTACTTATATCTAACACAATTTGCCACAAGATACTATGAATTATTAATTCCTTGATTCTAAAACATTATTTTTAAAACCTAAATGTTTAACTTAATAGAATTTTTTCTCTGGAGAGGAGGATTGTCAAGTTTAGAAAGAACATATAAAAAATAGGCTATTACTACACAGTTGGCATCTCCTCCCTACTGAGTGACATAGAATCAGCATTAAGATCTGACTTTTAAAATAATTTCATTTTAGCAGACCACATTAGACAGAGCTTTCTTTCCTCTGCACTTTCAGGGGCCATGAAATTAGAATATTTCAAGCCACTGTCCACTATGTCTGAATTTCAGGAAGCCAGGTATAACATATATTCTTTGAAGAGTCCTAATTACTCCATTTAATTGATTCCTGAGTATTTACTGAGGATTCGACTCTGCCCTCAGTGCTGAATCACAAAACCAAGTACAAAATGGTCACTTCCCTCAAGTACTTGCAGACTAATGAGGGAACAAGAAAAAAATAAACAGATCATTAATATATGGCTGAGCAATGATGGAGATATGTGCAGGATGCTGTGGGATCCCAAAAGAGAGCAACCAGCCAGTCTTGGGTAGTCAAGAGGGGCTTCTAGAAGCAAGTGCTATTTGAGTTATCTTAAAGGACAAGTAAAAATTAGCCAAATGATTCTCATTTCTTTAATCCTGGGTGACTGAATGTTGGGGACATCAGTGAAGATGAAAAATATGTAGACATGATTTAGAATGAAAGATCATGAATTTAATCTTGGAATTAGTGGGTTTGTGCTATTAGCCCAAAGAAGCAAAGATAAATAGTAAACATTTGGACATATAAGAATAAAACCCGGGGCCCCTGGGTAGCTCAGTTGTTAAGCATCTGCCTTCGGCTCAGGTCATGATCCCAGGGTCTTGGGTTTGAGCCCCACACTGGGCTCCTGGCTCCACGGGAAGCCTGCTTCTCCCTCTCCCACTCCCCCTGCTTGTGTTCCCTCTCTCGCTGTGCTCTCTCTGTCAAATGAATAAAATCTTTAAAAAAAAGAATATAACTCAAGGGATATTTAGGCTAGAAACACAGATTTTAGAGTTATCAGCATTTAGTTGGCATTGAAATATTGACAGTAGATAAAATCATGAAGAGAAAACATACAGTAGTTTGACATTGTCTGGCTTATGTCTCTTTTTGAGAATCTGATGAAAACAATGGACTCTGTTCCAAGAAAAATGTCCATAAAGACATTTTTACATACACTTACAGTGAGACATAGATTCCCTGAAGCTCATTCATGACTAAGAAAACATAATGTGTAATAAGAAGAGAAGTGAATTGATGATCGAAATTTCCTGAACCACAACAAAAAGTATTGATGTTCAAGACAGCATGGAAGATAAAGCTGCCCAGACAAAGGAGACTTGGAAAAGTTGGGTTTCTAAAACTAAATACTTTGAATTTTATAGCTATTTAACTATGTACTACCTGCCTTTGGAACCAGTTCAGTCTATAAAATACATTGCCACAAAAATCCAAAACCAGAGGCAATTCTGAAATATATATGTGAAATGGAGTTGGTTCTATTCATATCACAGCTCCAGAGAATATATCAAGCTAGAAGTAATGAGTTCCAGTTTGTTAGAATTTTTACAGCTCAAGAGAAATTGGCTTTTCTAAAGCTTTCGCCTTTCCTAGGTTGCCAGAACACAGTGCTTATGCTTCTACTATAAAACTCATTTCATTCCTTCTTGTTCACATGTGAACCTTCCCCCCTCAAACTTTTAGGGTCTTTGTAGAAAAGGACTAATTCTTATTTATCTTTGCCCATGATACTCTTCCCACATCCCTCCAGCTCCCCTCCAACACATACCTAATACAAAGTCTTGTGCATTCATTTAATAACTATTTGTGGAACTGACTAGCATTGCCAACCCAATCACAGAATTTTCTAACACTAGCAAAGCAGAAATCAGATATATGGAAGATAATGGAAACCAGAGGCTCCAATTACCTCTTTATAGGTAAGGTCTGATGCCTCTCATTTCTGCAGCAATTGACCAGAAGCATCACAGTAAATAATATTAGTCAGCCCAGAGTCTCCACATCACATTTGCCATGATTGTATTACACTGTATGGTATGGAATTAGAGAAAATGGGGGGGAGGGGGCTGGGGGATGTAAGTTCCCAGAGGCAAAAGATAGAATTCTCTCCTCATACCATATAAAAATGATCTCCTAGACAAAGAGAAACTATCATTTATGCAAAGCAAAGGAGAAAACAGGTGTTAGTACAAGAATAGATAATCTCAGGGGTCATAAACGGAATCCTTTGTTCCACATAAATCAAGAGAGAAATCAAGAACACATGTGCGAGAATTAAATCACAATTTAGCTTTGTTTTCTGTGTAACATTGTAACTAAGATTGGTAGAAACCTATATCTTTAAACATTTCATATAAGCCTGAAGGGAAGCCATTTTTTGACCTTTGCAGATTTACTGTCTTACCTACTATGAAATGGAGCAGAATGTCATTGATGTTTTCCAAAGAATATTTGCTCTAGCCCCTTGTTGATGCCATCATTACCTTACTCCAATAAATCTTCACTTTATGTTTACACATAGAGCACTTTTGTCATCCATTCCTACGCACAAAAGGTCTAAGTGTATTGCAATATTAGACAAGGTGCTTTTTTGCTTTCTGGTTTGTTTTAGGTTTTTGTTTTGGTTTCGTTTTATAGATTTGTCCATCTTGAACTATCTGAAGGGCACTTGAGCCCCACAAGCCTCACAATTCAAAAACATTAAATAAAATAAAAACACAGAGGGAGACCAATCTCAAACTAGTTTTTACTTCATGTGAGCCTCTTGAAGTAATACATAGCCTAAAAGAAGCCCTGGCTAGAACTATGGGTTGCCTATACTATTTGTCTTTTCTATGAGAATGCAAGGTCTGTTCCTTTTCTAGGATTATTGCATAGAGGCTGAGGTAGCTCTGGAGAATACAAAGTATTGTTTTGGTCTCCAACTGAAGAAAAAAAAATTTCCAAACTAAGTAATCAGTTTGTCCCAGACAGAGAAAGCAGCATAATAAACAGCACAGAATAGAGTTACTCTTTGTTACGGTGAGTGTCTTGGATGTTTATACTGGGCGAAGTGCTTGATTCAGTAGACTCTGGAAGAAAATCAGATACAAGACAAGAGGGAAAATGGCAAGACTAGAATAGTCATTGAGGAAAGCAAAAAAAAAAAAAAAAAGATAAACAGGTCTCTAATTGTGACAACTTCCTCTGAGGATAGAAATTCAACAGTTGGGTTTATTTTTTACAAATTCAGACCTTTGCCTAGAAGGTTTCCCCACTACCCCCACTATAGGGTACCACATGACAAATTCATACCCATTGTTCAAGCCTCAGCTCATACATCATTTCTTCCGTAGAGCTCCTGTAATACCACAAAAAGAATTCTTTTCTCTCCTTTGCCTTCCCATCTCACTTTATCAGTCCCTTTTTTAGAGAATGTCTCCCCTTCCACTTTGAGAGCACCTTGCAGGCCTGGATTAGTCATCATTTTCTCCTCAGGGCTTATCATTATAGGTGATGCAAAAATTTGCTTAATAAATACATGCTGAATAAATCCAAATAGCTAACATTAAAAAAGTCAAGCCCCCAGTTACTGAAATTAGACAGACAACTAATAGAGCTCCTCTTACCATATGTCAGGAAGACCTAGCCTGAAATAAGGGAAGTGTACCAGAACAGACTACTTATGAAATCAGCCTTGGATAAGATTAGGTAAAATAGAGGCAATGCAGAGAAGAATTTTTATAAGAAAAGCTAACACAAGATAATTTTCTATTATTCTTGGTTCATTTTCCAAAGGAATGGTAGCAAATAGGCACATTTTTTTAATCAGAAAAAAATAAAATAAAAATATTTACCCTGAACTATCCCCAAGAGTTACATAATTATATCCGGGACATAAATGTTACACACCCACATCAGTGTTACAGATCACATGGGTAAGGATTGGAAGGCTCTTCTCCCACTCAGAAATTGCTCAGTCCTGTTTATGAGCAGCCACTTAATGCTATACTTAAAAGGACCAATTTAAAATGCACGCTGCATGGACCACTACACAGATTACCATGGACACTGTCCAAATGTTGCCTCATAGCATGATAGGAACCCAAAGCTTATTGAAAAAAAGGTCTACTTCTTTTCAATATGCTTCTATGTAAAAGTATATTTAGGTATGTATTGACTTTATAGAATTACTCAATTGCTATATAATTTAAATAAATAACTTTTTCCAAAAGTTGCTCATAAATTCTCTGCAGGGAATAAAGAAATCTATATGATGAATGCACACATTTGCACATGCAGACACACACACTCAAACATATGTACGTTCACACTCACGTGTGCAAGCACATTCACACATGTTCACCCGTACACCCGCACACTCATTTCTCTCCCCTCCACTCCCCCTCACACCCGCACACTCCCAATTAAACAAGGGAAGGGGCTCAGTGAATAGATTATTTTCAGAACAGCTATTACCCAAAGGGGATACCTCTTCAGTTTCAGCTGGGTTACCAGTTGGACTTTATAGTAACTATCAGCAGCAATCCACATCCCCAAAATTTAAGTCTTGGTTATTATTAGCACATACTACCACGTACATACAAATGTCTTCTAAATATTAAGGACAGTTGGTGGGTCTTGACAGTATCAGAAATAATCTTGATATTTTCAAGTCACAGAAAAGTAAGTTGCAATCACAGAATTAGGGCTAATAAAAACAGCATTTCTTAGGCCTTAAAGTGTCTTGGTGTGCCTTCTCTAACTCCAGGTAATAAGCAAACTCCCCCTGTTTTTCCCACTCGATTCACCTTAGCTGTACTCAAAACCCCATAGGGCCACATCCCTGTGTGTCCTGCTTACCAATGAGTGTTCATGGTTAGCACATAGTGAAGGAAGAATGACTGGATGAGTATGGCAAAACTCTCTCACTAACACTAACTTTAGCTAATATGTGGACATCTGCCGTGACATATTAGGGTCCTCCTCTCTAGGGAAACCCTGGGGTGGGGTGGGGGAATTAGAAGGATGTTCACAAAGACTCGGCCTTCCCTGGGTGTTTCCACAGCTCAGATCTGCATTTCTCAGCACCCATCTTCCCCAGGTGCTTGGCTTCAGGATGGAAGCTTCCTTTGTTTAGAGAAGAGACTAAAATCATGCAGATAATTTCATATAAATTATTCTTGTCCCTTTCCATAGCAGTGACTCAGCCTGTACCTATGGACGGAGGGAAGAGCTGAGCAATTGTCCAAAGAGAAAATATGCATTATTCACAGCCCGAAGCCTACCTTTTCCTTCAGTTTGGAATGTTTTGACCAGAACTTCATATAATTATTTCAGATTTACACCTCATTTGTCTTATGTAAGCATCACCTCACTTATACTAAAGATAAGAGAATTAACCTAAAGGGTTTTTTTTCCAATGATTTGTACTAAATAAATGAAGTCCTAGAGTCCCAACAAAAGTATTAAGGAATATATGCATGATTGTGTTACAGGGAGGGCCTACGTGGTACATGTACATGATACCTCTTAAGTATTTCACTCTCTCTCTCATATATGTATTTATATTTATGTTTCTATTCAGATCTACATATAATTTGTTTACGCAGATGAAAATATACATACAAATCTATTATACAGAGTTATCCCACCCCAATCATGCTTCCTGCAAAGCTACAAATTAAAAGAAAACAAAAATACTCTAATGGGCCTTTGAAAACTGCGCCAAAGTGGAGCCCTTTTAGCTTAAACTAAGCCACAGTGTTCAATATGTCTCTGCCCCAGACGAAACAGTATCCATTTGGAATGCTGCGTGAAGATGTTTTGCTTTTGTGGAGATAACTGGCACTAAAGAGTCATAGTAATTAGCAGCATCAGGTAGCTCGGGCAGCATTTGGTCACCCATTGCCTATTTATTTGTGAGCAAATGGGAGGGTGTAGGGGTGACAGCAACAGATGGGGAAAAGATACAAGTACTTCACTGGCACCTTGCTTGAATGCCTCATGCTGTCTTTCTCCCTCCCGCACCATCATTAGTGCCTCTGGCTTCTGAGCCAAGTCTGAAAAGCCCGTGGGCAAGTACAGATGCCACCAGCTGTTCCGGCTGCCCTTCCCCACAGCCTATTCCTTGCCCTGCACTCATCTGGCATGACAAAGGCCTTTCTGTGCTGCTACCTTCAATCTCTACACACTTTGGTTTCCCAGTTGAGGATTATTTTGTTTTGTCATTTGGGTTTTTTGGGTTTTTTTGGGTTTTTTGCAACAGTAACAAGCCAGTAGGGCTGTAGTTAGGTGTAATTGGGCATAAAGGCAAAATGTGCAAAGACCCAGCTGTTCTTCTCAGGGAGGATTCCAGAGGGGTTTTGTAACTGATTGCTACCTTTCAACAAGAACTCTCTAGTCTTGATAGCAGTACCAGGAACCAAGGTATGACCTAAGTTATGGGGAAGAAATGCCAAGCAGAGATGCCTATTTAAAAGAGGTCCATGAAAGGGCACCTGGTGACTCAGTCGGTTAAGCGTCCACCTCTTGATTTCAGCTCATGTCATGATCTCAGGATCATGAGTTCGAGCCCCATGTCAGACTCTACAGTGAGCGTGGAGGCTGCTTAAGAGTCTCTCTTTCCCTCTGTCTAAAAAAAATAATAATAATAATAATTAATTAATTAATAATAAAAAGCCCATGAAAGGGGGCAAGTACAGAAAAAGAAATACAGAGAGCCATAGTTGAGATTTGGGGATAAAAACAGAATAACTAATGCCTATTGAGCAATTACTATCGGCCAGGCACCGTAGTAAGCAACTTACATAGACACAACACTGAGCTCACTATCAGAATTACCCCTGTTCTACAAATGAGAAAAGAGGCTTAAAATAAGGGTTTTAAAAGTGGTTCAATGCCACTCAGCCTATAAGTACCGAATTATGATCTGTGATTCAGACCCCAGAAGTCCCTTCCCAAGGCTCCCCGGGGAGTCCAGGAGAATGGAGTTCTGCTTCTGAGCCAGTTTCTGTGTAGCAGAGTAACTTGCAGCATGTCCCTGAACTTCAAGATCTATCTCTACAGACAAGAGTGGCAAGTCCAAGGATGGCTGACAACCTCCTGCATCGGAATGATCTGATGAGCTCATTTAAAAATGTAGATTTCTGAGTCTGTTCTTAAATCTAATAAATCAGACTCTCTATAGCAAGGTGCTCAAAATTGCATTATTAATAACTCCCCTGAGCATTTTTAGGTTCAATAAAGTTTAAGGAACGCTGGACTAGCCCATCTCTAAGGTGCCCTCTAAATCGAAAGTTATATAGCTCTGACGGCTCATATGACACCTGAGGAAATTGTTGCATTATTTATACACAAATGTTGCTTATTTAAAAGAAAATTCAAAGTAGCTTTATTCAGTGTAAGTTTTCTACTCACAAGAGGTGATTTTGAATGACTTTCTTTTATTTCCAAAATTCAAGGTCATTTCCAAAGGGTAAAGATTGCTTTCTAAACGTCAAGGAAATGAAAACCCTCAGGTTTGGGACTATTCTAAAACTGCCCTGAGCCATGGCTGCATTTTTGGAATCAGACCTCTATTAGGATGATTTTAAAGGAGTCAACACTCTTTTGGATGTATGAACTATTTTTTTTCTTTTTTCAAATAAAGTTTGTACCTTATAATCAACCATACCTCTCAAACAGTAAACTGTATTAGGCTGAGCGTGTGGAATCACTTTTTACTTGCAAAAACAATGAGTTCATATGGTTCGACCTAGTGAGCATGTATATGTGTGTGTGTCTGTCAGTCTGTCTGTATGAGCTGGGCACAGTCCCTCTGACTAGATATTTAAGTACCAATTTACTTGGTCCTCATAATGCAGTGTTGCTCTCAGAGCATTCCCAGTAGATGTTAGGTGATGATATTGACGATGAAATTCCCCATTCAAGTTCCCAGACTTTGTCCTAAATCCTTAGCTCTTAATAAAAAGGTAAATATTCACAGCTACAGTAGACCAGTGACCAAACTAAAAATCTAATAACTTCTTTTTTTATCCATTCCCAAACGTAATGTAACATAAAAATATGTGTAACCAACCCATACAAGCTGCAGCGCTTTCCCCAAGTACTCTGCGTATGTGAGTTTACTGTGACTTTTAAAAGATGGCTTCGCAGTCTGACCAATTTTATCAGCGGTGTACTTTTTCCTGTTCTTCAAGCCATTTTCCTTAAACTGAGTATTCAGTCGTTGTCACTAAAAACATATCAATAGGAGAAAGAAATCTAAATTTTAAAAATTAGGAGAAATGACATGGATTGGCATGGATTGAATGCTTGGAGAAGAAATAAAAGCGACTGAGCTCACTGGGCCACATGAAATATTTGTGCCTTTTTCCTCCTGTGCCTTCCTCTTCTGCGCCCACCTCTGAGCGCCAGCAGAATTATTTGGCAGCAGTGAGCTCTAACTAAAGCTTCTAGAAGCTCTCATTCAGCAGTGAAATTGTTGTCTTCCTCTGATCCTCAGATTATGGAGATGAGGGAATGAATGTACAGCACTAAGATTTCCTACCGAGATAGCTTTTCACTCTTTTCAGTAAGAAAAAGATCAAAAGGAAACTGGCTAATTAGCATACCAAAGGAGACAAAAACCCCTAGAGCTTTATCGTTGTTGCAATCCAATAATAAACACCCGCGTACAAAAAAGATTATTTGATAATGACACACAGAATTGAAAGGCTTTGAAATAGCAGCTTCTAGAAAAAAAAATTTTTTTGGAAAGAAAATATCCATAATTATACAGAATAATGCTCACACGTTGGGGAGCGGTTCTTCTTTCCTATGAGAGCTACTTGCAGAACTATTTTGCCTAAGACCGGCGATGCGGATTGCCTTTATCTGAAAAATTCAAAAAGCCTACAAAAGGTTTCAAATCCCTTCTCAAGTAAACATTCAGCTCTTTCATATTCCTAAAAATTAAACACAGAATTCTTGTCTTAAAAAATAAGTGTCCCTTTTCCCAGACCAGTGCCCAGCCAAAGACTGGAGCTCCAAACTAAAGAAATTTGCAATTCTTTGAGGCTTATTATTCTTCTCTATAGCCTTTTCTGGTTTAGAAACTCTGGTAGTCTCTGCAAATATGGACTTTTTTCAAGGGAGGAGAACAAAGCAATTGTTTCATTATAAACAAGTTACTCTGGGACACAAGCATAGGAATCTACCAGGCCTATGGAGAGAGACATCCTTAAAAGAAAATCAGACCCTCCACTCCTTGGATTAATATTAATATTGTGATGCTTTTCCTCAGGCATCAAGAGGACAATAATCAACAGAATGGATTTTTCAGTAGTCACAGTGGGTTTGACTCAGCTGCGAGCTTGTTGGCCTCTTCCTCCAAGACGCAAGGATACCGCATTGGTCAACCTCGGGTGCGGGGTCAAGCCCGGCTTCCCCGTGAGAAGCTGACCCACTTCCAAATCAACTCCAGGACCTCACTAGGACAGCAGCTGGTGGGACTCTGAATTTGGGGGACAGGTGCTAATAGAGATTTTTTGCACAAAGGAATTGAGGTTGCCAGGCCCTAATTCCCTTAAAATGCCTACTGGCCACAGAGAAGTTATTATTTTGCCTGGAGATCACCCAGATAATTATAATGGACTCGTCAGAGACCACTGGCTCTAAGCCATTTGAATTAAAAGCCCAGAGGCCTGGGTTATTAATACCTTATCCTGTTTCTAAGCAAAGAATCATCGTTAATGAGTTAAATAGTAGTGACTGTCTTTACAAGTCTGAGTTTAAGTGAGTAATGCCTCTCCTCTTTTGTAGATTTATTATTATTATTATTATTACTTTACCTATAAATGGATGTGAAATATGCCTTTGACTGGCCATTGCGTAGCCTCCTTTTTTCTCTGGGACACCAAGTTGTCCAATTTGATGAGATCGCTTAAGGATCTTATTTGTTAGCCTCATACAGAATTTTGGTTTCTTTTTAGAAACTGTTCATTTCCAATGAAACAAGCCCCAAATCAGAATTTTACTTAGAAAATGTGTCTAGAGGAGTAAAATAAATGCCATTTACCCACCACTCCAAAGTATTAATTAGACTTAGCTGTTTGCCAGCTAAGTACCAGAGGAGCCCACAGTGATTAGCTGCACTAATTGGAATTTCAAGTGGCGCTGATAACCACACAAAGATAATAGGATTATACCTTCCCTCCCCAAAAAGAGAAGTAGCTTTGTCATAACTGTTTAGGTGATGGTTTTAAGCTGTTTCACACCTACCTACCCCCAGAGAAAGGGAACATTTTTGGATTCTATTTTTATTCCTACAAAAAAAAGAGAAACAAAATTCTTCCAGGTGGCAACGAAAGTACAAAAGAATGTCCCTCTTGGTCTCTGCATCTCAACTTGCTCTCCAAGAAGCACAGAAAAGTAACTTTACTTGACTACCAAGAGCAACTCAAGCTGAGTCAGAAAGTCAAATAGACCTGACCCTCCCTGCAGGAACATATTTTTAGTTTGGGTTTGCAGAAACTCTTTCAGAAATTTATGAACACCTCCATTCCCAGGATTGCCAAAACTATAAATATAACTTATATTTGGGGAGGCTGAGCAGATGTTATCATCTGCATTTTATACATTGAGAAACTATCATTTGAAGAGGGTGAGTCTTTCCCATTATTCTCTTCACTTGAGAACATTCAATGTTCATAGAAATGAAGCATTGTCCAAGCCTGACAGATCCCACAGGTATCAGGAGGCAGGGCAGGACCCCAGCAATTTCTGTCTTCTCTCTCCCTCCTGGGAGCCAGGCTCTGGACCAACTTCCCTAGCCAAATTGTCTTTGTTGGGTTCAGATACCTCTACTTGATCCTTGTCTATAAAAATTCCAATCTGGCTGAGGAACTAAAAACCCTGTGAGTGGGTCACGTTCACTGTCTTATCATCCCTTCTGATGTCCAGGCTGCCTATTGCAGATTATGACATAACCAATCATAAAAGAAAATTGCACTAGGGAAAAAAAGAGGGTGGAGTTGGAAATCTTCTTTCTAGGTGTTAAATATTCAGAAGAGATAAGTTAACATATATTTATTTTAAGCAAAATGAAAATTACATGCTAGTCACAAAGTTACTTGCACTTATAGTCAAAGTTCTGATGGCCATGGGGTATAGATTTTACCACTGGACTGACTGCGTTCTTTCAGCAACTCAAGAGGTCATAAGGTGTTTTCTAGAGTTAAAGGTATGAAGCCAGACCTACATTACAAACCCTTCTGTTTTGGAGGAAAAAAAAAAAAGGATAAATTTAATTGTACAGCACTGGTTCCACCCACACCTGAAAGCATGCCTTCTCTAGCACATGGCCTGGCTCACATAGAGAATCTCAGGAGGTACAAAAGCCATGTGGAGTTGCCATAGCAATTTAAGGAAGCCTGAAAAGCCAATGTATCCCTACATATCTCCATCACAAGCCCGGGGCATAATTTTAGACATTCTTTGAAATGGGGTATGACATCTCCAGGAACTCTCTATCTAAATGTTGCTCTTTTATCAGGGAAAGCAATGATGACTCAAGATCACATTCCTGAAACTGAGTTTGGAAAACTGTAGTCAGAAGAAAGGTCCCAGGGGAATCACAGAAATCCATGCATTAGTGTAAAGAAAGGCAGGAAAACTATGGATAGATTCTGAAGCCCTTTCTGGGGGAAACCAAGCAGAGCACAAGGCTTCCTGGGAAAAACGTAAGGACGGTACACTCCAGGGTCAGGATTTCTCAAGTTGTAGAGGAGTTCACCAACAGGTGAAGAGAAGTGAATCAAAGACAAACTTCTTTCACTTTGAAGTTTTCACTTGGATTATCCAATAACTGGAAGGGGATCTCTGGTTCATTTGAATTTTAGGCTAACGGAGAAATAAGTTCCTCACTAGAATATAAGCTTCAATGCAAGCAAATGAAGTGTTTTATTGATTTCCCTACCCTAAGGCTCATAGGAAGTACTTATTAAATGTTGAATGAAGAAACGAAAGAGGGAAGGAAGGAAGGAAGGAAGGAAGGAAGGAAGGAAGGAAGGAAATGGTCAATTGCAAATTTTTCTAAGTCTAAGAAAACTGACTCTTCGGCAATCGAGAAATTTTAATAACTGCAATTATGGCTATTCAGTGTTATAACAGCCGCTTCAGAAGATATAGGGGATCAAATTAAGTGTGTACTTATTGCCCTAAGGAGATAACTTGGAAGAGATTTTTGTTTGTGTTTCTGTGTTACAGAGAACATTGAAGGGCAGTGAGGGAAGAGCTATTGGAAGCTGAAGAAAAGGGAACCTGAGTTAGGGACTGGCAGAACAATTAGTCAAACAGTCACTTGAGGTAACTCGAAAATTAGACATGAGTACCCAGAAGTGGAGAGCAGCTACAGAAAACCCTAAACAGGCAGCATCCAAATTGTGAAGTGGGCAGAGAGCTGACAAACCTCGAGATGGCGCTTAGGGGTAGTTAGAAGGGCAGCGAGAAAATTGCTTTTAGAGGCTGGAGAAAAGAAACCATAAGTTGTATATGAGCGGATTAATTAGCAAAGCCATCACCTACAGTAACATGGAAAAATAAAAATGATACCTAATTAGCTTGTGGATCCAGCTAAGGCTCCATGCAGAATGTGGGAAGGAGCACCTGGCATTTTGTAGTTGTTTGAGATGAGTTATAGGAGGAGTAAGATGAGCTAACGAATGATGGTTTTCATCAAAATTTGGAGAAAATATAAAGGACTTGGGCATTCAAAAGTAAAACTAATTCTCATCCCCAGTGTATCTTGGAAAAATATTCTCAAAGTAAGAAATTGCCTCAGGAAAAATATCACATCCAAGGCACGACCAGTAAAACGGGGTCTCAAAGTAAAGATCAAATCAAAGGTATTGTTTATGAGAACACAGAAAGATTTAGGCACTGCCTCATAAACTCTCAGCTAGACAAAAGGGCTTCTAATAATCCTCAGAACTCATAGACTCTCAGTGAGGAGGGTAAAAAAAAAGGCCTTCTAAAAATATTAAGGGCATTGTCCCATAGCAGTCTGACTTGCAGGCAAATTAGAGAGGGGTCCATCTTAAAGAATGTTATGAGTACAATAAAGCTAATGTCTAATAAAGTGAACCCATAAGATTCATAAGCAGCCCACAAAGTCTTTAAGAGAATTATACTACATTAAACATTGCCAGATTGAACTGAAAGAGACAGAAACATCCCAAAATGAAATTTGAATTTCAAAATGAAAAGAATCCTCTGTGGTCTCAAGCTTCTATGAGCAGGATGAAGACTGAAAAAATGGCTAAGTTACAATCATGGGCCATAGAGAATCACCCCCAGATATCAGATCTAGCCCCCAGCCAAGAGACTGGCAACATGTACCCAACTGGATTTCAGATTTACTAAAGACTAGTGACTGTTGTATTTCTCCCACTTTCCCTTTTGTGAATGGATGTTTTTATTGCAGTTTTTCTGTCTTTTCTTCCCCATAGTGATGATGGGCAGAAGAGGGAAAGAGAACTTACCTATTTATTATACAGGTAATTAGATTGAAAGCAGCTACACTATGAGTCTTTATTCTCCCTGGACCCGATTTAGATGATGAGGTTCCAGACTTCAAACCTGAGCCTGATGCTATCATGGAATGAGACTTTAGGAGTCTCAGAGACAGACTGTATAAGAAGAATGTATAGGAGGAATGAGAATCATTAGAGTCCAGTGAATTGGCAGTGATAGACAAATAATGTTTTAGCTGCCGGCGAATCATGTGTTTATATAGTATCCTCCCTGACTGACTCTGGGCTTGACCATGGGACAAGTTTTGGTCAATGGGACCCTAGGAACAGCTTGAAAAGCACCCACATATTGGGCTTATACTTTTGAAATGCTCCATCTTGAAAGCCAGCTACCATACTGTGAGGAAGCTCAGGCTGGCCACATGGAGGGGCCACAAAGAGAGCTCTCTGAGCAAATTCAGCCATTGAAGTCATCCAACTAAGTCATTAACAGAGAATGAAGAAGATATCTTGGCCATTTCAACCCAAAAGACATGGAGCACAGATGAGATTTCCCTCTCAAGTCTTGCCCAGATTGAAAAATCATGAGTCAATATAAGTTTTGAGGTGGCCTATTATACAGCAATAGATTACTGAAACTGTGTGTTTCCATCTTTAAAAAAAGTATTCTTTTCTTTTAAATATTCTACATGACTTAATTTTCTCAATACTTGATTTTAATACCCAAAAGCATGTTGGAGGTTTCCAAATTCCAACAATTTGAAGGTTCTGTTCAATTGGGTTTCAGTTACTATAATATAGTATAACTACATAACATTTTGTTATGTTAGTATTTATTTTCTCATATAATAAGACTAAGATTCTTTGAACATACTGGTGCTGGGATCTTAGGCAAGTCAGTTTCCATCATATTTTCCTGTTCTATTTTCTTTATAGCATTTGTCACTGTATGAAAATATCTCATTTACTTATTTGTCACTCTGTTGTTATCCTTGCCCTATGCTGGAATATAACCTTTAGCCTATCTTTTTCTCTTGGACCACCAGCATTTAGATCATTCCCTGGTATGTAGGAAGGGCTCAAAAAATACTGTATAAAACATAATGCTAATATAAGATAGACTTTTTGGAGGGAGGGATGTGGGTGAGGTAGAAATTACTAGTGTTCGGCAACATTTCCCATCCTTCTCCCCTTCCCGACACATGGCAGATAATGTTTCTTAGCCCCCCTGCAGTTGGACTAAAGGTCGTAAACTAGTTCAGGCCAATAGGCTGGGAGGAGAGTGATATGCGTCACTCTTCAGTTGAAGCATTTAAGATCTAGTGCTGCCTTCTCCATGACCTCTTCCCCTGCCACGGGAATCCTGAAGCTTCATGCTGAGTTGCCAGGGATACTTGGCTCCCACATTGAACATGACCACCTTGGAGAATGGCCTGGAACTGCCATTTTGCGATTTTGCCTGAGCAAGAAATAAACTTTGTTGTATTGGATCACTGAGTCAGGTGCTCCAGAAGCACAACCTAACCTATCCTGACTGATACAGTACTTGACAACGAGCATGTATAATTTAAGAACTCTATAACTATAAAGCCTAGATGGTCATTCTTAGATTCAGTGAAAATTTATTGGCTATCTGTTATGTGCAAAGCACTATGCTAGGTCAAGGAATATTTAAAAACTTTTAATTAGATACTGCTTTCAAGGAGTTTATCGTTTCATAGGAGAAATAAATTGTGGACACAAGGAATTGTAGTACAAAGCAGAAAATTGTGAGTGTCATATAGGTATAGGTAAAGCACCATGGAAGTCTATCTGAGATGCATGTGATAAAGATTCTTGGCCTGGGTCCTTATGGGTATGGCAATTTATGAAAGTGAGAGGAATGACTTGTTGTTCCTATGTGTCATAGTGCAAAAAGTCAAGCCATTAGGGCTACTATTTCCCCACATTCTCATTTCTCTGTACACTCCCCCTCTAGACTTGAGTTGTGCCCCCCCAAACTTATATGTTAAAGTTCTAACCTCAGAATGTGATCTTATTTAGAAACAGGGTCTCATAGAGGTAATCAAGTTAAAATTAGGTTATTAGCATGGACTTGAATCCAACATGACCAGTAAATTATGAAGGGGAAGTTGTGAAGATAGGCATGCATGCAGGAAGAATGCTGAGTAAACATTATGGTGGAGATCAGGGTGATGTGTCTACAAGCCAAGGAATGCCAAAGATTGTCAGAAAACCTCCAGGAGCTAGGAGAAAGGCATGGAACAGTCTTATTCCCAGCCCTCAATAGGAATCAACACTGCTGACACCCTGATCATGGACTTCCAGCCTCCAGAACCGAGAGATGATACATTTCTGCTGTGTAAGCCACCCAGGCTGTGGTGTTTTGTTACAGAAGCCTGAGCAAAACAGTGTAAGCCTTAAATAGATGCATGAGACAGGGAAAGGAATAAAAGCCCATGACTATTCAGCCAAGTCCATGTCCCAGCTGCCCATTATCTGCTTCTCTTTCCTCCTCTTTACTGGCAACAAATCAGGTTGATGAGAAAAAGGTGGAAAGTAACCAAAAATTTCTGGCTATCATTGCCAGTAATGGAAGAAAGGAAGACTGAAATGTGCGTGGGCGGGGGGAGTAGGCTTTTTGGAGTATATGATCAAGCTACTGGAAAAGGAAAGGAGGATGCCTGCGTGGCTCAGTTGGCTAAGCGACTGCCTTCGGCTCAGGTCATGATCCTGGAGTCCTGGGATCGAGTCCCGCATCAGCCTCCCTGCTCAGCAGGGAGTCTGCTTCTCCCTCTGACCCTCCCCCTCTCACGTGCTCTCTCTCTCAAATAAATAAATAAAACCTTAAAAAAAAGTGCCTCTGAAAGCAATTCCAAATGAGGAGAACCAAAATATTTGGAGTAATGTCAGCATCTCTGGTAGAGTAGAATCTACAGTCTCCCCTGGTGATCACTTTAAAATGCAAATCTCTTTAGTTACCTAAGTTCTGATTAGGTTTTTCTTTTTTTCAACCTCACTAGCTTGTAGTCACTGTTTGTAGGATTCCAAACATACATTCTGCCCCTCTTACAGGTTTTGCCAGGCATTGCCAAGGTACTGACAGAGTGACAAAATGTACATTGCATTCCTAGATGCCTTACAAAATGCACAAATGACACGATCTCTGCCCTCTAGGGAGGATAAAAAGAATAATGGAAGAAAGGGTATTTCCATAAATGCATATATTAATATTTGACTTGATAAAAAATGCTCATCTAAAGAAAAATAATTTCCCTTGAGGTTGAGAAGTTTTATGATAGATCTTAACAGTAAAAGGAAAAGGAAAAAGGTCGTGGGGCTAATAATAAAAATTAGCACGTACGTTGGCACTTTCTATTTTCAAAGCATTTTTTGAAATATTAACTTGTTAATCTTCCCAACATTCTTGTCAAGCTTATAAAGCTTTAGACTGTTCTGATGTTCTCGCCAGTATAATCCCATATAATACGTGAACATTCATTTGATTTTTACACACAAACACCACTGGAGTTCTGATTAGCCCGGATGGCATCTGATACCCAGTCAGCTCCCAAAACTTTGGTGTAAAGAAGAGATGGTACTTCCTGGCTTGTTAGTCCAGAGACTCACTCCAAACTGAAGGGTCTGCCTAAGGAAAAGGATCATCAGTTTAAACACCTATCCATATTTTATCAAAAGGGCTCTTTCACTGATTTTTTCCATTCACATCATGAGCTCCTCAAGGAAATGGACTGTGTATTTTTCATGTTGGCTCCAAGATCACCTAAGCCTGTGTTGGCTCAGAGTGATGATTAATAAACATTCACTAACAATAAAAATGAAGTCTTTATTGAGAACCTATTATTAAAATGTGAAGAATAAATAACATGTGGTATCTTTCCTGTCCTCTAGGAACTTAGCACAGAAAAGGAAGCAAAACTTATGTACAAGAAGCAACTAGATACAGAACACAACTAAGTGCCATGATGTGTAGCACAAGAAATGAATGCGGGGGGTGGGGTTATATACATGTGTCTTCCCAGCCCATTAACCTCACCACCTTCCTTTGAATTTATGCATGTTTATCTAACCAACTTTTAACCTGCAATAAATTGTTATGATAGTAAAATAGTAATATTTCTTAGACTACTTAATATAGAGACTTCACTCATTTAGAAATTACATACATATAAGAGAATTCTTTCTGTGCAAAACAACAACAAAAACATTAAGAAACAAACACACACATACACACACACACAACTTTAATTCTGACCCTCAGTCTAAATGAAAGCTTCAGGATGTTTTGAAGAAAAGGTAATAGAGCTCCAAGCTTTAACTGACTTTTATGAATTTGAGGAAAGCTGATTTCTGAAAGAGAATTTTATTGAAATTCTTCTTAAGGTGGAAATTTGTTTTTCATTCCTTTCCTTTGCATGTGAGTTTTATAGCAATTGTGGAAATCCTTACCTCCAGTACACGTTTGAATCCATTGGGCTTTTTCCAGGATATTCTGAATCTTATCAGGATATTCTACGGGTGCCATAAACTGTCATGTCCAAAACAGAATTCATTCTTTTCCCCTCAAACTCAAACCTGTTCTTTTTCCCAGCTATGAAGGCCACCAAACCTGGGGGCACCCATGAGGCTTCCCTCTCACAAATTCCATCTCATCAGCCATGGAGACCTACCTCTTCAGCCTCATCAGTACCAATTCTAATACTCCTCCCTGCCATCCCCAGTGTCTCAAGCTCTGCTTCAGATTAAGGTCAGGGCATCAGTCTGTCCATTTCCATCCTTCTTTCCCCCACCACTCCACCCCACCCACTCTAGCCTCCAGTCTCTCCTCTTTTCAAGACCACCTTTCCTTCACTACCCATACATCTACGGATTTATTGTCTCTAAGCTCCAAGTATACCCTTCCCTGCTCTTCTTTGAGATACTGGAGCTGAACCCAGGTAGCCATTTCTCTTTTGCGATGAGACACAGAGTCAGGTCTTATGAGTAAAAGGAGCCGGAGGGAGACTGCAAGAGGAAAGGGCTTGTCTTCTTGGTTCCGGAGTTCTCCTTCCTAGAAGCGTTGCTCGTAGCTTCCCCCCTGCCTACCCACTGCTCCCTTGCAAGTGGTGCGGGGGAGATGCAGTGACGCAAACCCTCCCATGGGTTCCGCCTGCACTCCAGCAGGTGGCTTCTGCTAGCCAGCACAGCCTGCATCACCTCAGTGAACCCACCTCTCTGCCTTCTCCTGGACCACACTAGATGAATCACAGCCTTGGCAGTAGAGAGGGAGGCCTGTTCCAAGTTCGTCCTTTGCTCGCACGCTCTCTGAGCCTTGTAAGAAATGACCGCTCCCTACATCTTATTCCTGTATTCTTGAGAGTTCACTTTATACTTCTTAGAAGGTAATACCCTTTAACTAGCTAATAATTTGTATGTAGTATTAAATTTTCCCTGCTCAAATTGCTATTGTGCTTTTAGTCTCCTGGCTGAATCCTAACTGGTTCACTTCTTCTGTTCTAAATATAAATCAAATCATATCAACTCCTGCTAAAAATCTGCCTGACTTCTCATCGTGTACAAAATTAAATCTAAATTATCTCTGGGTCCAAAACAAAAGTCTAATTGGGAACTATAACCACACAGTTTGACAGTCTTCCACGGATCAGATGAACCCCATCAAGATTACCTGGCTGCTTTTGTGCTCCGTGGACATGGCATTTGACCACATGACACCAGGGGTCACTCAGACATCCCCCACTCCCCCATTTTGCCGCGGGTCACCTCCAGCCAGAGCTGTCGGACCACAAGCCGGAAGCAGCTGTTCACTGCCCACTAGGCTCCAGGGCACCCCCAGATAAATCGAACCCAGCCCCAATAGCACTGTTCCCCCCACCCGCCGCATCATTCCAGCTCAGCCCACAGGCCTGCAACACCCTCTCTGAAATGACAGATAACAGTCCACTGAAAGAATTTGAGGCATATTGCAGACAAACTTTTCTCCTTGTTTAAGTCTTCTCAGAAAAGGGCTGGCTCTGTTTCATTTGAAAAGGCCTGCGGCCGCCCGACCAAAAAACCACGTCCAGGGCTGCCAAATCTCTCCCCCTTTCCCACAGATAGCCCCAGGAGCCCAATTCATCACACCCTTAATGGCTCCCTTCAGATTTATCTGCCAAGGCAAAGGACCCAGATTAAAATGAAACAACCATTTCGCTTGCTTGACAAGGGGAGACCCGGTCTGCCAAATTTCCATCCCTATCACCAGGGAACAGGACTTTAGGGAATAAATAATAAATGCTTCCAGACCTAGGGCCACCTAGCCTGGAATACTTAGGGGCTTCTTATCTTGGTGCAACCATTATTCCAGTTAATAGGTTAAGGGATATATATATGTATCCCATATATATATATATATATATATATATAAAAGATTACTGGTAATCCTTCCACACTGTTGTTCGGTACTTATTTGAAATGCAGGACACACATATTTAAGAATTAGCACCCCTCTCTCCTCACTTACACCCTCAGACTGATCCCACTTCCTGCTATCTTCTCTTGCAGAATAGACACAAAGACTAGTTACACTAGGGGAGTTATTACAATCAGGCTCTTTTATATCTTTAAGGCAATTACAGGCAAAGACAAGAGGCCCTAATGCACAGCATTTTCAGAATTCGTAATTTCGGCATCGCGTCTTGCCAAGGCATGATAGCATCCAGATGTTGCCCTATTGAAAGGTGTTAAATAGAATAAACCTCGAGCCAAGAGTGCTTCCATGTTTTATTTCGGGGGCTTCCAAAATGTAAAGCATATATATTTTTTTTTTTCTTTAAACAATCAGACTTCAGTAGTTTAAGAAATAGTGTCCTGGCCCTCATGGTGTCTTTAGTGTCTGATAATAATAGTGGTAGCAGTACTGTTTTATTTCTTTAATGAACACTTCTATAGTGCTTACTGTGTGCTTTTCAAATATTTAGTTCCCTCTGTGCCCTATGCTGATACAACAACCTTCACCACAAATTTCCCCAGATTAATTGCTAATTCCAGTTGGACATTATAAAATGCTACCTCTTCCTGGGCTGTTTGCACATAATAGGAAGAGAACTGCCACTCTCTGAAGACTTGCCAGGGGCCAGGGTAGGCAGTCCTCATGAATCCATGAAGAGAAGGTACTGTGCTCATTCACAGAGTTTGCTTGAGAATGTGGGGGAAAAACATTAAATTCTAAAGTCCATACTTACTAGTCACATCCTGGGTACAAGTTACCTGGGAGACATTTGGAGGTGGCAGGGTTTTTCCTAGAGTGAACTACCCATGCTATAAAGAGGCTGCCTAGGGGTGCGTGGGTGGCTCAGTTGGTTAAGAATCTGCCTTCAGCTCAGGTTATGATCCCAGGGTCCTGGGATCAAGCCCCGCGTTGGGCTCTCTGCTCAGCAGGTAGTCTGCATCTCCCTCCCTCTCTGCCTGCCACTCCCCCTGCTTGTGCTCTCTCTCTCTTTCTCTCTCTGTCAAATAAATAAGTAAAATCTTTAAAAAATAAATAAATTCCTCCTCTGCTCACTCGGCAAGTCCTTGCCAAGTGCCTGGTCTGTCTGTGTGAGTCCCCGTACTCAGTGTCCCTACAGTCTCACACACAGGGGCCCCGCCCTGTGCTGGGTGCTGGCAGAAAGGATGGCATGGTGTGCTAGGGAAGCACTTTGGAAGGGCACATAACCCAGATACCCAAGGATGGCCTCCCAAAGTCTAAGGAATGACCCAAAAAATGAGAAAAGCGTTGCATTGCCAGACCCTTTGGCATGACCCCATGGAACCTTTGTTTTTGCTGCCTTTGTCCTTGAGATTGTCCTCTTGAGTTAAATGTCTGAGGGTGGAAGGTTTAACTTTGAAAGTCCAGTGTCTGATTCTTCCCCTTAGATTTGTCCCATTCTGGAATTTTTTTTTTTTTTTTTAAGATTTATTTTAGAAAGAGCAAGGGAACACAGAGGGGAGGGGCAGAGGCAGAGGGAGAGAATCTGAAGCAGACTGTGTTTAGCGTGGAGCCCAACACAGGGCTCGATCTCAGGAACCTGAGTTCATGACCTCAGCCAAAACAAAGAATCGGACACTTACCTGACTGCGCCACCCAGGCAGCACCCCCACACCTTGTTTTTTAAAAAAGATGTATCCATTCTGAAATGTTTTTTAAATGAGACTAGCATTCTCACTAGTTCCTTATCCCAGGAAGGTTCTTTGCAGCATTCCCCAGCTCCTATCAAGAGACAGCACGTGAACTTTCTGGCTCTTTAGCAGGTAGATGCAGATGGCACCCACAAACCTGTAGGTGAGACAGAAGAGATGCTTAGCTTAGATCCAGTTACTATCTCCCCCATAACTCAGAAACCTGGAACTGGTATGGAAAGCAGCTTATCCAAAGGAAACTACAGCCTTCTCCATGGATACAGCACAAGGCCAAGGGGTGTAGGCTACTGTATCCCGTGGACTGGAGGTGAGGGTAAGGTGTGATGCCCCTGGGTCATGATCAGGAAGTAAAACGTAGGGGCTGTTCATGACAGTAGTATACTGAAAATTTTCAAGTCACTCAAAAAACCAGTCTTCCAAAATCTGTCTACTGTGTCTAAGCCAGGCAAGAAGAGAAGAGTGAGACAAAGTAAGAGGCCTGGAGAGAGGAGAACGGCCAGGAGCTTGCATGTAGGGAAATTCAGAGCAGAAGGAAAGGAGGAGAGCCCAGAAGAAACTCTATGGAGCCAAGGAACAAGCAGCTACAGAGGACCAATAAGGATCTCTGCATCCAGGACAGGGGCATGCTCTGAAGTTTTTGGGGAGCCCAGAAGGCTGCCAATACCCTCACCTCACAGCTGGAAAGGGAAGGAATAAAATGTTTGCTCCATCCCTGCCAAGGATTGGTCTCTGTAGAGATGCTTCAGAGCAGAACACCCAGGCCAGAAACACATTGCCATGTTTGATCCCGGATGGGTTAGGGTTCCCACCCCCCACCTTCCAGACTCAAATCCACTGGGATCCACACTTTACGCGACCTGACAACAACCTGACACCCAGAGCATCTGGAATGAGGGCAAGAAGAAAAACATTCCCTTCTTGCCAAAAACAAAGGGCATGAAACTGAACATAAATCAAAGAGTTTCTGCGTATATATATATATATATATATATATATATATATATATACGTATATATATATATATGTAGAAATATATATATTTCTACATATAATTTGGGGACACAGAGATGAGAGAGATATGGCTCTTCTGCCCTGGAAGAGCTCAGAGAGCCCAAAGCAAAAGATAGATTGATCAAAATCGTTGAGAAATAACCTGGGCTCTCATTCATTCAATAAACATCCCCTGCTCATGGTTTGAAGGTAAAAATATACGCAGTCTTATGAGAGTGCAGACGAGCGACCACTCTACCAAGGAGACCCATAGGACGTGGGAAGAAACTGAACAATCTAAGTTAAGAAAGGATTTTAAGGTGTGTTTCCTCACCCTGCTGAGAAAGTCCTTATATCAGGGCGAAGGTGAGATTGGGATATTTGTAATTAGTGGGGAAGAGACATGACATTTGTTTAACAAATCTGTGTCCTCAAAGACTGTAAGCTTTTTTTAAATAATTTTTATTGTTATGTTAATCACCATACATTACATCATTAGTTTTTGATGTAGTGTTCCATGATTCATTGTTTGTGCATAACACCCAGTGCTCCACGCAGAATGTGCCCTCTTTAATACATGTCACCAGGCTAACCCATCCCGCCACCCCCCTCCCCTCTAGAACCCTCCGTTTGTTTTTCAGAGTCCCATGGTCTCTAATGGTTCTTCTGAAGACTATAAGCTTTTTGAGGACAAGAACAATGTCCTCCCCGCCCCACAATCCCAGCTTTCCACGAGTCCTTGGCACATACTAGTTAATAAATATGTTTCTAAGTGAACTGACCTGAGGTATTCCAGTTATGGTTTTTCTAATTTTACAACGGGCATCAAGGACTGAGAAACAATGAAAAGCAAAGGAGGAAGGCCAATAGTTTGACTTTAAGAGTATTTTTAACTCCTTAGATAAAGAAGGCTGAAACCTGGGCTTAGGCTTTATTTCATATATTTTTTTTAAATCAGTGATATTAACCATCTTGAAAAATCTGTAAAACATGGCCTGCAAGGTTGCAGAGGGAGAAAGAGGCAGGAACCAGGGGGCACCACGGATGTTTGTTAGACATTCGTTCCAGATATTCATCACGAGCTCAGCAAGGAAGCGGCAAGCTTGCCAAATCAATAACGTTTCTATCGCGTTTCATCTCTTTAGATTTATGGAATGATTTGGTAATTCTGCTTCTCAAGCCTGCACATCTTGAGCAAATGAGGATGATTATGGGTGTGTTAGCCCATTCGGCTCTTGATCTGAAAGCTGCCAGTCTCCTGAGAGAAGTCAGCTTTCTTCCCAAACATAGAAGATGTTTAAGGGGGATTATTTCTTCGGTCCCTCCTGGAGCTGCGGGAAAGTTTACCTTGGATCCCCATCCAGCTTGGGTGCATCTTACTCTCCCCTCCCCTCCCGCCCTGGCTCAGCTCTGGGGCTCCCCACGACAACAGCACAAAGGACAGCGCCAAGAGAGGTGACTTTTTAAGTATCACACTGATCCTGCGACAGCCTTGGAAGCATCATTCCAGCCGACAAGGAATCAGTGCTGGAAGCCCAGCCGAGTTTCTCAACAACGAAAAGTATTTGAGTGTGCTGCCTGAGTGGCCCAGGAGGACCCTGGGGAGCTGCCTTTATTCATTAATCGCAGTTCCTGAGTCTTGCTAGTTAATAGAAGACATTCTCCAGAGACGTGATCCCTCACTCCTTATTTGGCGTCAGGGATCTTGATTGCAACCTGAAGACTCAGAATTTAAGAGGAGAGAGGGTGTGGGGGAGAGAGAGAGAGCAGACCAGGATGAGAGAGCGCCAGGGAAAGGAAATGCACAGGCGAACTGAAGAGGGACAGACACACAGAGAGACACAGATACAAAGGGGGGAGAGAACAAGCAGTGCAGAGACGAAATAGACGGAGCGGAAACGTTTTTCAAAGCAGAGCTCTTTCTTCTCTTTGCAGACATGCGGGTGGCAGATCTCTAATGCCACCGATTTGGCGTGCCTCAGATGCTAAGGGCCGGCAGTCGTGGGTTCCTGAAGGACCCACTGAGCAAAGCAGAGCCTGGGCGAGGCCAGCACATGAACCAAAAGGAAAAGGAAACAAGCTGCTTTTCAATTTGGAGAATAACATCCAGGAAGGAGGGCTGTTATCCCCGCATTCAGAGCTTACTCCAAAGAAGAATCCTTGGATAAAATGTTTGTGGGAAATAATTGGAGGGGAATGAAAAGAAAATAAAGGTTTATATCCATATTGTCATGTCTGTGGTTGCTCATTGAGTCCTTTTCTTCTCTTCCCTTCACTCGTTTGTGCCTCTATTCTTTGCATAGAGAGGAAAAAAACCATAAGGGCTCACCAGGTTTCCAGGAAAAAGGGAGAAAAAAAGATGAGTAATTTCCATAATATATTATTACATCAGGAAAATTTAAATTTAGTGTTATAAATCTTTTTTGTTCACCAAATATGCTGTCAATTTGAAGAACAACTGTTTGGTTCTTTCTACTTTATCGTGTGTGAGCTTAATTAATCACAATGGAATCCTATTCAAACTATTTTCCAGCCCAAGAGGCAATTGTTTTCTATAGCATGATGTTTCCTTCTAACTAAGGATGGCACTAAACTGGAGAAAACATTAAAACCCTGATGCGCATCATAATGAACTCCATGCAAAGTAGTTATATTAATGTAATGGAGTTGAGATCTTAATTGCACTCGTGTTTATATTTGCAAGCTCCTTTTTTAAAGCCTTTTTATTTTACTAAATAATTTGAAAGACAAGGTAGGAGAGCTTACTTGGCCTGCCAAATAGGTATGGGTTTCACCACGCTAAAGGAGGAAAAATGAATCTGGGAGGGAAGACCGGCTAATTTAATTTCGTAAAGTAGGTTTTATTCTCAGTTGATAATGGCTAAAATTGCTCTGTGAAAGCAATCTTTCCAGAGCCAGAAAATGTTCCCTGGACGCTTAAAAAGAAGCATGTCCAAGAGCCCTTTTTGTTCCTCCCTATGACAACCGTTAGCTGCTACTGAAAAACCTCCAGCTCGAGTGCTGAATCCTGTATGAAGCAATTTAGGCAGATGCATCCTCTGGCCTCTGATTGCAAGAGCTGATAGATGGTAATATACATTCTAGCCAAACTCAGGATGGGAGAGATGGCACGGTAGGGGCTGGAGGGAAAATCGTCCAGAAAGCCTTATCTAAAATAGACATTCCGTTGAGAATTATTGCCTGATGAATGCAAGAATGAATGAATGAGTGAGTTAATGAGTTAGTAAGAGAAACTGTCAGGACTTTTAGTCACAGGATGGGACGCTCCCCTCCCAACTCTTTCTCGTTCCTGTTCATCAGACACAGACTAAGAGGAAATACATTCACAGTTTCTAATGAAAACTCATGAGTGTGGACACTGGGCAAACACTACACTTCCCTCCCATAGCTCAGCCAGGAATTATCTTACCATGTGCTGGTAGTTTTATCAGAGGGAGAGGATGGTGGTGCTGTCTGGTTACATGGTGCCTTTCTGAGAAATTGCTCTTGGGTCTAAAGACTTAGGCTTACTGTTCTTCCCCAGAGCAATATTTTCTTATCCAGATATGGATAATTGAATAAAGCAATCTTGCACTGTTTGTGGGGGCTGTTGGAGAGCTCAGGACTAGTCCCGCCGCCAGCCTCTAGTACCTGCGCTACCCCAGGCAGGCTGATGGTGCACTCACCCTATCCTTGACTTTATCCTGTTGCCTTCTTTTCTTGTTTTTGACTCTAGCTTGTCTCTTTGGATATTTACATATTTACTTATAGCTTGTACATTGAGAGCCTTCTCTACAGACGAAAAAAGAAAAGAAAAGAAGAATGAAAGGAAAGAGATAAAAAGAGACATGGGGTTGAGTTAGATGCTATGAAGCTTTCAATCATTCAGAAACATGCATGTTTGCTCATGGAATGCCAGGCACTGTACTGATCGCTGGGGAGTTTCCAGTCCAATAGAGGAGAAAGATGAGAACTCACAATTTATTATAGAGCTTAAAATGGTAATGCCTACCTATGAACAAGATACCATGATGCAAGTAGAGAGAGTCATCTCCCTGGGGGATTCCTATTGGCCTCACTACGGTGAGAAGGCATTCGTCAGGTGAAGGAAGGAAGAAGGCAGGCTATACCCAGCAGAGGAAGCATCAC
Organism: Zalophus californianus; assembly: GCF_009762305.2. Lineage (NCBI taxonomy): Eukaryota > Metazoa > Chordata > Mammalia > Carnivora > Otariidae > Zalophus > Zalophus californianus. The sequence continues at coordinate 51,251,273 of NC_045597.1, forward strand.
ATGCAGGAGTACAGAGGCATGAGAAGGGATGAGAGGCCCCATTTGGAAGAAGTTTGGTATGCTTGGGGTGGGGAGAGATTAGAAGGACAGAGTCTGAGGAATACGAAGTTGGTCACAGTCAGATTTGTGAGGGCCTGGAATAACAACCTATGGAGTTTAGATATTTATCCTAGGCATTGCCAGCAGCAAGTTCAAAAACAAGACAGCCCTGTTGTCAAGTTTACTTTCTCCAAAGAAGTCTCTTGGGATTGGAACAAAGAGAAACTGGAGAGAAAGACCACCTAAGGGCTCAAGTTTGGTGAGCAGTGTTGAGAGCAAGGATCAACAGAAGATAGCTATATAGACATCTCTGAGCTGGAATGGCAGGGTTGTCCTTAACTGATTGGACATGGAATCAGGAACGGTAGTGCCGGCTTGAGTTAGGCACGACTAACTCAATGCAGCCTAGCAGAGGAAGAGAACACTTAGCTGGGTGGAGGGTAGTAAGTGTGGGATGCCTACAGAAAATGCAGGTGGAGAGCCGAGAGCTAAACATACAGAGCTGGAGCTTGGGGATGGCACCAAGATGAGAGAATTAGATTTGACGCTTTCATGTATAAATAGTACCTAAAAAGTTATAAAGAAGACAAGATCACTCAGGACACGAGCGTGTACAATACAGACAAGAAAATATGGAGCTCTGGAGTTGGGAGTTTTTAAAAATGGTATCAAGGGAGTAACTAAATCTCCTTTCCTGGAGGTTGTTTTTGTTTGTTTGTTTTTTGTTTAAAAGGCTAGGCTTTCATCTTCCTGGGTAGTTTGGGATAGCCATTCTAACAGGCAGACCTGTCTGCTGGGTAATCTTTAAAATGAGTTCAAGTAGCTCTCCCAGGGAGAGCACTAAGCTCACTGGAAGAGCAATCAGACACCTAGATCCCTTACATTGTGTTGAAAGAGCAGCAAACAATAACATTAGCAGGAGGCCACCTCTCAGTGCTTGAGAAAGAGCACCTAATATCCCCCAGGGGACCAATGTCATGTTTGGAAGAAGCGGCAGAGGTAAAGAACCGGGCTGTGTGCCAGTATGAAGTGCTGTCTTCAGGCTGTTTAAAATACATCAGAAGCTATGAGTGTTGCTTTAAAAAAAAAAAAAAAAACAAAAGCACGAATGTCAAGTGGTAAGGAACTATGGTGATGTCCAGAATATATAAATGTCAAGGATAGAGACTGCCCACTAAATTTAGGTGTAGATGAATGACACCAGGAGTCAGGATGCTGGCATGTCTAAAGAATTAAGAGAACAAAGAGAGTGAGACAGAAGGGAGAGAGGCAGGGAAGAGAAAAGTCCTTGGAAGGGAAGAGAACAGAAGGGCAAGGGAGAGAGGAGCCAGTAGGGGCTACTGTTGCTGATCTGACCATGAGACCGGGGCCAATGTCACCAGAATAGCCAGACCAAGACAGAGAGTGATCAGAGAGTGTTGAGGGAGAGACGACATCAAGGACAGGCAGGATTTCTGGCAGCCACGAGTAGATACAGTTGAATAGAGAGTAAAGATTGTTGCTGAGTCAATACGGTTTTGACCTGATGCAAACACTGAGCTCTGACATCCACTGTGAGGAGAAAGGCAAGAGTCTTAATTTATTTGAATTTTTGTTTTCTCCTTTGTAGAATGGGAATAGTGATCTCTGCCTTTCTAGGATGCTTGAAAATTCAGTGAGATGATAGATACAAAAGTTCCAGACCAAGCATCTTATAAGTGCTAAAGAAATATTTTTATACAAATGAACAAATGAATAAAGGCCAGATTGTGAAAAGTTTTGCTTATTTGGGTTGAAACTCACATAAAGCCTAAAGGGTTGACCAGAGCCCCAAGGAAGACAGAGAAAGACGTAATTTACATATGTTATGGGTTGAATTGTGTTTCTCCCCCTACCCTCCAGCAAAAGAAAAAAAAAGATACATTGAAGTCCTAACCCCAGGATCTCAGACTGTGACCTTATTTGGAAATAGGGTCTTTATAGATTTAACCAACTTAAGATGAGCTCATTAGGTTGGGACCTACTCCAATATGACTGGTGTCCTTATAAAACGGGGAAATGTGGACAGAGACACACACACAGAGGACAATGGGAAGACGCAGGGAGAAGGCCATGTGAAGACAGAGGCAGAGATTGCAATTCTGCTGCCACAAGCTGAGGAACACCAAGAGTGGATGGCCACCAGCAGAAGCCAGAAGAGGTCAGGGAGGTGTCTCTCCTACATACTTCTGAAGGAGCACAGCCTTGCCAACTTCTTGATTCGGAACTTGCGGTTTCCAGAACTATGAAACAATAAATTTGTTATTTTAAGCCACCCAGTTTGGGTACTTTGTTAAGGCAGGAAACTGGGAAACTAATACAATATCTAAGTTCAGAAAAATATCAAGAGGAAGGTGGAAATCCACACTGTGTGCCCAAACCTGCCATCAACAGTTTCAACAGCAGGACAACTTGGCCTCGCAATTCTGCACATTGTCACTACTCAGCATTCTCTTGACTGCAATTACTAATATGCCAATAACCTGTGTGTTTGTGTGACAACAGCAGGCAAGGTAGGAGGAAGAAGGTGAAGTGGTAAAGGCAAGTCCCAGGTAGGCCAGAGGCTGGGGCTGCAGAAGGTGATTTTCTGCAAGGGGAAAAAACCCATCCCAGGTGTCCAACGGACAGAGAAACAGCAACCTAGATGAAAGAGAAACAAGGCAAATGTAGAATATGGTGGCATTTGTATCCTTTATAAAAATCATAACATTCACATTGTTCTGGCCAGAAACTCAAAATAGAAACATGTGGCATGTTTACTTACCAAGTTACTAATGAGGCACAGAGAGAATTAGGAAATCTCCCAACACAGAGAAACATAACAGAGAGAATTTGAAAAACTCAGGAAGGAGGAAATTCAATGTTTATGTTACTTGAGAACGGGTTTGTTCATCTGAAGGACAGGGGGATGGGAACTTGATGCCAGGCCCTTGCTAAGCATGGAACACACCAACTCCACATTTTGTCTCTCAACAGCTCCATTTTATAAGGAGTAAAACTGAGGCTCAGAAAGCTTTAGAAATGTGCCTGAGCCAGTGAGATCCAGGGCTGGGATTTACACCCTGATTTACCTGCTTCCCAAAGCAGGCCCTTCTCCCCTCACCATGTGGACCTGTAAGGATAGCAGTTAGAATGAAATGTCTCAGACACCTGAAAATCCAGAGACAGAGAGGGCCTGAGGTAGGGTCAAAGGACTCCATGAAGGTGTCACATAGCAGCCTATCCACTCAGCCCAGGGCCCAGCTGAAGCACACGCTCAGCTCTGAGCCTCTCCTGAAAGCAAATGGCTGTGCTCTGAGCCTCTCCTGAAAGCAAATGGCTGTTTGATGTGTGTGTGTGTGTGTGTGTGTGTGTGTGTGTGTGTGTGTGTGTGTCTCCTTGAGAACTTGCCAGCTCTCCACTGGGCCAGTGAGCAGCTGAGTGACTTTTGAGGGCCACCTGGACCCCACTGGAATTGTCCTACTGCAGAGAGATAAAAGCCGGAGGACCCGGCCGCACCCCCTGGAGACCTCCAGCCCTGCCCCCAAGCCAGGTGTATGCTCCCCACATCCTGAAGTAGCTCATTACAATCAGGGGCTGAATAGTGAAACAGAAATTAAATTGACACTTTGAAGCATTAATCTAAGCACAAATTAATATTCATCAACATCTGCTATTTGTTCAGGTGTGTCTTCAACTTAAACAAAAAATAGCATTCTCCCTACCCAGAGACAGCATTGCACCAAAGAAAACGGGTTCTGTGCTCAGGTCCTCTGCATGTAGCCGGCAGGTGGGCTGGCTCCCTGAGGAGACAACACCAGGGACAGTCCTCCCAGAGGGACCCTGAATATTTCTCAATAAATCATTTTTATTTGGCCACTTTTCTTCTTCCTGCCTTTCAAGACATCGCTGTTCCTTCTCAGAAGGGAAGGGCTGGGAAGCCGGGTGATGTTTATTCCATCTCAGTACTTGGCAACAGGTGCTGTCCCTGTTGTCTACCATTTGATCATTATCATCGAGGCAGGAGAAATTTCTTTGCTGGAAAATGGCTAGCTAAATCTCTGAACATGTGCAGAGGGAAACTTGCAGGGGGGCAAGGTGGGGTAGTGGAGCCGGGGGGTGGGTAGAGCTCCACACGCACGAGGCCTGAAGCAGCTCCCCAGTAAAGGCTGCACCTGGACCGCCAAGGGGAGTGTTCGCTGGTGGAGCACGGGGAGTATCGCCAAGCCAATAACATCTTTAGAACAAGGGAGTACTTTTCAGGTTATAACCAAGTGAACAGCTGTTCTCTTCCTGCCAAAAAAAAAAAAAAGAAAGAAAGAAACCCCAAAAAATAAAAACAAAACAAAAAAACCCAAACAGACAAATTTCTGAAAGTTCTCCCACGGCTATAGGCCAGGGCAGGTCTCTGGAGAGGTATGGAGAGGCAGTCTGGGCCCTGGGTAACATGATGGCTTCAGTGAGCACTCTGGAGAATCTGGCCTTGCATTTTGACATTTCTCCTCTGTCTCTCCCAGAGAGTTGAAACAGAGTCACTAAAACGGTAGAAATACAGTCATCGAAGACAGTAAACCAATCAAGAGACTCCAAGTTCTGGATACTTTTGAAAAATGCACCTGGTGGGGATTGCGGGGGTCTGATAACCAGCCTCTTCCTGTGTTAAGTAGTGATGGAGGGATTTGGCAGAAGTTTATCTACCGTGAGTGGCAAGAACATGCACCAGTTAAGAGCAAGGACTCTAAAGTCAGACTGTGAGGTTAAATTCCAACTTTGCCACTTATTATCTATGTGATCCTGGACAACTTCCTTAACCTCTCTGGGTCTCATTTTCCTCATTTGTAGAATGGGAATGTTAATTGATTAAACGAGTTGAAACATAGAAAGCATTTGACACAGTATCTGCCACCTTATAAGTACCCTATAACTGTTAGCTATTCTCATAAACTTAGTCACGGAAATTGTATATTAGAAAATCTCTGGTAGTTCTATTAACAGAGATTGATATAGTTGAATGTATAGAGTGAATGAACCAAGGCTGGAACTGGTCAATACATTAAAACCAATCTCTTGATTAGTTGAACTGTTGAAGCAAGTTTCATGTGGTAGCTGGACTTCAGACAAGGAATTTATTCCAAGGTGAATCCCTGCAAAGGTAATAAATATAAATATAAAAGCTAATATAATAGTTAAATAAAAAATATAAAAGCTAAATGTATAGGGGCGCCTGGGTGGCTCAGTTGGTTAAGCATCTGACTTCGGCTTGGGACAAGATCCCAGGGTCCTGGGATCGAGCCCTGCATCAGGCTCTCTGCTCAGCAGGGGAGTCTGTTTCTTCCTCTCCCTCTCCCTGCTTGTGCTCTCTATCCCTCAAATAAATAAAATCTTAAAAAAAAAAAAGCTACATATAGCAGAGATGTTACTTGGGCCACCCATATGGGGGGACAATAGATGGTGCCCACGGATCCAGCCGGCAAGATCAAATGGTGCCAGGCGGTCCTCCCAGCCCAGTGGTCAGCCAGGACCCAAGACGCAGACCTGAGATGGGGTGAGCAAGGGCAGCTAAGACAGAAACACTCCCTGCTCTCATGGGGCCTACATTCTACCTGCAGAAGGAAAGGGAAGAAAGAGACAGACAAATGAATTAATAAATACAGAAACAAGAGTAACAGTAAACGGTAAGAAGTAATAGTAAGAACGGTGCAGAGAAGCAGAGAGGTTGATGTGGTAGAGATGAGAGATCCGCTGAGGGGTCAGGGAGGCCTCTCTGAGGAGGTAACAGCGAAGCTGAGATCTGCATGAGAAGACCCAGCCATCCTGACACCGACCACGGGGAGAGAAGGCCTCATGCAAAGGCCCAAGGAAGGAGCATACTTGGGGAATTCAAGGAACAGAAAGAAAAACAGGGCAGCTGGAGTGAAGTGAATGAGAGAAAGCGTAGTAAAAGAAGAAGTGAGAAAAGTAGGTGGGGGCTGGACATGTAGGGCTCTGTAAACAATAAGAAATTGGGAATTCATTCTAAAGTGCCATAAAAGCCGTTGGGGATAGTTTTTTTTAAATATATTTAGTTTTTAGGGCAGTTTTGGTTCACAGAAAAATTAAGAGGAAGATACAGAGATGTCTTGCATGCCCGCTGCCCCCACCCATGCACAGCCTCCCCTGTGATCGACCTCCCTGCCAGAGTGGCACATTGTTACAACTGATGCACCTACGTTGACTCATCATTGTCACCCAAAGTCAGTTGTTTATGTTAAAGTTTGCTCTTGATATTGTACATTCTGTGAGTTTAGACAAATGTTTAATGGCATATACCCACCACTGGACGTTTTTAAGAAGGGGTGTACCATGACGTGTTTTATGATTTTAAAAGATCACTCTGAGACGATGTAGTAAGCAGATTCTGACGTGGCTCCCAACAATCCCCACCTCCTGGCTTTCATGCCCTGTGTAAATCCCCCTCCCTTGAATGTGGGCTGGACTTAGTGACTTGCTGCTTCTAACTAATAGAACATTGGCAAAAGTGATGGGATGTCACTTCCATGATTAGGTTTCAAAAGCCTATGACTAGCTAGTTCTCCCTCTCTCTCCTGCCCCCTCCCTTTCCTTATAAAGCCAGCTGCCATGTTGTGAAGCACTCTATGGAAAGGCCATGTGGCTGGGAAATAAGGGATGCCTCCAGCCAACAATCCAAGAGGGAGTGGGGCCCTCAGTGTAACAACTCCCAGGAACTGGATTTTGTCACAACCACATGAAGGCACTAAGAGGCAGATGCTTTCCAGTTGAGCTTGATACCAATTGCCAGAGGATCCAGCTACACTGTGCCCAGATTCCTAACCCATAGAAACTGTGGTGGTTTTAAGTCACTAACTTTTGGGGTAATTTGTTACACAGTAATAGATAACTAATACAGACTGATGTGTTAAAAATGGATTTTAAGAGGACAAGAATGGGCACAGGAAAATGGTCAAGGGGATATTGCAGTAGACGAGAAGATGGTAGCTTGGATTAGGACAGAGGTAGATGAAATGGTAGGAAGGAGACAGATCTCAGGGACACTTTGGAGAAAAAATGAACACCACTTGCTGTTGTATTGGATGCCATCTTGAGGGCAAAAGGAGGAAGCAAGACCAAAGTAGTTTTCGCTTGAAAAACTAGATAATACGCAGAGGTGGAGGAAAAAGAAAGAAGTAAATTTGAGGGTCAAGGGCTAATATTAAGCTTTCTGTCTTAGTCATATTAAGTTTGAGTAATGCTTGCTGAATACCCCAGTGGAGAGATCAAGTAGAAACTTAAATAATTAGATTAGAGTCTGGAGCTCTGGGAATAGATAGGGTTGGAAAGTGGATTTCGAAGTCATGAGCACTTATAGGTAATATTTCAAGACAGGCTACAGGATGAGGCCCCTTAGGGAGTGTATCAGTTACCCTGCTGTGTAACAAGTCACCCCAAACTTAGTGGCATAAAGGAACCATTTTTATTCCACTCTTGGGTTCTGTGGGTCAAGAACTTGGACAGAGCACCACAGAGAAGCCTTGTCTCTGTTGCCCAATGCTCCCATCCCCAGCTGGGCTTTAGGCTAGAGTACTACACATGGACTCTCTAGAGGCCTAGGCTTTCCCACAGTGTGACCTCCTCAGTCCTGGCAGCTCAGGATTTCAAAGACCAATCCCAAAAGAACCAGGTAGAAGCTTCCCGGCCTTTTCTGATCTAGCCTCTGGTGTTAGGAGTCATCTCCTCTGCTACATAACAAATGAGTCACTAGTATAACCCAGATTCAAGGGAAGGAGACAGAGACTCCACCTCTGCATCAGAAGAAAGTCAAGGAATCGGTAGACATGTTTTCAAACAAGTACAAAGAGTTAATATAGAGAGGAGAAGGGAATCCCAAAGGGAGCTCTGGAGCATTCCAACATTTAGGAGTTGAGCAGAGGAGGAAGAACTAGCAAGAGACTGAGATGAAAGTCAATGAAGTAGGAAGAAGCCACTGGGCACGCATGAGGTCATTAAAGCCAAGAGAAGGATCTGTTTCCAGAAAGTAGGAGTTGACATTGTGCAAAATGCCTCCAAAAATTGAAATAAGATAGGGACAGAGACGATGGGCTTTGATGATTGAGAGGCACTGGTGACTTGACAGATGCAATCCCCATGGGGTGGTTGGGACTGAAGCCAGTGTAGATTGGGAGATTGGGTAGAAAAGAGACTGCAAGGAAAGGAAAGACTCATCAACAATAAGCTGACAGTTCTGTGTGCACTTGTGGTCACCTGCAAGACCCTTGGAAACCATCAAACCACAGAACCCTTGATTTGGAAGGTCATCAGATGCATATACTTGCACATTTCTGATCCTAAGGCGCTCATGACCTCTCAGAGCAGCCCATTTTATCATTGTTAGAAAAGTTATTTCTTTCATAAAACTCACTTCTGGCACCCATTTGTCTTTGTCTGCCTGGAGTAGTATATAACCAGTCTAATTCCAAAGTCCTGTGCCACTTCAGGCTCTTTTTTCTAGATGAAGCATCCTCAGTGCCCCTAGATTTCCAGATACTTCCTGATCTTCATTGCTCTCTTCTGAATGTGCTCAAATTTGTTTCTGTCACCCTCACAGTGTGGCATTCAAGACCAAACTCAACATCCTGGGTGCTGTCTGAAGATGTCAAGCCCTGCACCAACCATTACCCCTCCAGCTGTTTCAGGGTTTGGTCACATGGCTGTCTGTGACCGTCTGACTGTGGAAACCAAGAGCCACCAGCTGTCATCCACATTGAGTCTTAATCACCATCAACAATATTTCAAGCAATGATCTCAACTGATTGTTATTCCATAGCAAAGCTAGATGCTGTCAAGCCCAGGTACCCTGAAGAAGCAGCTAGAAAGATAAGGCCTTTGATGCCACCTCACACACCTTGTTGCTGTGACTTTTTCTTTTGCACTAAGATGAAACACAAAGAAACAGGAAAGCCTCCTGAGGGCACTGCTGACTCCAGTCAATCTCTGGTAGACCAGAGGCCTCTGAAAGGGTGAAATAGGCGTTGTGTCCAAGGGAGAAATTGTGGCAGTGCTCCAGGATTCGTGACCAGTGCCACAATTTACCAGTCTGAAGAGCTTCTAGGGCTTTTCCTTCTCTCTTTCCTAGGTGAAATTTATAAGAACTCAAATCAAAGTCCTCTTTCCAAAATCCACTCACAAAGCTTTTGAGCTAGCTTTTTAACAATTTGTCTTTCTCCTGTTTTTCCTCTGAACCTGTTTGAAAGTATTTCTAAGTCATTAAATGAATATTCATACCTCCAAATTATTTTTCTACTTAAAAATAAAGGTTAGGAAACCTTGCCTGGCACTAGAGAAACAAAATCCAGGAGAGTGAGATGAGAAATCTTTTGGTTAATTCTAACAACTCCATCCGTATAGCAGGGAACACACACCCACAGGGTACACACCTGCAGGTAGGCCAAGGAGAAGCCCCACTCTGCTAGAAAACTCCAAAAATGCTCTTTTATTCTCTACTGGTACCTGCCAGCATGGAGGTTTGGATAAAATGGGTGGCTAAAATGTTCTGAGCAAGTTGGAGCAGGAAAATTCTCATTACCCCATCATGACTTGCCCTCTCTTTCTTCCTTCCCTGAAGGGCTTGAGACTCTATTTGGATAGAAAGAAATGAAACATAAAAGTTTACCCATGAAATATTCATTGTGAGAGTCTTTGTTCCAGCTATTCTGGTTCAGGATCTAATAGAGCAATTTAGGGTTAAAGGAAGGTTTAGACCCTTCCGCAAGTCTATCGGACTCTTTCCAAATTGAGAAGGCTGAGTGGAGGTTGTACCCTGAACAAACTGCATTTGTATAACTGTAGTATCTTGGCACATTCAATATAAACAGAGTAATTATCATGAGCTCTGTGATGCCAGTCCCTCATCATGGTGTGGAGGGAAGAGGTTAAACCACGTTCCATGTCTAGAAGTCAGACTGTCAGGGAAACTAATCCAGACTCTTTCACACACTAGATTTGGAACTTTGGTCAAGTTTCATAAACCATTTTCCTTATTTCCATAGACTTAAAATAGAAATAAAAGTGACTCCTTCTGGGTATAGTCCTGAGCATTGAAGTACAGTAAGTACACGGAGCTTGGTACATAACAGGTGCAGCCTAAATTTTAGTTCCTTTGCGTTTCTCTTCTTTTAATCCCTCCTGCTTGGGGATAGCATCCAATCCACCAAAACCTTGCTTTGATCATGTCATTCCCCTCATTGCAACCTGAGGTCACCTCCCACTGTGCAAAGAATAAAACCCAGAACTTTGCATCACCCACCTCACCCTAACTTACCTTGCGAGCCGTATCCTTCCAACTACCAGAAAGGAACACTCAGCTCTACTCTCTGCAGGACTTGCCCATTGTCCTGTTTCTCTCCTCTCTTGCCTATCTCTGTGCTCTGGTTTGCTTGTGGCCTTGCCTGCTCTGTGAGTACTATCCTCACCCATCTCTGCCAATTAAAATGCTGCAAATCCATTAAGAACCAGCTCCAATACTTCTGCTCCCTGAAGACCTCAGGATGGGATCACACTTTCCTTCCTAAGTCATGCTCAGAGACTAATTGTATTTCTCATAAACTACTTGACAGATGCTATCTCTTGTTATTGTTGTTTACTTATATACCAGAGGCACATGTCATATGATGTGATTACTATTTGTCAATGTGTTTATTTTCCCCACTGGACTCTGAACTCCTTTGGGGGCAGAGACTACATCTTTATCTATTGTCTTTATGTCTCTAGCTTCTGACACAGTGCCAGATGCCAGGTGCCCCAGAAATGATTAGTAAAATGAATGAATGAATGACTTCTCTTTACCATTAAATTATGTCTTAGAAAGTAAAAAAGTGTGTCATATTTTTATGTCTTTTACTAGGATTTGTGTGGTTCCTTTCAATTATGAAATAATCAATAATATTTGATGATGAATAAATGGCTCCCCAAAATAGGAGTTCTGGGGGTGAACCGATTAGTATGAACCATGGAGATCAGTAATGCAAAACTCTGAAGCCACACACTTTCATCTCACACTTAAAAAGATATTTTAAAGTTATCTGATTTTTCTCTAGTTGGAAGAAATGTGTACTTTGGTCAAAGAAGTCAAGATAAACGTCCTTTTATTCCACTATCTATGCAAAACCCATAGGCAACCAAAAATAATAATAAAAATGTTGGGAAAATAAACCTTTCTTGTCCTTAATGAAATCAGGAAATGGAAATAATAGAAAACCTTAAACCTATGCATTCTGAATAGGGGCAATCTCATTCCAAGGAGATGCTTGGGATGATGTTTACAATAATGTTAACGGTAGTTATGTCTGTGTAGTGGGATTTGGAGCGACTTTTTTTTTCTTCTTTGTATCTTTCTTTGTTGCTTGATTTCTTTATACTGAGCTATATTGTTTTTCTAAGTTCAATGGAGTTCCCTTTAAAAGTATATATATTTGAAAGAAAATATGTGGCATCCCTAATTTTTAAAAAGTAATATATAGCACTTCTTATCTCTTCTCTTTACTTAAACCCTTTCTACCTACTGATTTTCAAGCTCAGTGACCTTAGAGAGTAAACACTAAGCTGTTTTGAACCTACAGGAAACCATTAGGAAAACCATTCTACCTTTCCAAATTCCCTACCCCTCTGGGGCTGATGCACTTAATCAAGTCTTAGGAAGGTTGCATAAGCCAGAAAACCTTCTTTGGTTTTCACCCTCCAGAGAAAGGCCTTTCACAAATCTTAAAGGGGTTGTTAATACTCTTCCCACACTAAACAACATCATCCATAATACAAATACTCGTGGTACATGGGAAGTTATACTGCTATGCATATATACCTTCTCCATATATTTGAAAAGTCTTCAGACATACCCCTAACAAAAAAAAAAAAAAAAAAAATGATGCCGGGCACCTGGGTGGCTCAGATGGTTAAGCGTCTGCCTTCGGCTCAGGTCAGGATCCCAGGGTCCTGGGATCGAGTCCTGCATCGGGCTCCCTGCTCCTTGGGAGCCTGCTTCTCTCTCTCTCTCTCTCTCTCCCCCTCTGTCACTCATGAATAAATAAATAAAATCTTTAAAAAAAAATGATGCCAAAAGGAAAAATTTCTTAGCTAATTTTTACCTACTCTGAAGTTTTCTAAACCAATCTGACCTTCTGTATCAGTCTCAAAATGACATGATGAGATTCACAGTCATTATTTTTTTTTAAGATTTTTATTTATTTATTCATGAGAGACAGAGATCCCAGGACTCTGGGATCATGGACCTGAGCCGAAGGCAGACGCTTAACCATCTGAGCCACCCAGGCGCCCCTCACAGTCATTATTATAAGTACATCGAGCCCTTGGGTCCTGGCAGCTAATACCTTGGCTCACACATGGAGATGATATGAGGGGTTAGGGTAGGGAAAAATCAGACAAGCTCAAAATAAGCCAGGTACCTCCTTCAGCAAGAAAATGTCCAGAAGCAGCAGGCAAAAGCCAAATTTTCTGAAGTCAAGACTTCACAGAAAAACACTCTGGAGCTTGGAACAATGTAACCAACAAAAAGCCAAGTTAGAATAGATGAACTGGCCAATTCAAGCGGCAGGAGCAAGAAACTAAATCTAGAAGAGATGAGTGAGGGCAAGCCAAAGAGTAGCATCCAGAAATGGGTTTAAGTCTGAGGGACCACAGCAGAAACAGAAGGGCAAAGATGTGGGTATATCTGGGTCTAGGTGGAGTTCTCTGGATGACTAGTTACTGCTTCAAGGGTCTTCAGTTGGTTCAGTACAAGTCTCACCTCCTTGATAAGTACTCTGACTTAACAGACTGATTTAGGAGCCCTACAGAAGTACTATAATAACCTGAGTGTAACTTTATCACAGCACTGGCCACATTATACTGTGAAGTTGATTCACTTGCCTGTCTCCACCAAGAGATTGCAAATCCCCTAAGAAAACATAGCATATCTTATATGACACTGTATCTACAGCATTTAGAATGGTACTTGGCATAAGTTTCAAAAAATGGTAGTTGCATGAATGTGTTTCTGCATCTAGATTTAAAGGCAGGAATTATGGTTACTGACAAATAGTCAATGTCCTAAAACAAAACCCATATAACATTAAACCATTTCTTCTATCACCGAAAGCCTCAAGTTTTTAGCATGTTTTACCATATTATTAAGCACTTTCAGCCACCAGTAACAGAAATCTCAATTCAAAATGGCTAGAAAAGTAAGTAAAACTCATCTCATATAACAAAATATCCTAAGAGAAAGTGACTACAAGACCCCAGGCACTTCCTATCTTTCTGACCTAACATCCTCAGCAAGTCAGCTTGTCTTCAACCCAGCTATCCTCATGCTCACAAGATGGCTGCCAAACATGCAGACATGACAACTTCTGGCAGGAGAATAGGGCTTCTCTTCCTATAAGGCTCTCAACAGATGCACATTTCACATCTCTTTGGCCAGACTTTTGTCTCAGTTCGAATGTTAAAGCAAGCCACTGACAAGAGAAATGAGATCACCGTGACTAGCTCAAAGAAGCCGATGGCTATGTGGGGGAGGATGCATCACCTGAAAAAAAACCCAGCAAAGTGGGAAAAGGAGATGGGCAGGTGGCCAACAGTGATTACTATAATTGCCTACAATACCATTCATGCTCTGTCTCTTCCTCCTTGCCTCCAGGCTCCTCTCCTATCATCCCTTCTATCTCAAACGCTGTGTTCCGGCCATACCTGCTGTTCCCTAAATATACCATGAAGTTTCTACATGACAGATCATTTCTTTTCTCTGAGCTTTTGCTCTATGTTCATGCTTCTGCCTGAAGTGTTCTTCCCTACTGTCCAGCTGGCAAGTGTCCATCCTCCAACTCTCTACTGAAATATTATCTTCTCTGGCAAGGCTTTCTTGACCTCTGCATGTAGTGGACTGCTCTGACAATGCCCCTCCCCATGTCTTGTCTGCCACTTCTATCACAGCACCCATCACACTGGTAGGTGCCTCTTTCCTTACACCTTCACCTCTCCCATTAGACTAAGAGACCCTAGGGAGCAGAGCTGAGCCTTATTCATCTTTATATCCCCTGCCTCTAGTACAGTATTTATAGAAACTCCATGTAGGCTTGATAAATTGAGTAAAATTGAATGAGCTGAACTGAATCTGGCTGTGTGTAATATTTCCAACAGTTTCTCTAATCTAACTGCTGTGAGAGAATCTTTGAAAGAGCAATCACCAGACAATTCAATAGGGACCATGTTCTGAACTGCCCTCCACTGATGATGCCGGGGGAGGGACTCGGAGCCATCCAGAGCCCAGAGGCCACAGAGCTGGGTGTCCTCCCTTGGAGCACTGCCTGTGCCCCTACTATGGTGAACAGCCATTCTGGCTTTAACACCAAAAATCCTGGGGCGCCTGGGTGGCTCAGTTCGTTAAGCATCTGCCTTCAGCTCAGGTCATGATCTCAGGGTTCTGGGATCAAGTCCAGCATTGGGCTCCCTGCTCAGCAGGGAGTCTGCTTCCCCTCTCCCTCTGCCCCTCCCCCTGCTTGTGCTCTCTCCCTCTCAAATAAATAAAACAAAATCCTTAAAAACAAAACAAAACACCAAAAATCCTGCATCCCCAGGAAATTTCTCAGTCCTGAGCAAACCAGAACAGATGTTGTCAAACACCCAATGGCCCTGCCACAGTGGATCTTTTCTCCACCATCTTAACAGAATCCCTCTCAAGAAGAAGAAGATGGGTCCCTACCAAATGTTTAATGTCTGGGGAAATGAGAAAAGTTGTTTGTTATCATCTGCACTGGAGAAAGAGATTAACATTTCTCACCTGGGGTTAAAGGTTTAAAAACCGTGGGTAGAAACGAGCAAATTATAGAGACCTTAAATGGTTGTCCAGGGAAGAGAGTTACACAACATTAGTCGTTTCTAAGGCAACAACTTCTGAGATTTATGCCAAGATTTGGAACCATTTCCCTCTAGAGCAGATGATTATATGCTCATTTATCTCCAGAGAAGCCCTTAAAACCTCTTCTTTCTCAGAAAACCCATTTGGCTAAAAAACACAGTATTTAAGATGGAGGGTTACTCTGAACGTTCCCAAACCTCCAGAGAAATTCTGTGGAGATTGCTATGCCATCCTAACATTTGGCTACAATTCCACATGGCTTCGGTTCAGCAGAGTTTCACTGCTGCCATATGATCTGTTGCTTTGGAAGGAAATTCCAAAGAAATACTCAAATGGTTATTTAAATATTAAGGTCTCCTCTGAACAATTCTTAATAGCCAGTCAGTCCACACCACAAAATGGCAACCTGCAATTAGATTCACTGATGGTAATGAATGAGAACAAAAGGTGAAGTCCTCAGAGAAAGACCAGCCTCCATAGATAAAGAATTCTCCCCCTCAATTCTGAAGGACAATGCCTAATAATGCCCTCTGCAGGAGGTTTTACAGTCTCACAGGGAGCTCAGCTCAGCTCTTTCCTACAACTGCCTCTCTTCCTGGTGCATGGCGGGACAACCACTCTCAACACTGGTCTCAGTTGTGACCCCACAGTCCACCCCATTGTTGGTTACGTCCAGTTCCGTGGAATGTCTCCAGGATTCTAAGACTGGAAGAGAATCATATCCTCCGCTTTGTTAGACCCCTCAGACTGTAAACACTTGAAGACCGAAGAACTATGTCTTATTTCCCTTTGAGCCACACTGCCTTGGTTCATATCCCAGCTCTGTCACTTACAAAGCTTACGTAACCTTGATGAACTTGCTTAACCTCACTATGCCTCTGTTTCTCTGAAAATAAAACGGAAGTAGTAATAGTATCAACCTCATAGCATTGTTCTGAGGATTGAGTGAATAATAACTATAAAGTGCTTAGAACAGAACCTGATCCATCATAAACATTATATAAATATTAGCTATTATTATTCTATGTAGCAAACAGTGAGACAAACAAAACTGTCTACTGAGCTCAATTGAAATTTCCACTCCCTAACAAGGCACTATCCAAGTGCTTATCATTACTGATTGGTTTGGCTTCTTTGTTGGCTGGTTAGAGATGTGTCCCCTTTTCTTTGGTCAGATACCAGGCTACAGTCTTTAGAAGGGCTTAGAAGAAAGAAGAGACAGGAGAGCCCTGGTCTCTGACAAGTTCAAGTTACAGCAGTTCCAGTGAATGTTAGCACTTTGAAAGCTCAGAGGAGAGGAGCACATATCTGGCTGGAGAGCTCAAGAAAGGCCTCATGGATTTGCTGTCTTAACTGAACCTCAGGGAGGTTTCGGTGGAGGTAGAAAAGGAGCACATCTCTAAAAGAAAGGAGCATGCTATGCTGGGAATCATAAAGTATGTTCAAGAAATACTGATAAGCCCATGTAGGCATGGACCCTGGAGGAATCCAGGGCTCTGTTATATGCTGTCAGCACTTTCCTCCCTATTTAGAGCCCCTATTTAGAATGGTTGAGATTAACCCAGAGGTCATGTCAAGAAAGAATTCATTTTTCTTTTCCAGTTCCTATCAGTACCACATGGCTTCAAAGTCCAAAGACTCAACTAAGCAGCTTTCATAAACCAAAGACAGTTAGTCTGTTTGACTTTGAGATTGAAAGGAGACACCTCTCAAATGGCATTCTATACCTCTGTTCTTCTGCAGAACACACAGTAGGTGTGTGAATAACCATTCCCATTGTGCTGCCTAGGATGACTGAGATGGGAAAAGCGGGCATTACCAACAGAATCCAGCCAACCAAAGCGGCTGGGGGAGAGTACAGTTTGTACAGAGAGAAAGGTGTTGAGTCCAAGCTCACAGATCCTGTGGCCTCTGGGTTAGGATGAGGTTCTTAAAAGAACAGAAGTATGATCAGTGAGGCCATTGGCAAGCAGCTCTTCCCCTGGACTGTGCTTTGAGCTTCTCTGAGTAAGAAGAATTGTTCTCAACCTTCCATATCTTGTGGCCGGAGTGGCTCCCTCTCGTCCCATTAGTCACTCAATCATCTGGGTCCCACCATGATGAGTGACATTAACACGCCCACAGACCCCCTGCTGGATTGTTTCACAGGGCCTCTCAGTTAGACCCAGATCTTAAGGCCTGAAGAAAGAGCTCAGCCAAATTCTGCCCTGATTCCAAAGAAAAAAAGGGTCCAGTTTCTTCAAAAACAGGGTATAGGGAAGGAAGAACTGTTGTAATTAGAGTGTTACGAGAACTCGCAATTAAATGCAATGTGTGGGCCTTGATTAGAGTCTGATTTGAACAAACCAATGGACTTTTCAGACAATCAGGAAAATTTAAACATGGAATACATGTTAGATGACATTAAGGAATTACTACTAATTTTGTTAGGTATGAATGGTACTGTGATTATGTTATTTTTTCCCGTCCTTATCTTTTAGAGATCTAGTGAAGCATTTAGAGAATTTCTTCTCTGAGATTTGCTTTAGTAGTTACAAGAAGGGCATGGAAGGTAAGTGGTAGGACAAAAGATGAAACAAAATTGGGAAAATGTTGAAAAGTGCCAAAATCGTGTGGTGGTACACGGTTTCATTATACGATTCTCTCCAATATTACATATGTTTGAAAACCTCCATAATAAATTAAAAATAAATATATATTCCCAGGTCCATTCACAGAATGGAGCATTCCATTACACCGACCACCTGGACAAGGAAGTAGCTCTACTTACTGGGCACAGCAAGCAAAGAAAGAGAAACAGGAAGTACAATTCACTCCCATTCCCCACAGATTGCCCCCTGCTGAGCCCCAGAAAACACAGTCTCTCAGACTCAGCATTCCCTGAATGTGAATGTGCTGGGCAATAGACGTGCCTGTCTGTGGTAGCCCTTAGTCCACGAGTTAACAATTTCTAGGCAGATACCTCCATCTTGCTTGTCCCAGGGAAAGTCAAGATTCCAACCTAGTGCAGCACTGGTTCTGAATGGGGGCTCAACCTTCTTATGCTGCTTCCCTGTTCCTGCCCATACTCCTCCCTCCTGAACGGGTGTTATGACAGGGGTAGAGACCTCCTTCCCCTAGTCTTTAGTTACCTCTCTCAGACAAGTGAGACCTCGATTATTATTGGCTGAATTCTTTATCTTACTTAAAGAAACGGCTACATATAGTGCAACTTAGGAATTAAAACATTCTACTGCCAGGTTGTTCTGACCTGTTCAGAACACTCAGATCTGAACATTTTCAGTGCTCCTTTTTTTTTTTTTTTTTATGCAGGCAATCGTACCTTGATGGAAAACCATACTCCTTCATCTGTCAAGGAAAATTTAAAGAAATACGTATTTTTGATTCTTTTTTTTAAGATTTTATTTATTTATCTGAGAGAGAGAATGAGATAGAGAGCATGAAAGGGGGGAGGGTCGGAGGGAGAAGCAGACTCCCCGCTGAGCAGGGAGCCCGATGCGGGACTCGATCCCGGGACTCCAGGATCATGACCTGAGACGAAGGCAGTCGCTTAACCAACTGAGCCACCCAGGCGCCCAAGAAATATGTATTTTTGAATGACATACAATTTTAGTAATATTATGGGGAGCAACTCAAGAATCTGTACAATTTAGCTCTTAGCAGATTTATAAATAACTATAATAATATATACTAATAATGGTCAAGGTAGTTTGAACAGATTGAAGTTTATGCACAGAAATCAGAAGGTCTTGGGCCATCAGCCTGGCTGATAGAAAGGAGCATATCAAGGACACTTGGGAATGGTCAGAGGAATGGGAAGAAGAGGAAGAATGAATGTATAACAGATGTGGTTACTGTTAGTAACTGTGGTTACTTCTAGTCAAACAGTAAAGATATTTGTCAGTAGACAGAGGAAGCAGAAAATTAGGATAAACACTTTATGGCCAAGGTGACTCAGAGGACATCCAAAAGTTCTCAGTGTCCATTCCTGACAAATAGAACCATCAGGAAAAGGACATCGCCCTTACTATGTGACATGAGAAAGTGAGGGAGTGGATTTTCATTAATGGTTGTGAAAGTCAATGTCCTGTCTCGAGGCTGAATGGATACCCCTGGCAGCACAAGTAACTGGGTAAAATTGCTGCCCTCCAGCCTCAAGAAGGCTGTGGCTTGGGAAACAGGGCACCAAAGACTAGAGAAAGCTTTTGGAATGGTTGTAGATGAAACTAGTATGGCAGGGAGCATGGGTGCCGCTGAGCCCAGCAAAAGACAGAGTAAGGCACCAATATAACAGAAGTACAAAGAGAGAAAGAAAGAAAAATTGTAATAGCTGCGATGTACTGAACATGTATTATGTGTCACATTATCCCCACGCCACCCTGCAAACTGGATAACATTATCTTCATTTACTACAGGAGGAAATTGAGACTTGTGTCACCCAGCTGTAAGTAGCAGACTCAGAATTCTATCTATTGTTGGTTCTGATTTCAAAGTGCAGACTTTGAGCTATTGCTCATGGAAATGGGTAGACTAGATATACTCCATTACTGTGTGTGCTACTCTCTCATGAGTAGGATTATTATATAGACTCTTCTTTTTGCTTCTCTGCATTTCTTAAGGTTTTTTTTATCATGAACATAAATTGCTTTGCAATAAGAAAAAAATTATATTTAATTTTTTTGAGTGTGGAGGAGGTTTAGCATCCTAAATTTCCTATGTTTCCAATAATTGTCTGTCTTCCATGAAAATGTAAAGCTTTTGGCTGAGTTGGCAATATAGTATTTACTCAAAGACAGCAAGGCCCAGAGGACGGAGACAACATCCAGAAGAAATGACAGTCTAAGACTTAGGGCAAAAGAGCAACATCCCCATAAGCAGAAAAACGATCAGTCTCAGATAGGCTCAGCTGTTATCTCCCTCCTGTGATTTCTCATCCTGTGAATTATTCCAGTGCTTGTATATTTATTTTTTAAACACACAACAGAGGAGTTATTCTCCAAGTCTCTATCAGCTAAAGTATTAACAGCTTCCAGCTGAGAAAATATCTTTTCACTTTGCTTAAGCCTAATCATTATTTTCTCCCTCCTCTAGGAGTTTTGGTATCATACAATGGATCATAGTACAAAAGGCCATGTGGGTGATTTTTTATAATGTTGCTTGTAGACATACAGTGTATAATTTGGGTATGAATCTATTTAGAGATGTCACTAGTTGGGCTTTTCTTTCTAGAAAGAAACACTTTGCTCCCCTTCATTCTTTGGAAGCCTAAATATAAATGCGCCCAAACTAAGAAGCAAACAAAGAATAAAAAGGTTTCTTTTAGAAGTTTCATCTTATTTCTTGAAATCTCTTTTTTAAAGATGAAATTACAGGGATGTGGAACTTTGCACTCAAAACTTTAAATGTCTAAAATGTAAAACTGTGTGTCACGACCTGAGGAGGAAAGTGCTCCTTCTCAGATGGAAAAAGTCTCCCAAACAGAAACATGAAATATTCACAGCAACTAACTCTTGCCTTAGCCCAGGATCCCCCGAAGAAATGGATTCAACTCTGATAGTGTGTTTTCTTGTGTCAGTTTCAAGTACCATTTCCAAGCCTGTGCTAGCCAACGTATTGAGCTACAGCTTCTTGGTAATGAAATGAGTGAGGAATACATTCTCTTTATGAACCAATTTCCTTTGTTCCAAGGCACTCAAACAGGCTATGCCTGCACTGGCAGCCCAGATGACTATCTTGCAAATACCTGCCTTTCACCTTTAAAAGACTAAAGGAGAAATGGCTTCTAAGCACACTTGGGACACCAAGGGTCAGTAGGAAGTAACTCCAGACCCTTTTTCCTGTGTTTTGGGGCCCTCCTTTCTGTCTTCCTTAGGTCCCCTGCAATCTTGTGCTCTCCTCTGCTCCATTTTAGTTTTTTTTTTCCTTTTTAATTAAAAATAGTCCTCAGAAAGTAATGTGAAATACAGTCTTATTTCAGTGTAAATGACGAATAGCCCAAAGAGTTTTCCCTTCCCCAGACCTCTCTCCTGCCCACTCTCCCCTCAGATACTACTGACTATGGAATCCTCAGAAAAGCCACAGTCTAAAGGAGAATGATGTCTTAAACTGTGGAATTTCATCAAGCAGTCAACCTGAAAGAAGGCTCTGGGGGGCCAAGAGGAATTTCATACTCCTGACCACAGCCACTAAGTGACTATCTCAGGTCAGGGCCAGCATCTTCCTATAGGATGGGCAACTGAGTGTTTGTGTGTCCATGGTATAAATTCAGCTTCCTCCCCTACAAAATGGTAATGACAATAATAACATAGGCCTCATATGGCTGCCATGAGAATTAAATGAAATAATGAGTGGGAAGCCCCTGGCACATAGAAAATAATCAATAAAAGTTAGCTTGTTAGCTGCTTCTTCGCTTTTCCTTCATTTATTCACCCATTCAATTAATATTCAATGAACCAGCGTCTTCCCAGATTTGAATCACTTCCCAGTGGTGATATGAGTTAGAGCTGTGGGACATGCCTGGCCTCCTCCAGGCTAGTAGGATACAATTTAGTGCTCCTTAGCATAATGCACTAATTGGTCCCTCAGTGACCTGAAAGAGTTAACGCACTATTGTAGGGTTTAATCTACCACTTCCTGACAAAATGAACGTTAGATTTTTTTATACAGAAGTTCCCTAGAATTATACTACACAAATTCTCTCACCTTCTCTTTTTCTCTCTGTCTTTATCACACACACACCCTGCAGCTCCCTAAGAGCAGGAAAATAGGTTAAATAACAAGATTAAAACAGTCCATTTAGAGTTTACTGAGTACTTTTTTCTGATCACAAAGCAATGCACTGTAGGAAACTTCAGAAGTTCATAAATCTAAATAAGACACAAATTTTTCATAACCCTACAACCCCCCCCAAAATACTTTTCAGGAAATATTGCAAATATTTTGTTCTCTTTTCTTTCAAACTTCTTTATTCTTATATAATACATATTCCATAACTCATACACTATCACATACATTTTATGTACTGTGTGTTGCTTTTAAATTATATCATGATTAGGAAAATCATGATTTTTTCCTAACTGAAATTCATTAGGATATTTTAACAACCACCAAATATTCCATAATATGGACATTCCATGATTTGTTTAGCTATAAGTCTATGTTAGACATTTAGGGCATTTCCTTTTGGTTTCTACTATAAATAATGATTTGAGACATACCACTTCATATGTACATTTTTAAATTCATTTCTATTATTTCCTTAGCCTGGATTATTTTTTTTTCCCAGATTTATTTATTTATTTTAGAGAGAGAGGGAGCATGAGTGGGAGGAGCAGAGGAAGAGGGAGAAAGAATCTCAAGCAGACTCTGCTCTGAGCGCAAAGCCCAATGCGGGGCTTGATCTCACCACCCTGAGATCATGACCTGAGCTGAAACCAAGAGTTGGATGCTTAACCAACTGGGCCACCCAGGCACCACTAGACTGAATTCTTATAAGTAAAATTATCAGATAAAAAAGTACAAACATGTTGAAGTTTTTATGAAGATTACCAAATTGCTTTGCATAGACTAGCAGTGTTTGACATTTTGGCTAGCCCTAGCAGTTGACCCGATAGATAAAACATTAAATTTAGGGGTGCCTGCGTGGCTCAGTCCATTAAGTGTCTGCCTTCGGCTCAGGTCGTGATCCCAGGGTCCTGCGATCGAGCCCCGCATCGGGCTCCCTGCTCGGCAGGAAGCCTACTTCTCCCTCTTCTCCTCCCCCTGCTTGTGTTCCCTCTCTCTCTGTGTCTCTCTCTCTGTCAAATAAATAAATAAAATCTTTTAAAAAAATTAAATTTTATTTGTGTTTCAATTTGCGTCATTACGATTACTAATGACATTGGCCATTTATTCCTGTTTATTATCCATTTGCTCTATCTGTTCTGTGAATTGTAGGCTTATGTTTTTGCCCATTTTATTGAGAAGATAGAGGTTTTATTATCAGTTATATTAACTCATTATATATTAATATTTTCCCACTGTTTTATTTTTAATCTAAAATATTTGCTCTATAGAAAAGGGCCATAGACCTCAAGCAAAGCTAAGATATTTTTCTTGTTAATAAATATTTCCCATCAAAATATCAATAATACATAATTTCCTTGTTTGTGTTTAAATTTTTATGATGTTTCTGACACAGAGTTTATAATTTTAAATATTAAAATCAATCTCTTCCTTTGCTATTTAAGCTATTGCTTATGAACTTAGACAGTTCTTCCCCATCTGGGATAAAGTAAGTATTTACCTAAAGTTTCTTCTAGTGTCTTGTAGCGGTTTCATTTTTCACATTTCACTTTCTAATTCATCTAGAATTTACTCTGTTGTATAGCAAGAATGTAATTGAATCTTTCTCAAACACAAATTTTCCACTGCCAATTATGAAATAATTCATCCTTTTAACATTTATTTCCTATAAATTAGCATCTATTACATAGCATCTATTTATGAAAACATTGTTTTCTGTTCATTTGCCTACTATTGGTTTATTATTTTGAAGTTTCATAGGTCTGGTCATTCTCTCCTCACCTTTAAGTCTTATTTTTCAAACTGTTTGTATCTATTCTAAGCTGTTCTTTCCTTCAGATAAACTCTAGAATTATTTGGTCAAGTTGTCAAAAATTCCATTACATACAAATTCATGAGCTTGTTGCATTCCCAATATTTCTTTCCCCTTTCTTCCTGCCAGTGGAGCTCCTGTTCTTTCAAGGGAAGAATGGGCATAGCCTCTGACAATAAATTTATTTCCACGGTAATTATCCTAAACAAGTGAATCAGTTTCAGCCAACGAGGCAGTGATGGCTTAAAAATATGTCCACAAATTCTTTGGTACACTACTCTTCCAAAGGTGGAAGGGACAGTGTTAGTCTTGCAAGTCTAGGTCACAAAATGTGATTTCTGCCTTGGTCTCTCTTGGATTGCTTGCTCTGGGGGAAGCCAACTGCCATGTTGAGAGGATACAACATGGAGACTATGGAGATACCCAAGTGGTGGGTAACTAAGGCTTCCTGCCAACAGCCATCTGGGCCATGAACCACCTCAGAAGTGGATCCTCAAGCCCAGGTATGCCTTCATATGATTGCAGTTCCTACCAACATTCTAACTGGAACTTCATGAGAGACCCAGAGCCAGACCCATCTCGCTAAGCCTCCAGGGCATTTCTGATCCATAGAAACTGTAAAATAATAATTATATGGGTTTTGTTTTCATCTGACTTATCCCCTGCAGTAGTCTCATTGTTGTGGTGGTTTTTGTTGTTTTGCCACTGTTTTGGAGGTTATTTGTTCACGGCAATAGATAATTAATAGAGAGGTATAAGCAGAAGTCTTCTGGAGGCTCTGTACCTTTCTAGATAAGTGAAAAAGACTTTCTAGATAAGTGAGAAAGATAAAGCTGGAATCACCCTTTCTTTTACTCCTTAAATGTAGGTGTAATGCCTAAAGAATAGCAGCCATATTACAACCATGAGGCAACAAGCATAAGTGTGAAAGTTGGTGCATTAAGGATGATGCAGCAGAATGACAGAAAGCTAGATAAAGATATTGCTGAGCAGCTGAAATAATAAATAACCACAACCAGCTGGTAAAGAAGCCTTAAAACCAGCAAATCTCTCTCTCTCATTATGTGAGGGAAATAAACACTTTGTGGGGTGCCTGGGTGGCTCAGTCGGTTAAGCATCCAACACTGGATTTGGGCTCCGGTCATGATCTCAGGGGTCATGCGATCAAGCCCTGCACTGGGCATGGAGCCTGCTTAGGATTCTCTCTCTCCCTTTCCTCTCCCTCTGCCCCTCCTCCCTCCCTGCCTGTGCACATGCACTCTCTTTCTATAGACAGGAAGGAAGGAAGAGAGGAAGGAAAGGGGGAGGGAGGGTGTGAGGGAGGGAAGGAGGGAGGGAGGGAGGGAAGAAGGAAGGAAGGAAGGAAGGAAGGAAGGAAGGAAGGAAGGAAGGACAGACTTGTTTGATCTACCTCTGGCCAATTAATTTGTTATTGCCACCAAATACATTCATAACAAATGGTTGGGATCAGATGCAGATATTTTGTGAATATGAATGTGATTTTTAGAGTTATGAATGACAAATTTGAACAGCTCTAATGCAATAAAAAAAACACATGTAGACTTCCTTCAACAACTTTGAGCTTATGGAAATTGTGGAAGGTGAATTAATAAATGACAGCAGAATCTAGATTACCTCAGGGAAAAATGCTTCAGAGTATTTAGCATATGAACAGACTCCCTTTTGCTGCACTTTTTTTGTGCTGATGTAGATTAACCCATGGTCAAATTGCCTGCAATCAGGTACTGATCACAATTCTTCAAAATGCCCATGAAACACAAAATACAGTAAAAAATGTTTTATTTTTTTAATTCTACAATCCTACATTTTTTAAGATTTTATTTATTTGAGAGAGAGAATGAGATGGAGAGAGAGCATGAGAGGGGAGAGGGTCAGAGGGAGAAGCAGACTCCCCGCTGAGCAGGGAGCCCGATGCGGGACTCGATCCCGGGACTCCAGGATCATGACCTGAGACGAAGGCAGTCGCTTAACCAACTGAGCCACCCAGCCGCCCTACAATCCTACATTTTAAAGCAACTCGGCACATCTTTTAATGAATAATTAAAAGCAGCTATCCCTGAAAACATTGTTCATACATAAGGGATCTGTCACCAGTGTTCCCCAGTGAGGTCACCCACTTACTTGTCTCTCTAGGACATTATTTAATCTTCAAAACATGAAAATATATGTTATTTTATTTCTACCTTAACTATTATATTTTACAATGTATATTCTCAGAAATGGTGCCATTCGCACAGCTACCAGAATGGCTAAAATGTCAAGTCATGATGAGAATGTAGAGCCACCCAAACTCTCAGACCAGAGTGTTAATTGCCATGATTAAATGGAAACATTGGACAACTGTTTAGTATTTGCTAATATTGAACATATGCATACTCTTTGGCCCATCAATTCCACTCCTAAGTACATAACCAACAGAGATGGTACATATGTTCACCAAAAGATATATATAAGAATGTACATAACAACATTATTCATAATAGGCAAAAACTGTGAACAACCCAAATGTTCATCCACAGGAGGAAGGATAAATGAACTATGGCATGTTCACCAAGTGAAATGCTGGAGCAATGAAAAGGAATGAACTATTACTAGCAACAACACGGACTCCCACAACCTCAGTGTTGAATGAAAGAAGACAGACAAAGAAGAGTTTATACTGTATGAGTCCATTTATTTAAAGTAAATTTTTTCTTAAAAAAATGACCAATCAAAATAGTGATGATGGAAATCAGAACAGTGGTTAGCCTGGTCAGGATAGGAAGTAGAAGGGACCACAGGGGAGCTTCTAGGGTTTGGCAATTTCTTATTTCTTTTTTTATTTCTTCACCTGAGTGGTTTGTTCCCATGAATGGGAATATTCAGTTTGTAGTTTGTAAAGATTCATCCATGTGCATGTTTTTCTATCTATATGTTACACTTCATTTAAAAATAATGCCATTTCTTCCCATTTATTCCTGCAGTATCATTTTTAAATGCAACATATCTAAGTGTTAATATAAAGCAGGCCAAGTTTGTGACTCCTAGAAACTTTTGCTGCAACAAACTGAAGGCAGAAAAAAATTGAAACCACTTTTAAAACAACACCAAACCTAACAAAAACAGTTGTGTCATTTGGTCCCCAAAAAAAGATGAAAAGCTGGGGCAGTATATTTCTGGGTAGGATAAAATAAATATTACCCGTAGTCTCTCTTTTCTTACCCCTTGGGCTAAACTGCGCCTCAAAAGAAGGGTGATAACAGAAGAGATGGAGGGGTTCATTCCCTTGCCCTACCTTCCTACTTCTGATAGGATGTGGAATTGAGAAATGGATAGTACAGGAGGCTGGCAGATGGCCACATCTGCCTTAATTTGTCTACCTTAATTTGAATACAGTTAGTTTGGGTTGACTGCTTCCCAATATTAGCACTGCACAGGTTGTCCACCGGAAGTGTGGGTGACCAGGAGAGCATCTAGGCCAACAGTTGCTTTGGACACCTATCAAAATTCCCCTCCACACCCACGACTGACTCTCAGGTCAGATTTTAGATTTCAGAAAGATTCAAGCCTCTGTCCGGTTCTGCTCTGCCTCTCACGTTTGCCTGTAGGCATATTCTCGAAGACAGTATGAAGAATGCATGTTAAAGATGACTTCTCTGGCTCTTAGGGCTTTACTGGAGAATTTATCTGGTAGCCAGATGTCCAGGATGGTGGGGTTCCATCTTAGAGACTCAGCCTGAAAACCAGATGTCTTCCCTGAGTCCAGCAGTACTGCCTCACACTTGATTTTTTTTTCCCCTATAAAAACTTACTCAGAATTTGGCCGGGGGGTGGGAGGGAGATATATGAAGCAGCTTAAATATTTTTACAATAAAAAAAAAACTTATTCAAGTCTAGAGAGATCCACATAGACTATGTGATATGAAAGTGTTACATGTTTATAACAGTTTTCAATTTATATATGGCAAAGCTGTTTATCCCCAAGAAGAAAAATGGCATGTACCTTTACTTCTTCAGGTGCCCTGAATTTGGAGGTTTAAAATAGTTCTTTGTAGGACCTCCCTGGGAATTTGACAGATGCTTCAGGCTATTGGAAAACTTTAAAAGGATTTAACAAGAAACTGCATTGCACCATTTTCTTTTAATCTGTGTATACAGTTGTCTAGTTATGGCTAGCTTTAAGCCATCCAAAGGCTGGGAGCATTTAAATCCCATTTGTTTCTTGAGTAGACCATTAATGAGCTTATGTGCTTGCTTGTTTCTGAAGTTAAATCTTATTTCTACATCTACATTTTTCTAATAATTTTTTTGTTTTGATTTGTTGGGCAAAATATTATGTGGGTTTGTTAATTGTACACTGCCCAGACTTTGGAATTTGTTTTAAAATCATGTTTTAAATGTCCAAAGCTTAACATACCCTTAACGTGTTTCTTTATACGGTAAATACACCAAGCTTAGATTTATTTTTCCTTCAAGATATTAAGGACCAGCAGCATACATCCTACCCTACTCCTCAGCACTCTCACCCACAAAAATAAGCCCATTTTCATTCTTCTCATAAAAGACTCAAAAAAGACATTAAGAACACATTCATTATACCATGCCTCACCAAGAACTCTTCTAATATGCCTTTTCTTAAAATTACATACTAGAGACAGCCCCATAAGCCTCTGTGGATTTTCAGGACAGGCTGCTTTCTCAGCTCACACTTGTGGGTCTGCCTCTGTATGGAGGGGGCCATCTTCACGCATTCTCTAGGGAGCTCTCATCTAAACCTGAGAGCTCAAGCCATCCCTACCCTTTACCTGGGCTCTCTTTCTTGGTTCTGCTTTCTGGTTCCTCTTCTGAGCAACCTCTTGGAAGTAATTCCACTTTCCCTCACATCCAAGGATGAGGATGTCTTGTTCAGTAAGCAAATCCGACAGTAAAACTCTTAGTCAGGTGCACTCATATGAGTATGATAGACACACAGTAAAGGCCGATCGGCAACGGAGGATGGGGGAGCCAGCAGTTAGACATTCATTTACAGTAGCATAACCCCACATTCATTTATTTACTTATCTTCCAGATGGGCTTCAGAAAAGGTTTGAGGTGGCTACATAACCCCATCTCCAAAGAGCAAAGTAATTAGTACTTTCAGGTCATAATGATTGGGGAAGGGGGTAATTAGACCATCAAAATCCTTCTGTCCTTGTAATAACCTACATCTAAAGTGAAGATTAAAGTTATTCCGCCTTTGAAGAGAAGCTTTTTGTTTGGGGATTTTCAAGTATGCTTGTCAGGTATATGCCCATCACTGGTAACATCTTCGGAATACACTTGTCGTCTCTCCGACATCAGTAAATCCATTCGTTCCCGGCTGTAATTTATCTCTTGATAAATCATGCTATCAAGTTGAAGTGTGAAAGCAATACCCTTAGGACATAAAATACCACTGAATCCGCTGTTCGGTTAATTTATTACTATTATTAGGGAACTGACAGGATTACTTTAAAAAAACTGAGTGCCCAGAGGCCCCAGATTTTTATCAGGTCTTTGATACAGGCACAGTGTTCAATCATGCCCAGCTGACCCAGCCCCTTCCCCCAGCCTCCTCCTGCTGCCAGTCCCTTTGGAGAATTCTTCTGGGAAGGGGAGAATGGCTGAGCTGGGCAGTCTCCTCCAAAACGTTCAGACAGATAGGTAGGTCTGACAGTCAAGAGATAAAGCTTTGAGGCTTCTTTCTTGAGGAAGTTGTTTGCTTTCTTAAAAGGACTGCCTCTCTATTCAGTCCATGACAGCATGGCTTTATGTATGTGGAGGCATAGCACTAAAGACTGACATGGTACAGCGACAGGAGTTCCAAACAGGAAGCAGCAGACGTGACTTGAAATTCTAACTCTGGCATTTACTAGCTGTGTGACCTTGGACAAGCTATTTAGTGCCTCTGAGCCTTAGTTTCTATAGCTGCAAAATGATGTTAACAACAGGATTGCTGAGAGGATGAATCAAGACAGGTGGATATGCTCACCTCATAATAGGTGGCCAAAAATGTTTGTGGCTCCCTTTTAATACTATATTTTTTAAAGCAGATATTTATAGGGATATATCAATGATCTTAATTTTTCAACCATTAGTGATTATTTACTTCTCTGTCCTACTCAGATGTGTTTTAATGTGGGATTCGACCCAGCATTGGGCATTAAGATACATGATAAGTAAAGACACCTTCATAAGACTTTTTTTCACATCTTAGAACCTAAGGAAATGTAGATTAAACCCCATTAAAACAAATGCCATCACCGACCCCAACCTTGCAAGAAGAAAGAGAGTGGACACGGCCTAAGAAAGAGAATCTAAGCTACATCCAACCTAACAGTATTTCAAACAATACTTAACACATTCAACATTCTAGCATGAACATTGTTGTAAGAGAAAATGTCCACGAAGCTGGTTTGTGCACATGCTGGTGGCAGTTCAGGAACCTACTTAAGCTTCTGCTATTGTGCTCTGTACTCTTTCCAGCCTTCTCCTTGACAAGCCACTTCCATTGTATCCTCAAGACCTTTGCACTTGCCAGGCTTTCAGCCTAGGACACTTGTCCCTGATCTCAACCAACCTCCTTTCACCACTTCATGCAGACCTGAGCTCCAATGTCACTTCTCTAGAGGGACCTTTTTTAAACATCTTACGAAAATAGTCCCCACACCTGGGGCACCTGGGTAGCTCAGTGGGTTAAGCACCTGACTCTTGGTTTCAGCTCAGGTCATGATTTTATGAGTCATGAGATCGAGCCCCATGTCAGGCTCCACGCTCAGCAGAGAATCTGCTTGAAGATTCTCTCTCTCTCTCTCCACTACCCACTTGCTCTCTCTCTCTCTCTCTCAAATAAGTAAATAAATCTTTAAAAAAAAAAGATAGTTCCCACACCCAATGCCCATCCATTAATTGGTCCCTTGCTCTGCTTTTTCTTCATAGCAGTTAACACTACCTGACAGTCTCCCCCAACCACAGCACCCTTGCCTGACTCTTAGCCTTTATACAAGCATTTCTCCATTTTTTCACTATTACAGGCTGAATTATGTCACCCCCAAAATTCAGAAGTTGAACACTTAACCCCCAGCACCTCAGAATGTGACTGTATTTGGAGATAAGTTCTTTAAAGAGGTAAATAAATTAAAATGAGGTCATTTAGATGGGCACTGATCTCATAAGACTGGTGTCCTCATAAGAAGAGGAAATGTTATCACAGACTCTTACAGAGGGAAGATGATATGAAGACACAGGAAGAAGAAGCCACCTATGAGCCAAGGAAGGAGCCTGGGGACAGAACCTTCCATGGAGACCCTTGGAAGGAACCAGCCCTGCCAATACCTTGATCTTGGACTTCCAGCCTCTAAAACTACAAAATGACAAATTTCTGTTTTTTAAGGCACTTGGTCTCTGGTACTTGTTATAGCACCCCAAGCAAACTCATGGATTCATCTCTCCAACTCCTTCACAACCACAGGCCTGGCTCGCTTACTGTTTTCTCTGCTAATTCTTCCACTTCTCTTGCTCAGATTTAATAGCTCCTTTTTTTTTTTTTTTTTTTTTACCATCCCATGGTACTTTGTTCATACCTCTTCCAGGAATTTGATCTTATTGTTGTTAATTATTTGTGTAAGATCCTATCTTCCACATGAGGCCAGATTTTCTTGAAGATTTTTTTTTTTATCTTTGCATCCTGAGCTGTCTAGGTCAGTTTCCTGATATAATATAGACTTTTATGTATATTTGTTGCACGAATTCTCTGGAACGAGGCTGCTCACTCAGATTTCTTTCCCCCACGGCTTCCTATTGTTTCTTTTAAAAAAAAGATTCCTAAGCAATTTCCCTGTATACGAATTTATCCCAAGAAGATTTTTGAACAAGTACATAAAAATGGATGTACAAGAAAGTTCTTCAGAGCATTGATTATAATATCAAAAAATGCAATAGGCATAAATGTTGTTCAATAGAATTAGTTAAATAAGTTATGGTATGTCTCACAGAGGGATATTGTGCGGTCAATAAAAATGATGATGTGGATCTATATTAATTGCATGGGAAAATAACCATTATTGAATGAAAACACAACAAAAGAGGATACAGAACAGGATGTATAGCTTAATATGTAAACAAAGTCGTATATAAGTATTGCTCTAGGTACCCATGCATATAGAGATATCTGGAAGAACATTTGCCAAAATGTTACAAGAGTTAAATCTGGATGGTAAATCTTCACACAATTTTTCTTTTCTCTGTACATTGTAGAAATGTGTAGATTTTTGAAAGTAGGCATGAATTCATTTTATAACCAGAGTAAAATAATAAAATTATTTCATTTTAAACATATATACTAATAAAGAGGAGAGTAGCTAGGCTCTACTATTCTGCTATATCAACATCTTCACCCAAGCACGGAAAGGAGGCAATTCTCATCCTGCTAATTAAGCTTCCTGAAAGCAGGTCAGCCCTGGGTACAGGCCACACAGACGGGCATCTGCATGGCATGATTAGGAGCTATTGAGCTCCTTCTGCCCACCCCACCCAGGTCTCATCCTTGAGCCCTGCAGTCAGGCTATAAAAGCCTAAGTTTCTCATTATTAGTTATTCCATTTGGATACTTCAATTAGGCAGCTGTTAAAATTCATGGGGAAAAAAAGCTATTTTTAGTTAAGGACATGATAACCCAATTAATTCCCCAGCAAAAGCCTGGACCATTAGATTGTGATATGGAAAAGGAAAGAAGGGGAAATGGGCAGGAATTGGTGATGAGAGTGGGAAAATCCAACATGAACAAACTCAGTCCCTGGAGAAAGTAGAGAAAGGGCAACAAACAGGAGGAGGGGCTGGAGTGATAACCACACCTTTGCAAACGTATAGGGCAAAGCTCGCTTCTCAGTGGGACAGAAATAGTTGCACACAAATCCTCTAAGAAGAGAGATTCTTTTAAAAAAATCAATCACTCACAGATTGATTCTCCAACAATACACGTTTTACTTCTTTTTGGCCACACCTGCACACTTGGATGATGACCATCTGCTGCAGACCAAATGAGACAAAATAATATTGTGATATATTACCCAGTGTTTGTCATTCCCCGTACTTCCTGCTAATCCCCTTGTGGCAGATTATATTTTCCCTAGATGGCCATACCAATATATGTCCCAGTCCTCATGCTCACAGTGTAGCATGGACAAGCCTCCCCATCCAGAGGTGGAGCAGTGTTCCCTGTCCTTGAATGCAGGTGGACCTTTGTAACTTCCTCAACCAATGAAAGGACACTGTGTGACTGATAGGCTTGTCGTAAGAGGCAATATGGCTTTTGCCTGCCTCTCAGTCTCTTCACTTGCCACTGGAACCCACCCACTATGTTGTGATAAAGCCCATGGCACACGGTGTGGCCATGGAGGGTCTTCCAGCTGACTGCACCAGCTAGGCCCCCAGCCAACAGCAACCTCCAGAATACTGCACTTACAAGCTTTATGATGATCTCAGCCCCCAGTGTTGATGATGTCCAGCTGAGGCCCCACACATGGGAGGAGAGATAACTTGTCCTCACTGCGCCCCGTCTCAATACCTGACCCACAGAAACCATGAGACATAGTAAAAAGTATTTTTGTTTCGAGCAATAAGTAACCAGCATACTACCCTGTTCTTACCATTGCCCTCAGATTAGGTTGCTAAAAGAAAAAAGTGTAAATTATTTTTTGAGTTTCAAAGTAGTTTTTCAAGAATCATCTCTATGACAATGACTTAAAGGAATTAAATTTGGAATCTAAAAAATCCTAGCATTTGACTATCAAAAGACAAAGCCCTAAAGAACTTAGAGGCATAATATTTATGACTTAGGCAACAAATTCAGAAGAAGGCAAGATATGAGTGAGTTTTCCAGTCTAAGAAGATATTAAGAACAACTTTTAAAAATTTTTTGCTGGAGATAAGACAGAGTCTGAGTGGTAGACCCGGAAAGGCTTGGAATTCCAAACAAGAGACTTCACTGCTGGACTCCAGGCAGTGTAGACCAGAGGCATTGCTGGGGGGTATCTCAGTAGATGCCAAGGGGACTGATGAAGAGGGTCAAGGATGGGGATAATCAGACATCTCTTGCCAGCATTTGTAACTGGTGACCTGGGACCAAATGGGGCCTTGCAACAATCCATTAGTTCCAAGGGCAACTTAGTATCAAGCACAGGGAGAAGGAAAGAGTGGAAAAACAAAACAAAACAAAACAGTATGAACAGGATTCACCTGAGATTGATCATGTTAAACATTCTGCCATCAGTAGTGGGGGATGATACTGTGTAAATTTACTCACTAAAATATTAAGCAACATTATTTATACAACCAAGTTATAGCTTAAGGAATGTGTACCTTCTTCACCATTTTGATATTCGCCTTCTCTGATAAAGTTGTAACCTCCAGGAGGGGAAGGACATAAATGGCCCAGAGTGGGGGACTCAATGAATAGGTGTTAATTAGAAAATAAATGAATAAAGAATTCTGAACAGCTTTGTTGTGGCAACCAGAGGCCATGAATCATCTCACGCCTGTTTCCAACAAGCCAGGTGGCCTTTAATAAGTCCCTAACTCTCTTGGGGCCCAAAAGTTCTCATCTATAAAATTAGATGATCTCTAAGTGTACCTCCAACTCTCATATCCCACTGGACCCTAAGCTACTACACAACAGGAAACAAGATCCAATCATTTTTATAGCCCCAGGACCTAGCATAGTGCCTGGTAAATAGCAGGCACTCAATTAAATATTTGTTGAAAAATGAGATGAACATTATGCTATGTTTCAAACCCTAACAAGGACAATGTGTAATTTGGTTGCCTTTTCAAGTACAAAAATGTTAAATGAAAACTACAGAGAAATAACAAACCGAGAATGTCATAATGTCATTTTCACGGTACAGCAACATTTCCTAACTGCCCAGCATTTAAGGAGTAATGGTTTTATTGCCCGGGAGTCTGACACGGTGATTTGCTCTGACTTGCCTCCCTGTTATTCTGACTGACAGCCTCTCTGAGCTGTCTTTTGGTGGGCAGCTGTTGCCCCC
The DNA here is from genome assembly GCF_009762305.2 of Zalophus californianus. Lineage (NCBI taxonomy): Eukaryota > Metazoa > Chordata > Mammalia > Carnivora > Otariidae > Zalophus > Zalophus californianus. Next base: position 51,285,873 of record NC_045597.1, read on the forward strand.
GGTACATTTTTGATCAAAAGTACATAGGTCCTGTCATCTTTTATAATCCTCACAACTTGAAGATTGTCTTTTACTTAAGTTTTCGGAACTGAAATTAAGTTTGAATAATAATCAGGATTGTGGATCTTCTAAAGCAAAGAGAAAATGCTATCTTATGATTCGTCCAGGCATAGAATTTCAGAGTTGAAAGATTTTTCCATCATAGGATTTTATCTTGTTAATATTCTCCTTCGCAATTCAAGTACCAAGAACTGGAAAAATCTCTGATTGTCCTAAAGCAATGGCACTAAAGGCTCCTCATAACACACAGCACCAGAATTGTGCCATAATTTAGTGAAATTGAACATTGCTCTGTGACTGCTAATTTTCCATCGAGATGATTCTGTCTCTAAGCAAGAAAAGAAAAGATGAAATCTTGATAGGGAAAAAAAATCCCTTTTTCTAATTACTGTGAAGATTCTCAGATGCTTTAGGATAAATATACTATTTTACCTTTGCCCTAGTTTTTACCACAAGGTTCTGCTAAAAATCCTTGTGGCTGGAATGTCATAATGGAGTTTCTCTTTTAATCTGCCACTTGGAAAACCCAGTTATAATTGTATAGTGATGATGTGTTCTGTTCTAGGAGACTGCTGTATCAGCGTATTCATTTTTAACCTTTATTTTCAATTATTTGCAGTTTGGGATTTCGTCCCCAAAGTCAATTTGGAAGACTTTTCTCTTTTAATAAAGGAAGCGAATTTACCCATTCTGCAGTTGCCAAACAGTCACATTGAAAAACATGAGCATATGCATGTTCATAGACACATTTCATAGACTCTAAGTCCAGAAATATGATTTTTACTGTCCTGATATGTTAATCATTAATGCAAAGTATCTATTATTTTGCCATTTTCTATTAATTTCAATAGAATCTCACTGTGCTTTTTAGTGGGATTAATATAATTGGACTACAGATCTTCTGGATGAAGTAGGGTTTTTTTTCAGAAAGAAAGAAAAAGAAAGAAAGAAAGAAAGAAAGAAAGAAAGAAAGAAAGAAAGAAAGAAAGAAAGAAAGAAAGAGAAAGAAAGAAAGAAAGAAAGAGAAAGAAAGAAAGAAAGAAAGAAAGAAAGAAAGAAAGAAAGTAAGAAAGAAAGAGAAAGAAAGAAGAAAGAAAGAAAGAAAGAAAGAAAGAAAGAAAGAAAGAAAGAAAGAAAGAAAGAAAGAAAGAAAGAAAAAGAAAGAAAAAGGAAGTCACCCATTAGCTCCATTGAAGTAAATGTATAATTGTTTACTTGCCAATATTGGTAATTCAAGGAATTTTAACAACTGTTAGAACATAAAGTCATGTCTCTACCATGGCAAGTTTACTCATAAGATTACCATGTTGGGATGAAGTGGACAGCTACCAATGGGATGCGATCTCAGAGCCTCTCTCCTCCTACATGTCTTTCCCACTGTGCAATATGAAGTTCACATACTGTTCATCTGTCTGACTTAATGAGATCTCTTTTAAAATGCAAACATGTTACCTGAGGATCAGGATATATTGTCACATCATGGCATGTGAACACCTAGGAATTATTTTCGGAAATTAGTGAGTTAGGTATGAAAGGCTTGGGCTTTGAATAGTGGAACAGGACAAACGTCAAAACAGAAGAATTATATATATTTTTAGCAACCCTCTCCAACAGTATTGTATACATGCCATTACTATAATATTTTTAGCATTCATTTACCTTTAGGTAACTATCTTTGCCTAGGCTCCCTAGAGATCAGTCTAAGACAGAGATGAGAGGCCCAGGCTTTGAAAGAGGTGCAATCCCAGGGAAGTAACAGTGAGGGGGAAGGGAAGGAGGAAAGCGTAGGTAAAATGGTGGGTTACTGAACAGGCCGCATCCTCCTGGAAAGTCCAGTCGGCCGTTCAGCCACATGACTCTGTATCCCTTGTAGTCAGCTGTGTGGAACCACCACATCTAGAAGAGTCCATGTGGACAGGAAGGGAGGATATATCTGCCAGGATCCTCCAACTCCTGTTGACTATTGCTCAAAGGTCACCGCACCAAGTGTCAACTCCCCACTCACTTCCGAGTTATGACCTCCAGTCCCTCCAGGAAGCTGCTGGAGAAGCACAGTCCCTAGCCAACAATGCAGAGCTTCCTCTAAGCCCAGGAGCGCTGGGGAAGGCACAGGCCTTGTGAGTTTGGTCAGGTCAGATCTCAGCCAAGAAATCCTAAGGCCCCTGCTTCACTGGACAAAATGGAGCGCACGCTGAAGCCCAGATGGTGGTGGTAGGATTCAGACTATGGCAGTGTTGGCCAGGCTGTTCACTGAGCAACCATCCAAGGCCTAGGGGGCAGGTGGGGCTGAGTAAATTTGGAAAAATACATAACATGGTCTGGAACCAAAATTACTGCTACGTCTATTTTTGTTAAATAGACTACGTGCTCCTCGATGGCAGAAATCCTATCCTACTTAGTAGCTTAGCACATTTGTCTCCCCAGGAGCAAGGGCCATGTATACCATACCAGACTGGAGTAAACCTTGTTAAGATACATTTTTGTAAATGCTCATCTGATCTGGCCATCCTGCATACAAGAACATAGACGATAATTGTCAAATGGGTTCATCCATCACAAATGTTTACCTATAGCACTTTTGGAAAGGGACTCTTTTATTTGGGCCATTATTTTAAAAACAGCCAAAAGACAAAATGAAAACAAAAATATTCCCAGTGTACTACAGTTATTAAGAAGACAGGCTTTGGAATCTAACAGACCTAGTGACATATTTATATAACCTCACTGGACCCTGATTTTCTTTTCTAGAAAATGGAGATCATAATACCTGTTTCACTGTACTTTTGGGGGAGTGTATTGGATTGTGTCAACTTGCTGGAGCTGGGAACTGTGTTTCCTAGACAGCTGTTTCCTGTATGGTTCAAGGTTAGAATTGGCCAAAAGAGAAACCTGCCCAAAATTTGGGAGAGGCAAGTGAAGCATAGGGGAGGGAAAGGGCAGAGAACTTTAACCTGCAGTCAGACATGGTAATGTCAATACAGCAGTAGGGATGGTGGATCCAAGAGGGTATTGACTTCCCTCGGCTCCACACCTAGCTTGTCACCCCGACTGCTGGTTCTGCTCACAACCCCCAGATGCTTGGCTGCAAACCCACAGAGGCAGATGCCACACAGAGGCTGTAGCTTCCCATGGTCCCCTTCAAGAGCCTCCCCTTGCAATCTACCTTCAGCGACTAGCCGTGCTTGGGTTCCCAGATCTCACTGCGGGCTCTGAGCGGTCTACCTGAGCCAGTGCTTCAGGACAACTGGTAAAGGACACCTCTAACCCTCCAACTCCGTCTCCCAGACCTTCACTTCCCTAGCTCTTTGCACAGTTGTGTAATAAACCTGCTTTCCAGGGAGAACCTGATTTGCAGCTTTTGCTGATTTCTGTGGTACTAATACTCCCACTTCTCAAGCTACTAACACTAAGTCACTGAACACGGCGCTGGGAAGAAAGGTGCACAAGTACTCTCTCGCAAGTTCACGAGGCGGCCCCAGCTCACCCCTGAACGAGCACTTCATCCTGTAACATTCACCATGGCTCTCCTTCCTGGACTGAACTGTGACTCAGACAGCAAGATTAGAGGATGATGGACATCATGCTCAATACAGCACCTGGCACACAGGAAATGCTCAATAAATTAAAGTCAGTGTGTTACAGAAACCAACCCTCACATTGTGTTTAGTTCTGACCCTGCCGAAGGCATGTTTGTACTTGCAACCTGCAAAGAGAAAAAAAATAGGCCCAGAGATAAAAGGATTTTCCAACTAATGCAAGAACAATTTTTACATAGTTTAACAAAAGGCTGTTGCAGCTCTTTACAAATTAAGTACGCAAATTCCATTTCCTACAAAACAAATACGAATTAAGGAAATAATAGAATATTTTGCACGTGCAGCAGTGGAAGGTTGCATTCTATGAATATTAAGGAGCAATTCTGCACTTAACATTAAATGACCATCTCAGGGAGAAATTTATAGTTACCGAATCTGTCCAGAAGCTTCTAGCTCCTTTCCAATAAACTTAATAGCAGACAAAACCTGTGTAAACTTAAATTTCCATACTGCCCTTCCCCTCCTGTCTGTTCTCTTAACTGTGACCTTTGCTGGCTCTGTGGCTATGGTCACAGAATGTAAATACGCTTATCTCAGTGGTGAAGCACTTTCAAAATCCAAAGCATTTGACATATAGGATTCTTTTCTTCTTGGGCTTATCAAAAAGCATGATGACTGATACTTGCTTTTAATTTTAACCAAGGGTTTCAGGTTTATAATTTTTGTTTCCCCAGCTGAGAATGCCTAAATCAATGCTTACTTTGGAGTTGATTGTATATGGATTATTCAACAGTTAACTTAGGCATGAAAACACAGAGTAAATTACTCATTCTTCCTCACCTCAGAACTGGTGAAACTTTTAGCCAAATATTGCTAAGAGAAATGTTTCTCCCTGGATACTGTGCAAATGCTCTTTTTTCTTTGCCCCAGAGCTACATTATTTGCTGATCCTCTTCTTTGCTTTACAAAATTCTACATCTGAAAGCCCTGTGCTCTGCAAAGGACGCCTCACTGTCTCAGGGCTTTCTTTCAAACGACAGAGAACTTTCAGTTTCTCAGTCAACAATTGTTCAAAATTTATCTTTAAGTCATCAAGCTTATTTCTGAGGAGATTTGGTTTCCTCTAAAGTGCACTCTTTACAAATAGTGGCTGCCTCTAATAGTTACCCAGAGGTGACTTTTTGTTCTTTGCTCTGATCGCTCTTTCTGCCTCTTTGAACAACACTGTAGCAATTTTATAAATCCTGGCTTGGACGAACCGAGTAGAGAAAGAAAACCACCTCTGGGGTAACTCTAACCTGAACAAAACATCCCTTATTGAAAACCACCTCTGGGGTAACTATAAGCTGAACAAAACATCCCTTATTGTACAGAATTCACTACACCTAGGTTCTTTCTTGGATACACCTATCAAAATGAAGAAGGGAAAGTCGTTCCAGGCAAAAGAAAGCGCGTGTGCAAAGGCGTAGTGATAAGAGAAAATACACTGCAGTTCAGTATCAGGAAATCAGCCAAAGATGGAACAGTAGAGGTAGATGCCACAACTCCACAAAACAAGGCACCGTTTTCTGCTCCTGACCCCGGGCGAGTGGCCTGTCCGGTTCACCCCGGGCTAAGGAAAGGTTGAGAGGGAGGAGAGGCGCAAGGCTCCACAAGGGAGACTTCGTTCTTGGCACTTGGCACTGCGCATATGCAGAAGAACGACAGCAGAATGGCTGCCTCACGTTGCATTGCTTGAATAGCTTCTCGTGCCTATACCAAGCGAAGGCTTTGGACTTGGTCAGGCAGGAAACCGGAGGCCATTGTATTATTTTTAGCATGGAAGGGATGAGAGCAGATTTGAATTTGAGAGCAAGACCAGAGGGAGGCAAGACCCGCTGGGAACTCTTACCATAACCCGGGCCCGGAAGTGGCCGAGGCTTGAACTAAAGAGTGACTCAGGGACCGAGAGGAGGGAAGGGAAGAACGAGAAGCTGAATGTTCCCTGTAAGGCTTGGAGGCCTCAGGACTCAAGGGTGACGCTGCGGATCTGGCTCAGGAAATGGGCAGATCCCTGCTTCAAGGGGAGAACAGAGAAGGAGGTCCGATTGCCCAGCACCTGCCTCGCCCCAGCCTCAGTCGGGTCCCCCCCCTGAAGTTCTGTGCTTGTCCGACAACCTCCTGCCCGGAGGTTCTGCTTCTCATCTGGCCCCCTTCCCGAACTGTCCCCTGCTAGGTTGCCAGGAGGCTTTCTCAAATGCAAATCTGATCATGTTGCTTAAAATACTTTTACAAATCTATATTCCTCCTGAGGACAAAGCACAGATTTCTTGGCGAGGCCCTGAGGTCTTTGACGTGTGGGTTTTACCCACCTCTCCAGCGACGTTTCATAACCCTCCCCTCACACACTGCTGTGGTGGCTTGGCTACTTCTCCCTTTCGGCCTCTGTGCTCTGCCCGGACCCTACCCTACCCCGACCCTACACTGACCCGGTCTTTTCTTCATAATTCATCAAGCAGACCCTTCCTGTCTCCAGGCAGAACTAGGTGCTCCCTTATTTACCCCCTGCAGCCCATCGACAGACTCATTTGTATACTTACCTTGTCTCCCTCTCAGACCATAATCCCTTCCAGGGCAAGGACCATGTTCTTCTCCCCAACCTTTGGCATGGTGCCTGGAACACAGCGCTCCTTTAGTAAATGTCCACGGTACCAGTAAATGACCAGGTACGGGAAGATGAAGACAGATTCACTCCTGTGCTCCAACTGGACCCTGCCTGGTATTCTGTACTCTCTTCTAATGATAACAGCATTTACTTTCATTCTGAGCTTCCTGATGGCCAATGCGTAAAGAGAAACAATAAAGGATATGATGTTAGCTGTCTGAAAAAAAGCAAAACTTTCACTTCTTCAATAGAGACAAACTTTTTCCTGATAATAAATTTTCAAAGGAATTCATCACATGAGTTCTTGCACAAGGAACATTGAACAACATAATGGGCAGTATCTTTAAGCAGTTTTTACGGAAGCTATAGAAATATTCTTCACTTCACTGTTTCCAGGATTAAATGCTTAAAAAAAAAAAAGATAAAGACCTAGCACTAAAACATGATTCATGAAAGAGTTTCCACTGGGAAAGGCTAAACTAATGAACACCGCATTTAGAGCTTTCTGGTGATCAAGGATACAGTTTAGCACACATAGGAGACTGTACATCTATAAACTCTATTTCTCAAATATCAGTTGTCTCAGCTAGGCTTTGACAGGAGCTAAATGACAGCCCCAAATTGGATTCTCTGAGAGCCTAAAAAACTCCCACTCGTTCAAGGGTAGCTATCTGTAGCATGTAAACTCTTGCCAGACTGAGACAAGAATTTGGCCCAGTGAATAAAAAATATAGAAAGTAAATGTTCAGAAACTGTAAGAGGAGGAGAGGTTCCAGGTTGATTGTCCATCCACAGCATTTAGTTTTATTGCACTGCATAAAGGCACTCAAAACTGGAGTGACCAGTATGTGAGCTCATCACTGGTCCACAAGCTCATTAAGACAATAGAAAACGATCTTTCTCTGGCTTGGTGTCAAAAAGCACTAGTCATTTCCCCTTCCCCCCACCCCCTTGCCTCTACCTGTGAAAACAAATAGGAATTCCTCAGGAATTAAAGCTCTAGTTTTGGGACCCTGGGGAGGGTGAGGGGTGTAAACTGTCAAAGGAAGAGGAAGAAATGAAAGAGCTAACGGTCCTCTAGAAGGTTCCACACAAAACATCTCCTTGTCAGGCAGCACCCTGCTTGCAAGCGGGAAGCAGAGGAGCAGATGAGAGAGCTCAGGATCAGACAGGCACCGGGTGGGACCGAGCAGCGACGGATCTGGTCAGCTCTGGTCAGCTCTGGTCAGCTCTGGTCAGCTCTGGCTGCCTCACTGCATTGTTCTAACAAAATATCTGAGCGTGGCGGACCCGAGAGGTTCAGTTACAAGAATAGTCCTTATAGCCATCATCAGAACCCCCCCAAAAAAGACTTTCACAAAGACAAAAAAAAATGAGCAAAAAAAAATTGTTGCAATAATTATTTTCACATCGAAATTTGCTAAATATTGAGACCTCTGATGTAAAGAAAATGAAAGGTCTCTAACTTCTAAAATGAGGCTGCTAGAAAAAGATCAGCAAAGCAGCTTTCTAGAACAAAGTAAGTGGATGTTGCTTCAGCATATTGATTGATATATGATCGAAACATATTGACTTATGTGTAATTAACAAAAGAGTTTAATTAATCTGCTGATTGAAAATGTCATCAATCTTAGTCAAGTGAATTTTAATTCAAAGATAATATCATTATGAGTATTATGCTCAAGTAATTTTATTTAATTAATCATAAAACTTGTCCTCACATATGCCTTTAGCCTCAATAAATCATAAAATAGCTGACAAATTTTCTTTCTAGGAGAAAATTTAAGACATCAGTTTGAAGCACTGTATATTATTTCTTGATGTGTTCTGAAAAGAAAATGCTGTGTTTCAAAAGATACCTTCTTGCCTTTTCTCTCTCCTTACATAATCATATAGGATGGCAATTCTTTTTTTTTAAATATTTTATTTATTTATTTGACACTGAGAGAGAGAGAGAGCACAAGCAGGGGGAATGGCAGGCAGAGGGAGAGGGAGAAGCAGGCTTCCTGCCGAGCAGGGAGAGCCCGATGCGGGGCTCCATCCCAGGACCCCGGGATCATCACCTGAGCCGAAGGCAGTCGCTTAACCAACTGAGCCACCCAGGCGCCCCAGGATGGCAATTCTTTTGTGAGCTTTCTTATATCCCTGAGTAAAATAAACGTCTCTAAGTTATTTTAAAGGAAAGGATGTGTTTTCTCAGGCTTGAGAAATATCTGAGCTTGTTTTTCTGAAAACTTGGCAGAAAAACAAGGACCAACTACTGAATAATCATTCAAATGACAAGTCTTCATTAGGTTGAATTACTGAAATGAAACTATTTCAGTAATTGTTATTCCTCCCTCATCCTATGTAGCAAGCTAAAATGAACAAAATACACTTCGGGTCTAGAAAGCAGATCCCCCAAAGCCAATTAATGCTCCCAAGCTAGTAGGATACTAATTAGCAATTATTTCTGCCCAATGATGCCCAGGCATCCTGGGTTGCTAAATGTTCCCCTTGTCCTAAACTGCCAGAGAACACTCATGGAATAGTGATAATTCTTTCTAGGGTGACTTACAGAATATCCGTCTGTACCCATACTAAATGCCCTCCTTCCTCATCCCTGAGAAAGACCAATGGGTGCAGACAAGGAAAAGCCAATACAGGTACAGGCTTAAGAGGGACATATTTGACAAAAGGAACTAAGTTGTGATTGGAGAGCCTGCGAAGGGTGACAAGTGATGAGAAGGAGGGATGCGGGTAGAAAGGAGGTGTGGTTTGGGAAGACAAGCAGGAGGAGGTGTGGGGAAGAGACAGGCAGAGAGAATGCCTCCTCCCCACCACCACTGTGAATCCAACTGCAGTTCATACAGTGGGACCTAATTAAACCAAAAGTCACTCTCCAAGAGCCCCAAAATCACTTGGTGATCCTACTGTCTTTAGTAATCACCGTGACCAGAGAGCATCAGTGGAGTGACGAAAGGTAAGCCCAATTTTGAGGAAATCCCAACGCGTTTTCAGGATACTTGGATTGTTGCCTTAACTCTATTTTCCTCCTCCAAGCACGACTTTCCTAGAATAAATAAAGAAATCTAATGATCTTTTTTTCCTCTCCAAAGGAAAAGTTTAAAATGTGAGGTGGGTTTAAAAATATCTTTTTCATTCATAGGCTACAAAGCCCTTTAACTTGGTGCATGAAAGAGCTCTAGGAGATTCACTGTTAAACAACGGTTCTCATGGCCAGCAGGTACTTCTAGAGAAAATTACATGCTTTTCACCTTTATTGAATTAAACCTAACAAATATTTATTGAGCATCCATTACATCCAAGGCAGTATGCTGTGAGTTATAAAAAAGTCACATATAAAATAGTGCCCACCTTCAAAAATTTTGCCATCAGAAGGATGAAAATGTAGAATAAAATAAGACAAGTAGACACGTTAACAAATAACTCTAAGGGAGGCAGAATAATGGACAGGCCATAAAAAGGTACAAACTGAAATGAGGTGTCAAGGAAACGTGTCTTATTCTGTTCAGTCTTCTATAACAGAATACTGTAGACAGGGTGCCTTCCAAACAAAAGACATCAATTTTCTCTCAGGTCCGGAGGAAGGAAGTCTGAGATCATGGCGCCAGCATGGTGGGGTTCTGGTGAGAGCCTTCGTCCAAGCTGCATACCAGCAGCTGCTTGTTTTATCCTCACAAGGTGGAGGAGAGCAGAGAGGGGAAGCAAGCTCTCTGGTGTCTCCTCCGACAAGGGCACAAATGCCACTCAGGAGGGCTCCACCCTCATGACTTCGTCAAATCCTACTTACCTTCCCCAGGCCCCGCCTCCTCATAGCATTACATTTGAGGGATAGAGTTCCAACCTCTGAATCTGGGGGGAAAAGCAAACATTCAGTCCATCATCAAAGGGAGAGATGATACCTGTTTTCTTTGGGGGGATTCATTCGTTCATTCAAAAAAATTGTGTCCTGTGCTCTGCCCACCACCTGCATCCTGTGCCAGGATTGGTACACAGTGAACAAAAGAAACAAAAAGGAAAAATAATAAAGCACCAGCTTGAACTTTAGGTATATTTTTCTTTCAATGGTTTATTGGGTATCTTTTTCCACATGCTCACCAATTCGTGAAAGTGTCAGACTTTATTTTTCCACATAGAAGTTAAGACATGTTGTTCCCTATTTTAATTTGCATTTTCCAAATAACTCGTAAAACGGAAAACTTTTCAAATGTTGTGTATTTACTGTTCATTCACATCTCTACTGTGACTTGCTTTTTATATCCTTTAACTTTTTTTTCTACATTCCGTTTGTCTTTTTCTTATTCATTTATAGGGATTTTTTAATTTATCCTAGACACTGATCTGTTCTCATGTACACAGAAAATATCCTCTCCTAGTCCATAGGTTGTTTTTAAACTTCATTTATGGAGCATTTTGCCTTGTGGAGTCAAATTTATCTAGCTTTTCCTTAACAGAATGTGCTTTTTGAACTTTTGAAAAAATTCCTTCTTCTCAAGTTCACATTTTTTCAATTATTTTCTGTGTTTTTTTCAACATATGTTTTTCCTGGTGGCTTCTTTTCATTTCCTAGAGTTTCATTTTTCACATTTTTTGTCTGGAATTTGTTTGGGTGTGGTGTGAAATAGTGATCGAATTCTCATTTGCTTTCCTTAAAGAAAGTCCGCTGTCTCAACATCATGTACTTTGTAAGGATAGCTTTCCCCCACTGGTGTGGATGTCCCCCCAGTAACAGATCAAGTGCTCTGCCTAAGTTATTTTCTGGGTTCTCTCTACCATGCCACTGATGTGCTTACAAATTCCTCTAGTGGGGGCACCTGGGTGGCTCAGCTGTTAAGCGTCTGCCTTCGGGTCAGGTCATGATCCCAGGGTCCTGGGATCGAGCCCCGCATCGGGCTCCCTGCTCGGCGGGAAGCCTGCTTCTCCCTCTCCCACTCCCCCTGCTTGTGTTCCCTCTCTCGCTGTGTCTCCCTCTGTCGAATAAATAAAATCTTTAAGAAAAAAAAAAAAAACAAATTCCTCTGGTGTTCTCTATTTGCTGTGTTTTCGCTTTCCTTCATGTATGCTCTTATCCTGGTTTCTGTGGATTAATCACATTTTCTTCATTTCCTTTATTTTCCTTTACTCATTTAGCATTTTAATCTGTGTTTGTTGCTTTAGTTGTTACACCTAAATTTTTCCTATATATGTATCGTTAATATATATATTTATTATATATAATATATATTTATAATATACATAAAGTTATACATATATAATTAAATTTAGTTTTTCTATTAAAGGCTAAAGTTCATACACATATCTGTCATCCTTCTAAACTAAAGTAGGACCTTGTATAATTTAACTCTTTTCAGGATCACGCCCCTGCTGTCGTGCTCTGTTTGTTTGTTTGATTTTTTGGATCATTTTGTTTTTAGCACGTATGATGAACAATGTTGTTATTATTCTCATTGATTTTAATGTCAATTCTCATTTAGATTTACCACCATAATTTATTTGTTCCCTTTGCTGCTTGCATTCTGCTTCTTCCTTCTGAACACATTTTTCTTCAAACTAAAGTCTGTCATTTAGCAATCTTTTTTAATGAGCGTGATCTATCCCGTGTTACTGGGGACAGTAACCCTTCTAAGTGCTAACAGGACTAAAATACCTTGTTCTTACTTTCACACCTCTATTTAATCTTTTAAATAGGTAAAATAAACACCTGACCCAAAACCAAAACACAGCACAAAATATCCTACTCATTATAAATTTTTAAATCCCCAATTATTTGCCTTTAGGACTTTGAAAATCTATTTCCCTGCCTATGACAGCTATCATTGCTAAGAAGTATGCTGCCCATCTTATTACTGGGGATTATGGTTTACCTTTGTCTTCTTCCCCTCCATCGGCTTTTAGGTTTTCTCATTATCCTTGATATTCTGCACTTGTACTACTGAGAGTCGAGGTGTGGAACTCATCCATCTATCCACATCTATCTGTCTGTCATTATTTTTCCTACTTCTTAGCCTCCCTGCTGGCTAATTTTACAGTTTCTCTGCTCAGGCATGGTGGGCTTGACCAGTCCCAAACCAGTGTTTAAGTGAGTTTGTGGTCTCAGAGTTCCTGTTCCACACAGGCGCCATGTCCACATGGGTGCCAGGTCCTGGCGTTGACCTGGTGAGATGGCTTCCACCCCTGGCCTGAGGCAGCAGCGTGTCTCAGGCCGCGATCCGTGTGGCGTGGGCAGTGATTATTTTTTTTTCCTTATAAGGAATTGAAGCACTTTTCCAGCCCAAAGCCTCAAATAGGGCGTTCAATTTCTGGGACCCCCAGCCCAACATGGGGTTTGTGGACTTAGCTCCATCCCCCAAGATGCTGCTCATGACATAGCCCCTCAAGTCTCCAGGTCTCCCTGAGCAACGTGGCTTTACTTCCTACTCACCACCCTGAGTTCCCTTTTTATTTTTAGCATTGGACGGCCCCATTGCTTTTAGTGTGCATTTTCACTTTTAATTTTTAAATGTTTTACCCAGCATTTTTATCAATTCAGATGGTGAAGCATATTTTATTTTAATCTGTTCTCCCATCCAGGACATTTCTTAGTACTTAATGTCATCCAGATGGGAAACCTGAAAAGCACACAGGATCCCTCCCTCTCGCTCAGTCAGTTAGTTACAAATCCCTACTGATTCTCTTCCTGAAGAGCTCTCAATGTCGTGTCCTCTTCTCTCAGTCACTTCTATTACTGCTGAAGCCACTTTCCTAGTTTAAGCTACCAGACTTCCTTACCTGGAAATTTTCTTTCTAGTAACAAACCTTGGGGGCGGGGGGTCCGAGTTATATTTTAACAACGAAGTTCTTTTTCCTTTTCATCTCCTTACTCCCTTCCAATCCAACCTGTACAAGGGCACCAAATTAATATATATATTTAAAATATTTTATTTCTGATTATAGTATTACTTTCTTATTCGATACATGGCATTAGGACATTGGTTAGCCTTCTGGAATAGAAAAAAGAAAAACCTTACATCCCAATACCATGCCATGTGCAAAAATACTGTATTATAGTCTGGAAATCATAAAAGCACCAAAAGAAAAAAGTAATTTAAAAATTAGTCTAGTGTGGAAAAATCTTTCCTAAGCAACGCACAATACCTAGAAGTCATAGAAAAATAAATGATCAGGACTTATTTCCTATAAATTTTAAATTTCCTTATATAAAAGTAAAAATAAACAAAGATAAAAGGTAAGTCCCAGATTGGAAGAAATTTTAAATATCACATATTAAAATGACAAAGGTTTAATATCCATATCACATAAAAAGATTCCACAAATTAATAAGATAAAAATGAGAGTCCCAATTTTTTAAGTGGGCAAAGGATTAAAACTATTTACAGAATAAGAAATACAAATAGAAAATGTACATATGAAAAAATCCTCAGCTTCATTAGTAATAAGAAAGACAGATATTTTTAAATGAAATTTTGGCCTCAGAAATTGGAAGAAATATAAAATATTGATAATTTCATTCACTGAAAAAAGTAGAATGAATCACTGGGGCCATTTTGGAAGTCACTTTTGACAGTATTTTTCACAATTTTAAATGCTATATACTCTTTGACCCAACAATTCTACTTATAAGAGTCTTGGGAAAACACTTGCACATGTGCACAAAAACTTATGTACAAAATACCCTTGAAGTGCTGCTTGTTATGGCAATTTCCTTCAATGAGGGAGTGGTTAACATCAATTAAATTACATCTATTCTATGCAATGCTATGAAATCATCATAAAGAATGAAATAACCCATGTGTGGAAAGAGTTGCAATGTGAAAATATAAGTGCCTGTCTTACAACTAACAAATTTGAGTCACACACATGTGTATATGAACACTTGTGTGTATGTGTGTGTGCGTACATGAGTATATTAATGTATGTGTGTACGCATGTACACATACACACAAATACATAGCAACTTAAACGAGGGACTGAAAGAATATACCAAACCTATTAGGAGAGGATATAAGTTGGTTGGGAAAGTGGTAAAAAAAGCCAGGATTCTCTCTGTATATGTCTGAGCTTCTTAATCCTTTTGATAAAAACACAGTCATGCAACACAAAAACTAAGCTGGCAGAGAATCTTGAAAATACAAAAGGACAAAGAAGAAAATTAAAATCACATATAATCCCATGGTGATCTCACTTAAATGAAAATCTGATCACTACGCATATACGTACAGATCAATGGCTTCCCCTTTCCTACGAGATCAACTGCAAATGCCTTAGTATATAACATTCTTATCCCTGTCTCCTTCCTAGCTTCACATCCTCTTCTCCCCCAACCAGTAACCTAACATCTGTCCAGGATGTCAAGTTTTCTGAATACTCCTGCTATGCCTTCTGCCTGAAATATACTCTCCCACCCTTGGCCGGCAAGTAGTTGTCGGTTCTGTATTCCCTTTGCTGCTTCAGATGATGGTACTTCCCTAAATGCTTTTCCTCTTCTAGCGTTGGTTTACCTCCTCTGCTAGACCATCAGGATTTGAGGGAAAGGATCCATCAAGGCCTGCCCCTACTCGTGTACCTACCCAGGGACTGGTATAGGCATTGGCTCCTGGTGGGCCACTCACTAGGTGATGAATGAGTGCACGCATAAACAGAGACGTGCAAGCACGGGAGAAACAAGACAAGAAAACAAGGATTACTGAGCAGAAGTGGAGACTTGGCTTGAACTGTATTACATTTTACCGCCTAGGATTCAAATCCATCATTTAACTCCGTTCCATCACTTTCTCAAGCGACACCTAACACCTGGAGAACAGAAATGGAGCAAAGGGGAGAGAGCATCAGGGAAAGTTGCTTAGAGATGCCATGACGACAAAGGAGCCGGCATCATTCTGGAGTGGTGCTGAGCACGTGGGTAAGGGACTGGCTATGGCTGGTGAGGAAGCAAGAGCTGGAGCTGAGGTGAAAGAATGGGGGTGATGTAAGTTGTGAGGTGGGGTTCAAGGCAAAGCATTCCAGAGTATTCTTTCCCAAAGTAGTGCCAAAGTATGTAAATGGTATGTAAATAAAAACTTATGCTGTGGGAAAGTCTTCCATGGCCAAGTGTTTGGGAAACACTGGATTAAGTAGAGACAATTCTCAGTAGCAGGATTTCTCAGAGACCTGACTTTAGTAAACTGCTTTACGAAACATCAACCTCAAAAGAAGGGTGCTGTACCAACGTTTACCAAATGTATTTGACATAGTGTATCAGTTTGCTAGGGCGGTTATAACAAAGCACCACAAACTGGTGGCTTCAACAACAGAAATTTATCACCTCACAGTTTTGGAAGCTGGAAGTCTGAGATCAAGGCGTGTGCGCAGGGTTGGTTCCTTGGAGTCTGTGAGGGAGAATCTGTTCCAAGACTCTTTTCTAGCCTCTATGGGTCTGCTGGCAATCTTTGACATTCCTTGGCTTGTAGAATCACCCTGACTTCTGACTTCACGTTCACGTGTCATTCTCCCTGCATGGGTGACTGCCTCCATATTTTCCTTTTCTATTAAGACGTTAGTCACATTGGATGAACGTTCCCCCTAATACGGTATGACCCCATCTTAACTTGATTAATTACATCTGCAACAACTCTATCTTCAAAGAGTCACATTCCGAGGTACTGCAGTTAAGATTTCAGCATTCAACTGAAACGACTCAACCAGTAGTGTTGCCGGGTGAACTGTGGAGTCCCCTGATCCTGAGGCCTTGACTCAGCCAGACTGGAAGGAATTGCTGAAGGTTCTCGGTCTTGTCACGAGAATGAATTTGAGGATAGACATGCAGCACAGCAGCTGAGTCACACAAGCAGGAAAATTTATTAAAAACGAAAAGTACACTCTCGAGATATGGGAAGGGTTGAGAGAGAGAGAGAGAGCTAGAGAGAGAGAGCCTGGGAGCACACACTGTATGCCCCGGGGATTAGATTTCTTATCTTTTCTTAATAGTTGTTAACAAGGGGGTGGAATATTTATTACCTGGGGCAGAAAGCAGGGTTTCCGAGGCTTTTCTTCCTAATTTAATCAGGGGTTTCCTGTCATGGCATCTGCCATCTTGGGTCAGTCTGGTTAGATCCAGCTTCTTGTGGAAAGCTGCCAGGACCAGCCTCTGATCTTCCCAATAGATGGCCATGACTTCCACGTTGCTTGCCTCCAGGTATCCTGCTTGAACCTAACTAACTGCCTACGCTAACGTTAGCATGCATTAACCTTTTGGCATGTAATGTGTAGCAAAACCACTGCCTCGCTGAACCCAGTTTTGGTAAGATCTGCTAGAATTGATTCTCTATCATAAGGTTCTTCCAAAAGAGAGCTAAAGATAGGGGCCCCCATTCACTGAGACTCTAGAATGCATCAGGCAAGCCAGGAAAGGTGATATGGCAATGACAATTTTACAAATGAGAAATTTACAAATGAGAAAACAGATTCTGATCACTAAAGATACCCACCGAAGGTGACTGAGCCGGGTTTCAAACTAAGGTCTGTCTCATTACCAGGCCACTTCTCTCTCCACTCCAGCTTGCTCTTTCCCAAATGAGTATGAGCATCATTAAAGTGAGATCCTTGCTGTGGAAATAATGGGGTTATTTTTCCACCCCCTCACTAATGCCTAATCCATACTGAAAAGTGGTTGAGATTTGAAACAAAGCAAAGGCAGTGAGGTTTCTTTCTCATCGTTGAAATAAATCTGTTTAATACGTGGGAAGCACTCCTGGTTAAATGTTTACCTTTTGAACCCTACACTGAAGGAAATGGTTTCCTGAAGCTTTGGCTAATCTTTTAGCAAACTGTCAAACTAAAAACTTGGGTGCTTCTTGATGAGGATTTTAACTGCACTATTGATTATAGTGCGGCTAGAAACCATTTTCAGACTTATCTTCATATGATTTAATTGACATTGAGAGGTATTTTAATTGAAACGTTAGACTTCCTCAGTAGTACTATCCTTTGTTTCTAGCAAGGCAATCTAGCTTTTATGCTTTTAATCGCCATCTGTTGTTCAATAAATGTCAAATCGTTCCTAATGGTCTCTCTAAGCATAGGGTTGGGTTTTTTTTTTTTTTAATTTGCTTTTGTACTCAGTGTTCGTTATGGGCAAATGAGTCCTTGCCGTAAAAAAGCACCATTTCTCATGGTGCTTCAGTCCCGTTAGAAAGAGAAAGTGATTAGAAATAAAGAGACAAGAGAAATGCTTCTTCTTCTTTTTTTTTTTTTAATTCTTCTCGGCAGTTGGGAGATTTAGAAAGTCTATAAAAATGTTTCCTCTCAGCACTGCTGGTGATTTTACTCCCATTCAAAGCATAAAAGGAACAGAGACCTCCAAAAATCTTTGAGTTGCTTAAATTGTCTGAAATGAAAGAAGCTAATATATTTAAAAAGGTGGATAAGGAAGAACATCCACTGGACTCAGCCTAAGTTCGAGATGTACCAAGGAGCTCTTGACTTCATAAGCCAATAGGGACTCTCTCTCCCTCTTTTTTTTTTTTTTTTTCTAACCTTGTAGGAATTCTGTAGAGATAAAGCAGAAGCCATACAAGGACTCCATTACCCAGGACCCCACAATGGATTCTGAACTGAACCAGCCTACTCTCCAGAGGTGGAGGAAGAGAATGGCCAGTGACTTCAAATGATGTTCAGCAATGAGAGAAGGGAAAGACCCTCCCTGGGGAGATGCAGAAAATTCTAACCAAAAAAAAAAGCAAGAATTTTTTTTTTGCTTTTCCTCGTTAGCTTCCTAACACCTGGCATCCTCCATGAAAGAGGTTTTCTTATCTTCCAAGGTTAGGAAACCAAATGACACTGGCTCTTTGGAGCGCCGGAGAGCCCTGGAGATACGCCTGCTGGGAAGGGGGAGCAGTCTTTCATTGAGACTTGTATGCACTGGGTCACAATCAGCTTGCAAACCAAGAAGTATGCTTGATTGCTTGGATAAGGGTTTGAAATATTCTCCAAGGGTTGTAAGAAGTATATTCTAAGAAGTAATTAGAATTGGTTGAAATACAGGGCTATAAATGGGGGACTGGCACAATTTTACAAGAAACAGATCATAACTCAACATTCTAATGACTTTTTCTTTGGAGAAGGTCAGCAAAGCTATTAACAAGGGAAGTGGGCATGCAGAGTTCTCCATCCCAGACTGTGACTGAGCTTTGAACAAAGTCCCTCCGTCAGGATTCTGACTCTAATTACCTGAGCCACTGCCTTTGCTCAGGAGCAAGTGCTGAGAGGGGCTAAATGGGCAGCCAGGCTTCTGACTGCCCTTCTGGGCGTCTTCTAGCCCTCTTCCCCCAAAGGGATAAGAAAAAAGATGCTGACAAGTTCATTTTTTCAGGCATTATGGCCAAAAATACCACGAATTATTACGAATATTAAAGTCCTCCAAACCCAAGTAGAATTTCCCACACATTAAAAAAAAAAAAAAAAAAAGGAGAGGAGTCTTGACAACAGTCCCTCTGTCACCCTGTCCTCTTGTCTGAGACACAGACACACATGCCAACATGGGCCATGTGGCCACAGAGGGATTTCGAAGGGGGACCCGTCCCCAGTGCTTCAGTTTGGAAACACAGCCTGGATAGTTTCAAAATGAACTCACTTGCCCCATGGTCGCTGTGTGTTGCTTACGTACACATGAACTATACTGCTCATTAGGTTTAAACTAAGGTTAGGGAATGTGTCTGTTTATTTTTGTTTCTCTGCTCCCCATCCTTCAGTACTCAAAACAGTACCTGGAATCGCAACACCTATTTATTAAATTAAAAAATAAGAATTACAAACTGGGAGTTTTCAGAGGAGCCTCAGAGCAGCTTTGAGCTCCTTCCAAATTACCCCCATCCTTCCCAGTGACCCCGGAATTTGGAGGGGGGGCAGTATTCCCTTCCTACATCCTTCCTGTAGGATGGATCTAAAAATCCAGCACCCCTCCTATTTTTTTGTTCCTCTCGGGGTTCATCACTGACTCAGGATGAACTTGACCCTAGGCCTCTCCTTTGCAAGGTCAGGACCAAATTAATCACCAGAGTCAGTGTCAGTAAAACTGTACGTCTAGCTGTAGCTCTACCCCACGTGGCCTCACTGAGTTAAAACATTTGACCACTGGACTCCAGAATCAAACTACTGTCTAGTCAAAATTGAGAGGAACAAGAGGGAAATATGTCTTCAAACGATCATACCTTCCTTGCAGATTATCTATCACTCCCTCAATCATAATGATTCCCGATGGCCTGTATTTATGTCTTATAATTGCCCTATGTATGGTTATATATGTCTTAAATTATTACATATGCCCAGAATGTCCTTTGCTTCTAACACTAGATAGTGTTACTTTTATGATCGACTTAACTCTTGTTGCTCTCAGCTTTAAAAAAATTGGAAAATTAATGGATGGCATCCTTTAACCCAGCTCCTCTAGATCTGCAGTGCTCCCAGCCATAGACTCCAGGCTCCTGGGCCTCCCCCTGTCCTTGCTTCAGCTCACCTGAAGTCTGTTCACTTTCTGACCCCTCTGTACTCTAAGCTTGGTTCTGTGGAACCAAGGTAACAATATGTTGCCTTAATTACTCTTCAAAGATGTTTATTGTGAGAGGACACCAGAACAGCTTTTCCAGCCCTCCTGCTGTTAAGAATTCTAAAGGTTAAGGCCTCCAGTAAACTGTGATTAGAAAAAAAATCAACGAGTAGCTGCATAATCACCGCTATATTTAGCAGGCTAGTGATTTTCAGAGAAACCTGGCATTTCTGCCTGCAGCCTCCTTCAACCCCTCAGGAAGTCTTCTGGGCAGAATCTGTGATGCTCTCCTGGCCCAGCACCTGGAGCAGGGCTACAGGCCTGAACTAGCTCAAAATATCTTAGCATCTCATATAATAAAAGGGAGTCCAACTCCAAAAGAAAAAGAAAGGAAAATGGCTTACCATAAAATGGTTGGGTGAGGTACTGCTGGTTAATAAAACAAAACTGTTGTGTAAAATTCTAATGAGTTTTTTGTTCCCTTAGGTTCTTATAAGGTACGGCCCCATTTCTTTCTTTTCTTTCTTCCTTCCTTCCTTTCTTTCTTTCTTTCTTTCTTTCTTCTTTCTTTCTTTCTTTCTTTTCTTTCTTTTCTTTCTTTCTTCCTTTCTTCCTTTCTTCCTTTCTTCCTTTCTTCCTTTCTTTCTTTCTTCCTTCCTTCCTTCCTTCCTTCCTTCCTTTCTTTCTTTCTTTTTTCTTTCTTTCTTTCTTTCTTTCTTTCTTTCTTTCTTTCTTTCTTTCTTTCTTTCTTTCTTTCTTTCTTTCTTTCTTCTTTCTTTCTTTCTAATCTCTACCTCCAACTTGGGGCTAGAATTCACAAAGCAGAGAACAAGAGTTGCATGCTCTACCAACTGAGCCAGCGAGGCGCCCAAACAGCCCCCTTTCTTCAATTGCTCAAGACCCCATAGTGACTGGTCCTGTATAGTTGTATTCAGGGGCTCATGTCTCCTACAGACTATGGGATTCCCTTTCTGTGGTTTTACTGCCCTCCATTAAACTTCTCTTCCTTCTGGTATTGCTCTCTGTTCTTCCTCCCCTCAAAAAAAAAAAGTCTACTTGTCCGAAAGTCTGTCATTTATACCCTAGGATATATTGGATTCACTTGTGGGAAGAGAGGAATGATTAAATAATAATGGCTAACACTTACTGAGCACTTACCATGTGCTAGGAACTGCTCTAGGTACATCATATATATTAATTCACTTAAGTCTCACAACCACCCAACAAGATAGTTTGCTATTATTTAATCCCCACCTTACAGATGAGAAAATTAAGGCACAGAGAGGTCAAGGAACTTCCCGGGTCACAGAGCTAGTAAGTAGAAGAGCTGGACTATGTACCCAGGCAGTCTGACTCCACAATCCATGTTCCCAACTTCTGAACTATTCTACCTTCCACATGCTTTTCAGCACCATCACCTCTCACCTCTCCAGTTTTTAGGGAAGAACGGAGCAGGATGAGTGTTAAGTCAGGCCCCTTAGCACTGCCCTTTGATTCTGCCTACACTCCAGCTATGCCTGTTTGTCACAGTGGCTTGCAGGCACCCAGATGATGAGACGAGTAGAGAGCAGAAGGGAGACAAGCTGGTCTTCAGAGCTATAAAAGGGAATGGAAAGCTGCTCACTGGGCCTTCAAACTGCTTTTCTCTCCCCCAGAGTGTCATCGTGGGAGAGGAGGCAGATCTCCGGGACCCCCAGCTTCCGCCAGAGCAGCTTCCCTTTCAGCTGCTCACACACAGGGATCTGGGATCTACACTAAACATAGAGATTCATGGCTCAAAAAGGTTTGGAAACCCCTGGGGATGGAGCAATCACCTAGGTGTCGGGTTCCTTAATTGCTAAGCCCTCCTCACGGCTGATTTACACAGCCCTGTACTCCCTAGAGAGGAAAGGCAGGAGGGTGTAGACCAGGGCACATGCCGGAGTCTGTCTGCCAGTAAAATCTCTGTGACTGTCTGCTGGCCTCGCCTAAAGAGCGGAGGGCATTCCTAGGGGAGGCCGACAACAAGGGAAGACTGTGACTTTATCTTCAGCCGGGATAGGCAAGCTTAAAAGAATGTTTAAGGGGAAATGGAAATAAGATGAACCTGTGAGCGCCCTCCAGCAAGCACAAAGTATTTGGAAATCCATTTCCTCCCTTGTCTTCAAAATTCCTTAATTCAGTTACGCAGTGTCCTCCTGGGGTCCTCCTCCTATTTCTCACTTGCCTGTCTATGCCCCACGAAATTCTTAAGAAGACCCACAAACAGCTGTGTGTGCACGCGTGTGTGTATGTGCATACACACACGCACACACATGCACACATGCACGCACATACACGCACACGCCTAGGGGATTGAAACCAGTCCAGCCCCAGGCCCCGGTTGGGTGACCTCCCGTGGGCATACTTCTCGTCAGGGCATCTGCAGATCAGAGAACCAGCATCCCGTTGCCAACCCATAACATAAATTTTATTCAGGGCACCCTCAGATTTCTGGCTCCAGGGAGGCCACAGAGCGCAGTGGTCAGGGGAACGCTGGAGTCAGAAGGCCAGGGCCGGGATCCCCGTTCTGTCACTCACAGGCTGTGGGATGTCAAGAGACTTCCTAACAGAGCCTCTCTGTCCCCCAGATTTATCCTCTGTAAAATGGGAATAACAATAGTGCCTGTTGGTAGGACCGTGGCTCGTGCCTGGCACGCGGCGAGTGTCGAATGGGCATCAGCTACCTATAGCTCCTGGAGCACCGAGCAGCCCCCGTGGCCGGTGCCTGTCAGCCCAGCCATTGGCCTCCGGCGCCGGCAAGGGCTGCTGGGGGCTGTTGCTGCAGAGCGCAGGTGGCCACAGCTCAACAGGAGAGGGTCAGCAGCCTTCCCTGTGGGAGACAGACAAGTGACGAGCTTCCTGGGGGAGGCTGGCACTTCGTTAGGCTGTCTTTGGAGAGAAACTTAAAAAAGCTGCCTGGAGTCTCCTGTGGTGGGAACAAATATTCTTCATTCGTCCACCACATATTTATTGAGCACATCTTTAAAACAACAGGCAGCTACATATGAACACTCCCGGTATAAATGCTGTGCTAAGGGCTTTCTCTCCACTTACAACAATGCCGGTGTAAGTGCTGTCGTTCTTTCCATTTTGTCTATGAGACTCAGAGACGTGAGGTAACTTGCCACCGGGCACACAGTATATGGCAGAACTAAAATTCCACCAGAGAGATGTAAATCAAAACCGCAAGGAGATATCAGCTCACACCTGTCAGAATGGCTAAAATCAAAAACACAGGGCTGCCTGGGTGGCTCAGTGGTTAAGCATCTGCTCAGGTCGTGATCCCAGGGTCCTGGGATCGAGCCCCGCATCAGGCTCCCTGCTCCGCGGGAAGCCTGCTTCTCCCTCTCCCACTCCCCCTGCTTGTGTTCCCTCTCTCGCTGTGTCTCTCTCTGTCAAATAAATAAATAAAATCTTTAAAAAAAAATCAAATCAAATCAAAAACACAAGAAACAACAGGTGTTGGCGAGGTTGTGGATGAAAAGGAACATTTGTGTGCTGCTGGTGGGAATGCAAACTGGTGTAGCCACTGTGGAAAACAGTATGGAGGTTCCTCAAAAAGTTAGAAATAGAACTGCCCTAGGATTCAGTAATTGCACTTTCAGTAAAGTAAAAGAACATTAATTCAAAAGAATACATGCACCCCTATGTTTATTGCAATGTTGTTTACAATAGCCAAATTATGGAAGCAGCCTGCATCTATTGATTGATGAATGGATAAAGAAATGGTGTGTATGTATATGTGTGTGTGTGTGTGTGTATAATGGAATCTTACTCAGCCATCATAAAGAACAAAATGTTGCCATTTGCAACAACATGGTTAGAGCTAGAGAGTATAATGCTAAGCGAAATAAGTCAGAGAAAGACAAATACCCTATGATCTCACTCATATGTGGAATTTAAGAAAAAAAAACAAATGAGCAAAGGGGGAAAAAAGGAGAGAGGCAAACCAACAAGCAGACTCTTAACTATGGAGAACCAACTGATGGTTACCAGAGGGGAGGTGGGAGGGGGGATGGGTGACATAGGTGATGGGGATTAAGGACGTATTACCATGATGAGCACTGAGTAACGTATGGAAGTGTTGAATCACTATATTGTACACCTGAAACTAATAAAACACTGTATGTAAACTACAATGGAATTAAAATAAAAAACTTAATAAACTTAAAAAATAAAATAAAATTCCCCCAGAGCCAGAGCCTACCTAGTTTTTGACCACTCTGCCACTTCTCTCCTGTCTGAAGAACTCAGCCCTCAAACCCACACAGACTGGCAAGGTGACTTGTCCTTTCTTCCTCCCCTTCCTCTAGCATCTGAAATGGGAAGCTGCAAATCTCAATTCCTTTCTCAAGAACTCATAGAAAAATCCTGAGGCTTCTGTCCACACGGCACACCAAAACCCGAAGAGAACAATGCTGGAGTAAGCATTGCTATTTAGTCACACAAAACCCAGGCTTCAGTTTAAACTTTTTACACAAACCCCCTCTAATCTCTCTGCCACTACATCAGACAGAAGGTGTGAAGAAAGGCTTCCTTGTTTGCAAACTATAGTAATGTCATTGTGATAAAAATTTCTTGGTATGCCAGTCTTAGCCATTAAAAAAAAAAGAAGAAGAATCCTAGTAGGTATTTTGGGCTGTTTTAAGAAGAGAATCTATAGAATTCTTTTTTTTTTCTTTTTTAGAGAAATGAAATCCTTTGTTTATGGTAATTAGCAGCAAGTATTTTGTCAACTGAACAATAACACTAGGCCCGAAGTACAGATAGTGTAATTACAGAGTATTCTAAAAGTCTCTAAAAATATTCATAGTTACATCAAGTCAAATCATGTCTACCCCTAGCCCCCCCTCCACACACACACAAAGAACTCAAGGACGCCTTGCTCCCTGATTTAGCTATACAATTTCCATTCAAAATGAAAGTCACATAGCTAAATCCATAAGGCAAATCCTGTGGTTAAGGGCATTTTTAGCCCAGAGGACCAGACAGCAGCTCCTGGAGGGGTCCCCTGGATACCATGTCATTCAGGCTCTAGGTCTTCTGTGCGCTCAGCAGTCGGGCAGAGGTTGGGGTAACCTTGGTTCACAGTAGTCCCTCTTGGCAGGAAAGATGCCCCCTTCCCCAGTGCAAAGAGCACAAGAGCATCCCTGGCCTCTGCCCTCTCCTGTCTGCTCAGACGCCAGGTTGCCACAGGAGGTGAAATTTTCTGGCCCTTTCCTGGGCAGCAATCCCTGCAGGCCTTGAGCCTTGGGGGAGCCCACGCTCCTCCAGTGTCTCCATCAGGACTGTAAGCCTCACCACACTCCGTGGCATGGCAAAGCCAAGGAGCATGCACACTGGGGACTGTTGGCGCTGGGGGCGTGGCTCTGCTTTCACCTGGATTTGAGACTTGGGGCCTGGTCCTGACCCTCTCTAAACCTCGCTTTCCTCATCAATTAGATAGTGACTAGTACTCACTTCATAGGGTAATTATGAGCTAGAAGTGTGCTCACCACAAATGATGATGATGATGATTAATAATAATAATAATAAAGGGGCAGAAGGAAACTTCGGAAGATTTTTATGGCCTTAGTAGTGGTGATAGTTTCACCGATGTATATGCATTCCCAAACTCATGAAGTTGTATATATTAAATATGTATAGCTTTTTAAATAAGTCATACTTCAATAAGGGAGTTTAAAAGAAAAAGAAATAAATAAAACATAAAAATACTTGGTAAATGCTCACTCAATTTCAGTATTCTTGGTTTCTTTCCCCTTTTATGTAGTTTTCCCTTCAATTTTCCTAATGGAATTAAGAATTGAAATGGTTGATTAACTATCTCGACTATAGTCTTTGGCAAAATCCTGGAAAAGGAAGCTAAAAGGATGGAAAGCTGCCTACAGAACATTAGGATTCTGCTGGCCTATACCTAGCAATGGAGAGGAAATCCACATGGGAGGAGGGAGGCCTGGGTCCTGAGGTTGGCCTTCTCCTTGGGGTCCTGGGGTGCTACCCACTGCCAGCCCCACTGTTCTCAGGGGCCTGTCCTTCCCCCTCGTCCTCCAGCCCAGACACTGTACCCTCCACCAGCCCCATTGTGACAAAGCAGACACCTGGCCATAGCTTTTTTTGGAAGATTACACTAATAGTGAAGGGATGAAAAAGATAAACCAACAGGGGCACCTGGGTGGCTTAGTCGGCTAAGCATCAGACTCTGGATTTCGGCTCAGGTCATGATCTCAGGGTCATGAGATCAAATCCTGAGTCAGGTTCCACACTGGGTGTGGAGCCTGCTTAGGATTCTCCCTTTCCCTCTCCCTCTGCCCCTCCCCCGTCTGCCTGCTTTTTCTCTCTCAAAAAATAAACAAACAAAAAATAACAAGGAATCAGATCATCTGGTTTACACAATGTAGTTTATCATCTTTAGTATGTAGCCTCAGTGGGAAGGCCTCCCTGCCTAGCTGCCCTCCTGCCTCCCTGTGGTGGAGGTCACATTTAGCATCTGCCATCCTAGAGGGATCCCATGAATCTCCACACCAGGAAAGGCCAGTTCACATCCTACATGCTGCATATCCTCCCTAGGCTATTCAGGACAAACATCACCAATCAATGACAGCACCCTTCCTTGCTGAGTGCAGACTTGGACTTAGCACGCTAGGTATCAACTACCAATCAGCCAAAGTTACACCAACTTGTGATCTCTGCTTTAGACCCCTTGAAGTCCTTATCAAAGAAAGCAGAGCCCTGAGAAAGCCAAAAAATTCCCCACCATGCCTGACTAAGGCCCCCTTCTAAGTTCTGGTTCCCTGTCTGAAGACTACCTAGTGTCCAAGTGAGTGATCTGCCAGGAATGACATTCGTCAGCGGAGTCCACACCTGCCCCTCTCTGCTCACCAACTCAAAACCACACATTCATATGAAAGTCATTAAGAGAAGGCTCCTCACAGGAGTCTCCTCTTATGCTTTCCACCTAACCCTCAAGCCCAGAATCAAAAACACCAGATACCACAGTATTGGCTGAAAATGGACATCTTCATCATGTTGTCATTACTCAAGCTACAGTTACCCTCACTGAGGACAGAGAAAAGTGCAAGCCACTAGCTGGTTAAAAGAATACTTGTGCCCCACGCTATGGTTTCTTCCCCGAAAGTAGGTGAATACCTACTAGGAATATGAAGATTCTTGTTCTGGGGGTGCAGTTACATCAGGGCCCAGGCAGTGTGAGGGAATGTGAAGAGCGCTCCCTCCTTTCCCTGAGCTTCCTCCTTCCCCACTTATTGGTTCTGGGGAGGACCAAAGGCACTGAGTGCCTACCAAGTACTTTACTTAGGTCATTAAATTTTCACACAAACTCTGCCAGTCATGTATTCTTGACGCCCATTTTACAGATGAGACAAATAAGGGTTAGAGGTTAAAAATATTTCCCAAGGTCACACAGCTTGAAACAGGAACTGTACAGCTTCCAATCTTTTGCTCTTCTTCTGCCGTCATGTGAAGCCCTGCAAGGCACAGTCGGAGGCCACACACAAACCCAGAATGGTCCCAACCCAGGGTCCTATCGCCATTGTCTTTGGCCTTAAAAGGTACAAGAAAAAGACTGACCCCCAAAGGAGGGCCTTGATAATATTGTTCACATAATAAAATATTGTGGGGCGGTTCCTCAGAAATAACTAGTGACGACCAAATGCTGTAATCTTTTGATGATTCAGGAATCCTAACTGCCTCTGTGGTCATCAACTTGATGCAGATAAATGAGAACAATGACTAATAACCATTCTTCCAGACCAAAGACTTTAACCAGGACCAACCCATTGCAAGTGCAGGCAGTCTTCCTCTGAAACAACCTCAAATCAGTCCACTTTTGCCTACCAGCACTCCCGCCACTCCGGTCCAAGTCGCTATCATGTCCTTGGGGAGCAAAGCAATAACTGCCCTCCCTGGGTCACTCTGTTCCAAACTCTTGTCCCCACAGCTGTCAAACTCCCTGCTTTTAGAAGCCAATAACTGCTCTTAGAATAGAATTCCGTCCCCCTATGATGGCCTCCACGCTCCTACCTTCTCTGACTCCTGCAGGCTCAACTCATTTCTTATTTATGTCCTTCGTTATCTGTCTTCCTACCCGTTTCCAGTAGAAAGTTTCTCGCGGGAAAGGAGACCTTTCTGTCTTGTTAAATATGTGAGTGAATGTTGAATATATGAATGAATGTTATCTGTGACAGGTAGAGGAATGCAAACTTGCCCCGAAAGGCTTGCTCAGTTTGTTGGTTTGAGGGACTAGAAAAGTGTAATGACCTAGAAACCAGAAGCCCTGGGTTGTCATTGCATTGTTACTTAGATTCACAGCATGAGTTTAAAAAAACCTCTTAACCCTCTTGGGCCTCAGTTTGCCTGTCTGCCTTTTGTTCACATAATAAAATATTGAACAGAACGGGATGATGCTCTTGAATCAGCGAACTTTATTGACTGACCCTTTGCAAAGCACTCTACTGGGTCCTGGCAATGCCAGGAGGAATAAGACACAGCACTAGCTAAGAAGGAACACATAGGTGACTCGGGGCCAAAGATGAGTACATAAATCATGTCTGATATCCTACTATGTGCTTTAACAGAAACCCAGTGAAGATACACTATGACACGAAAGACATCTGGTGTTGAGTGGAGACCACTCTTGAGGTGGGCTTTGATAACAGCCAGAGAATCAGAGTAGTGCACGGAGCATGTGCAGAGGCATGATGCGTCAGGCGCAGGGAACCGGAAGTGGTTCTAGATGCCCGGTTATGGAGAGTAGAGAGGAGCACAGGTGCAAAATGAGGTTGCACAGGTAAGCTGGAGCATGGAACATGGAGCTTCCATGCCAGGCTGAGGAGTTTCAATCTTACCCTGTACGCCAAATATTTTGAGCAGAGGCATGACCTAACTAAGTGTATTTTAGAAAGATTATTCTGACTGCAGCCTGGAGGGTGGATTAGGAAGGAAACACAGTGGAAGCAGGACTACGGAGAGCAAGCCGTGGTAGTAATCCAGGCAAGCAGGGCGCTGTAAGGAGTCGTGGAGAACTGGAGAAGAGGTAGCATAGGCATGAGCATTAAGAGACCCATTAACTCTCTAAAGCCTGGGAGAGTTGAAAGCTCCTAGCTTGGGTGATTTGTTGTTGCCTTTTCCCCAACAGGGCACACACGAGGAGGATCCAGTTTAGGAAGAAATGTACCAAGTCCTTTTTTGAACACATGGGTCCACTCCTACAGAAGCATATGAGCGCAGGGCGTTGTGGCCAAACTCTCGCTGTAGGGTGGCTGGAGGATCTGGGACTGTGACCCAGTCACTGCACTGTCCTCGCTTGGTCGCCCCTCTGGCAGGAGGAAGGCAAGTTATGATTGCCTCTTTCCTTATGGGGACATAGCCAGGCTTTGTTTCGCTGTTTCAGGGGCTGTGCCAGCCACTCCCTGGTGAAAGGAGCTCTGTTAGCAAGGAGCATGAGGAGACCAGGCACAAAGAAATGTCTGAAAGCCTGCCTGAAGGGTAGGAGACAGGCTTGCAGGGGGTTTGTTCTGGCTTCATAATGAGATTTAAAGATCCAGAGATGAAAATCAAAAGATACAGGCAGCAGAAGATATGGATTTGTTCTCTCTCCAGATGGACTAACATTTGGATTGTTTTTCCCAGATGTAAGTGGCCAGGATTAAAAACCTACCATGCTTCTCCCACAGGGGGACAGCGCAGGGAGGCAGACCCGGGGGGCTCCTAAAAAGACAGCTGTCAGCTCATCAGCTCAGTGTGGGGACCGCTCTGTGCAGAGCTGAGGAGGCTGGGACCAGTCAGGCTTCAGGCGTGAGATGCAGCCCTTCAGCAGCCAGGGAGCCGCCGTGGGTCCGTCTACCCTCACAAAGCCCAGATGCCTGGAGAAAATAAAAAGTTTGCTTGGTACTAAGCACCAGATGGCTCCCTTTCAGATAAGACTTTCAAAGTGTCCAGAGTATTCTTTCTTCTCAGCTCACCCCCGAAGCAGCACCTGCCCCCCATAAGCTGCTCCTCCCTGGGGCCTCTGTGAAAATGGGTCAGCTTTTGTGAGTTCTGGAAAAGCAACTTCTCCCCCCGCTTACCAGTTTCTGAGAGAAACCACATCTTCTTGCTGCAGGATTGGCTCCTTCACACTCACCCTTTCCCTCCCTCTCCCTCACTGCCGGGCCTCTAGCACTTGAGTCTTACCCATCCTTCAAGGCCCTGACAAACCACACCTCTCCCCAAAGCCTTCCTAGATTGCTTAGTAGGAGTTTCTCTCTCCTTGTTCTCCTGTTGCACTTTATTTGATATAATCCTGGGTGAAATCTACTTCCATTATACTTGCTGTGGTTTTAAGTTTCTCTCATGCTCTTGATTTTCAGCCCTTGGAGACCAGGGCTGTGTCAGGCTCACCCTCTTGGCCTCGGGGCCCGCCACATTGAAGCTGCTTAATCAATGTTTGCTGAGTTTGTTAGAATAGACGAGTAAAAGCTGCAAGTTGTACTGCTGCAGTGAGGAGAGGCAGGTGCTCCTAGAATGAGTCTGCTTGTGCTAGAGCTGCCTGGATCTCATAACCTGGCATTACTGCAGGGGCCTTAGGGATGTCTGGCAGGAGCCATGGCTATAGGTCTGGGAGCATCCACTGGTCAGGCCTGCCAGCAGTGAGGAGACACAACATCATGACCCTGGGAAGGGTCCTGGCTCAGATGCCGTGGGTTGAATCCTGGCTGCCTCTCCCAGTTTTGAGTTCTGGAATAATAGGCAAGTGTCTGCTCATGTTCAGATCCTTCATTTCTTCATCTGCAAAGTGATCAGAGTCATTCCTACCCTTGCATATAATTATAGGAAGATAACCGTAGGTGCAGGGTGCCTGGGACCTGACAGACGTGCCATGCATTCTCTGAGTCACTCATGCATTGATGGGGAATGTGAATGAAGAGGAGGCACAGCCTGGAGATGGGGAATCCACAGCCTATGAACGAGGGTGGTTCTTGGGATACAGCTTAGTGACAACGTCTAGGTGTGGATACATCTGTAATTCTGTCCTAAAAACTCTGGTCCCCACAGAATATGTCGAACAACTGAGCCTTGACCATCCTGGGTGAAAGCTGAGCTTCCCACCACCTCCAAGCGGTTACGGTAATAAATCACCCACAGGCTGCTGAGTCTTCTATGAAATGCAGACGTCTCACCCAGCCTGGCGCCCAGCCTGTAGTAAGCAAGCCATGAATAAGGGTTCCTGTTATGAAGATCTTTCTTTCCCTCTAAACTCTAAGCTCCATGGAGTCAGGAACTGTGTTTTGTTTCCCACGCTATACTCAGATCCTTCACACAGAACCTGATAGATGGGGGCGCAGGGGAGCTTAATGAATATTTACTGAAGATATGAATTAATACCCATCTGGCATTTTTTAACTCTAAAGCATGGGGGCTGTGATGATCCTTATTGTTTATTTCATTCTAAGGCATTCAATGATTTCCAGTCAGGGGGGGCGGGGGGACCACTTCCGGTCAGGAAGTATTTCAACTATTGAATCTTTGCATGATTGCATTGCTTCATGAATAAAAATAAATCAACATTTTTTCCTTTCTCAATCTAGTTATTATCTCTGTGCAATAATTGGAGATCGAAAGAAATTCTATGTTCCTTCTTTTTTCATGTTGACCAACAGACTTGTGAACTTGAATGCATGTTAGTAATTAGTATTGATTCATTTGATTTACAAGCTTGCACACAAAACTTACCCCGGAAATTCTGCAAATTTTCTTGACCACCGCCACAGATGGCCAGAGAACAATCTGAATCCAGGATCACTATGAGCTTCCTCTGGACCAAAGACCCACACTTCTGACCCTGCCCAAACTCATGGCTCCAGGAGTGGAAAGGAAGAGGGGAGCTACAGGTTTTCACGTGCCACGCTTTGTGCAAGGACTTTGCATTTCCCTAGCAGTATTTCGTGCTGGCCACCAAGAAGTATTTTAGGTCTTCTTCTGGGCACACTTCCCTTCTCCCTCGAAACTAGGTCTAGCCACATGTCCTGCTTTGGACAAAGACACGTGAGCAGAAGACATGCACATTCCTTCCGGGATGTAGTTTTAAGAGCCAGCATGCTATTCTGCACACTTGATTTCCCCCTGTCATGGCAATGTGCCACATGATGAAGCCTCCTTCAGCCTAGGACCCAGAGTGAGGATGACCTAGAAGAGAGCTCCCACTAACCCCTCTGAGTGGCATTAGCAAGAAGTACATCATTAGAAGTTTAAGACACTGAAACTTGGGAAGTCATTTGTTACTGCAACATAACCTGAACTCTCCTGACTGATATAACACGTTAGTTCATTTCATCCTCATAAAAAAGATCCGTGAGGTGGTGTTGGGAGATGATTCTTCATGGATCTCATGCATTTCTACATACATGTCTTACCAGCAAAGCTATGGATCCCTTTAGTCCAGGATATTTTCTCAAGAACACCTGTATAGGAAATGGCCTGGAAAGGTAGAGATAGTATCACCCTCCAGAGGAAAGGGCAGGCATACTTACTGCTCATTATAAATTCAGGATCCCTAAGCCTGGCGTCACTCTCCTAGGACACAGCTCACCGTGTGTGCAGGCGTCCATCTGAGCCATGTTCAAGGAGAAGTTATACAAATATGGTGCTGTTCATGCTTTGCTGTGCCATGAGTAATAAAGTCCATGTCTTCTGCCAATAAAGGGCAACAGGCTAACATGTTAGATGGAAGTAAGGCAAAATTTCAGACTTTTGACAGCAGGCGTTAACATCACCATTTTACACATGACAAAACAGGGCCTCAGAATCAGTTACTCAAAGTCATGCTACTAATCATTGGAAAATACCATTTTCCCCATTATTCTCCATTGTTTGCTATGAAAAAACAAAACTTAAGATACCATTCATTTATTCCTATATTCCTGAATTCATTCATTCACTTATTCGATTAGTGTCTATTAAACAAATGCTTAACTCTAGCATCCAAGCACTATGCTAGGATGCTATTTTCCAGAGTTCTTTAAAAATTAGCCTTGAATTATCCCGACATACCCAGTTTTGATACCTAAAGTAAGACATTTGAGACTGTCTTAATCTCGGCATACACTATACCCATTTTCAACTGCTTTCCCCCCAGCAAACAGATGACCAGGAGAGTGGAGTAAACTGTCAGATTCCCCATAATTTAATGCCAAGAGTACATTTTGCCCATTGATGCAGCGATAGGTCTGGGAGCTCTGGAGATCTCTGGAGGAAACACAGAGTTAAAGACCTTTGGGGCACCAAGGGCACTCAGACTCAAGCAGTGGCCTCACTGCACTTCCCTGCCCTCTTACAGATGCTGCAACAGGACAAAGAGGTGCCAGGGGCTCAGCACAACTAGCATAGCCAAGCTGCAGTGGAAGCATGCACATCCCCTACTGCAAAGCCCCAGGCTCCCAGATCCCAGGAAACCTGAGCCAGAGCCTCACATCCACCCTGCCCAAGTCATCCTTTCCTAGTGGGACATCACGGAAGGGACCTGGGCCCATAGATCTGGGTTCAAGTCTTAGCTCAAATTCCAATCTACTACGTCAGTGATTTGGGTGCAGGACTTTTAACCTCTCTGAGCTTCAGTTTTCTCATCATAAAGCAGGATAATAATATCTAATTTATAAGGTTTTTATGGAAATTAATGAATGAGATCCCTTAGGTAAAACCCAGGCGTCTGGCACATAGTAGTCTTTCAATAAACAGCAGCAACTCTTATTACCATCAACATTTTGCTTTGACTGAGTAGACAGAACATCCCTTCAAACAAAAAGAAAATTAGAAACTAGGTGCAGAGCCACTGGCTGAAAGCCAAAGGGGAAGATAAAGCGCTATAATTGCCTCTCCTGGGAAAAGCAATAAATCCAGGCAGCTGCGCTGCTCCCACCCTGTGGCAGCATGAGAGGGGGCTGTGTCGGAGAACTTCCGTCTCAGGACCTGAAGTGTCCACCATGTACCAGGCATTCTGTGGGGTGATGTAAGGGGTACAGAGAGGAGGTGAGCACTGTTCAGCCTCCCAGGAGTATTATCTACAGAGATTGGCACGAAGGGAGGATTCGATAAAAAGGGATCGATAATGAAGATAGGTAATCTTTATTATCTACCAAGATTTGGACAAGGGGAAGAGTAGAAAATATTGTATTACGGGGGAACTGAGAAAAGGGAAGTGATGTGCATAGGTGTTCATGGTGGGTGAGCTTTCATTCTAGTGATGGTGTGTTAAGACAGGTACTCGGGATGGGCACCAACAGATGAAATTTCAAGAGAGACATGGAACAAGGAGGGCAATTGAGCAAAAGGAAAATAATGAATCTGACAAGGATTGGGTCCTTTCAGGGAACAGAGAGTAATGACCTCGGCTGGAAAGTGTTAGGGGTAACCAGGAAACAGAGTCTACGCAACGGATGGCCTCAAGAGCACGCCTAATCTGATCCTCAGTGAAGAGCGGCAGCCTCAAAACTATGTCTAAGCAAGACTAATCTGGTGGCTCTGTGTAGGACAGACTGGAGGAGGAAGACTTTGGCAGCAGAGAGACCAAGTGGGTAAGTAAGCAGCACCCGAAGCATGAAGAATGGGAGTCCTGAACTGGGGGGAGCATCCGCAGGGAGAGAATCCAGGAAAGGTGAAGATTCTGGATTCAAGGAAGAGAAGCTTGAGGAGCCGCTTAGCACTACCTAAGCCATGTAGCAAGCATTCCCTGTGCTGGACCCAGACAGGTATCTGCAAAGCACCCCTGTGATGTGGTCACCACCCACAGACTGTGGAGAGACCTCTGCTTAATGGGACCAGACTGGTCAAGGATATAGAGGGTAAATTTAAGCAGTAACTTTCTAACATGTAAGGGGTATTATCCACACAGCAATAGACTAAGCAAAGAACCTATGGACTCAACAGTTCTGAAAGCTTTTCAAGACGGGCATGATGATGGATGCCATTCCCCTGGTCAGAAGACTGAATTAGGTCAGCTGAGCTTGCGAGGTCAGCTCAGGTTTGAGTAAGTCTCCAAACCAGAGAGAACTGAGGCTTCCCGAGGAGATTCCAAAGGACTTCAGAATCAGGGACATTTCCAATGGTCCTAATGTGCAGCCCAGGAAGAGAAGAGGACATTAACTTTCAATTGACTGAGGATGCTAAGTATTCGACTCCCCCAGCACAAAAACAGCCCGGGGGGAAATGTTGACATGTGCAGCTTTGGAGAATGAGCTTTACAAAGCAAAGCACTGCTTCTCCCTGCAAAGCAACTCGCAGTTTGAATCCAGATTCTGACATATGTTTATGTTTTGACCCAATAATTTTACTTCTAGGAATCTATCCGAAGAAAATGATCAAAAGTACAGACAAAGATTTATATGCCAAAATGTTTATAAAGGGAAAAGAAATGGGGAAAATAAACCGAATTGCAAAAATAGGGACATAGTTAAATAAATTATGGTATGTCTATTTATGAAATGCTTTGTAGACATTAAAAATCATGTGTTTGAAGAATAAGAGGAGATGTTCACAAAAGAATGCTAAATGGAAAAAGCAGCCTGCTAAATTATACACACTTTATGATACCATGATGATCCCACAGTGGGAAAGTAGCAAACTGAGGAATGAAATCGAGGCAACTTTCCTTCTTCATACATTTATGAACCTTCAGATATTTCTGTAAGTATTTATCACCAACAATAATAAGTCGCATTTGTTGAAGACTTACTGTGTGCCACATACGGTATCAGAAACTTTATACATATATCAATTCGCTTTATCCTCGTAACGACTCTACAAAATAGGCACAGTTATCAAACCCATATTATAGGTAAAGAAATAGAACCTTGGAGACGGGTTCTTCACTCAAAGTCATCCAGCCAGGACAGGGTAGAGGTGAAACGCAAAGTTAGGCCCCCATGGTCCCAATCTCCCAAACTTACTACATTAACTTGCCTCCATGATTCGTAAATATATAGGTGTGTGTAACACTCTTAATTTTAAAAATGTCCTTTTTTTTCCCCCTCCACCCTTTACTTTATAAGGGAATATAGGGTGTTTAGTGGAGGAAAGCATGGCCTTCAGGAACTGGACTCTGGTTTCATGCCAAGGTATTCACTGTTTATGCCAATGTCACCAAAACACTGATGACTGGAACTTCTTTTCTGGGGGAGGAACACGGATTATAAAAGGTCAAAGAAAATTCCTTTACATTGTTAGCAATTAAGTAAATTATGTTGAGTATTTAACACTAGAACTAGTCATTAGAGTTCACAAGTAGATTAAGAACGAATAGGAATGGGTTTTGTACTTGGGAATAAAATGAGATGGGAAAGAGATCCCCTGGGAACCCTAAGTGCATTCCTTCGCAGAAGCGCGCCTGCCCACCTGGGCCCCAGCCCCAGCCCCTTGTCAGCTGTGTGAGGACCTCGGGTGAGTCACTTACCTTTTCTGGGTCTCAATTTCCTATCTGTACGACAAAGGAGTCGGTCCAGATGATGTATTGGTTCATTTCTTGCTCTGATTGCCACTGCTTCTATTACAAAATTGTCACTGCTTCTGTGACAAATTCTATGACAGAGGATAAGCCTCTCTCTGAAAAAACTGGTAAGCTACCAGGCACAGGAATCCAGCATTTGCGTGACCTTTCTCCTCTTAGAAAGAGGACCCCTTCACTTCTCTGCAGCCCGGCAGCCCCAGCTGAGATCACAAGCCTTCATCCAAGCTTTTTGTGATAAAGCAGCCAAAGTGGGGGTGAGGCTAGGAGAAAAAGTGGGGATCAGGGAGGATGGAGAGCTTTTGGGTGCTGGAAGGATTTCTAGACCATATTCCCACCCATGCTTCCTTTCCTGGAACTGCCGAGAGAACTGCATTCTGTTTCCTTTGTTACTGTTGTTTTCTTTTTTTCCTTTTAAAGCACTATCTATGGGAATAAAGGCTCATAATCTCAGGGATCGCTGAGCTAATTTATAAAATGAGAAAAGGAAGTTATTTTCTGTGCACGTAGCATGATATTCCCCCTGACAATGCACACGCTGGGCTGCCAGGCCCTGGCTTGCTTCTCCTCCACACCACTTGATATTCTGCTCACAGCGCAGAACACAGGAGAGTCAAGGCCAAACACAGATGATGCACAATAGAAACAGGCCAAGAGCACGCTGTTTTCTGGGGACTGGATCCTGTTACCCTCTTATTGCTTGGGGACAACAGGAAAGCGAAAGAGGAGTGGGCCCTCAGCAGTGTCTGAGACAAACACCCATGCTAAATCTCTACAGCACCCACCTGCAGGAACCTCAAAGAACAAAAACCTATCTCCGAGCTGTGTGGCCCCTGGTCAGCCAGTAACAGCAACTACACCTCTAGCCAGCCAGGGGCCAGGCACCTGCAGGCCCCGTGGAGTATATGGAGTTAGGTGAGTTGAGGCAGAGCTAGACACTTCCAAGAAGGCATATGAGAACACTGAGTGAAAGATCGCCGATGGGCATGTACCGTTGCCAGGAGAGAGTACCATTTCCTCTTCTGCAAGGCTTCCCCGCTCAACTTAAAGGTTCTTAAAACTAGAGCTGGAATGAGGATGGAGAGAGACTGGTGACTACCATTTCTTGATTGATGCTTTGGGTCGGACCTGGTGCTATGGAATGGGAGGTATTTTACTAGTCAATCCTCACAGGTACTACACTTCACAGTTAAGGAGACTGAGACTCAGAAAGTTTAAGAAGCCTGACCAAGCTAGTAAATCATTGCGTGGGAGGGGACTGGAACCCAAACCAGATCTGGTCCCATGGTGGCACAGTCACCTCCCATCCGTATGTTGAGTGCCTGCTACATAGTAAACACTATGGATGTGTGTCTGTGTGTGTGTGTGTGTGAGAGAGAGAGAGAGAGACAGAGACAGAGACAGAGAGACAGAGAGATATTGCATGTTTGTGTGTTTGTATACAAATCTCCAAACACTCTGGGATCTGAACACAGGTCAGTCCAGCAGAGCAAACCACCCAAACCTCTCCTTGGCCATCTTTCCTGATTCCAAGAATCCTCGCCTGTGAAGGCAGCCAGGCCGAGTTACTAGCCTTTACTAAATAGAAGCCGGTGTCACTGTGACCTAACCCCCCCAATCCGGTGTCTCACGTGCTACCCCTACCACACAGCCACCTCTTCAGCATATGATACCCCAATGAGTTCCATTCGGGCCCCTGGGCCATCAGGGGACCAGCCTACACAGCAGCCTCGCAAAGCTTCTCCCCTGCGGCCATGGTGAGAGGGAGCGTCAAAGGCCTGAGGAGGAACCAGGGACCCCGTGTTGCACTTCGCTCTGCATTTTTCTGCAGCTTCACTTCTTTTAGGCTTGCCTTGGTTTTCCCCCAGTCAACTCCCATTTCTGGTTGTCACTAAATTGCTGTGTAAAAGTAGAAGTGATGTGTAGAACAAAGGCAGGGAGGAGATGTAGAGAAAATTAAATGTCCTAATAACCTGTGGCCCATTGACAAGTACTTGAGGCAGGCAGAGTAGGGCGTTCCTCTCCGGGAAACTCCCAACTGTCCCAATGTTTTTTTTTTGTTTGTTTCTTTGTTGTATTTTTTTTTTAAGATTTTTTTATTTACTTGACACAAAGAGAGAGACACCGAGAGAGGGAACACAAGCAGGGGGAGCGGGAGAGGGAGAAGCAGGCTTCCCGCGGAGCAGGGAGCCCGATGCGGGGCTGGATCCCAGGACCCTGGGATCATGACCTGAGCCGAAGGCAGACGCTTAAGGACTGAGCCACCCAGGCACCCCCCAACTGTCCCAATGTTAATGCTTTGCTAGAGGGAAAAACAACCTTAGCTTGACAATAGCCAGGCCTCTAGGAGCCTGTGAGTCTTCCTCAGCGTAGGAAAGTCCTTTTGGAAACTTCCCTATGTCTTTACCTCTCCCAACTCCAACGTACGTAATCAATTGCTCCTCACAACCTCTGCGCAGCTCTTCCTACCCAGGGGTCCTGTCCCCAGGCTTTAATAAAACCACCTTTCTGCACCGAAGATGGCTCAAGAATTCTTTCTTGGCCGACAGCTCTGAAACCCAACCTTCAAACCACATCAGAATCCTGTATCTCCTTGCTGCTTCCCCAAAACAAGAAAGAAAATGAAGAGATTCAACAAAAGAAATGAAACACTGGGCATCGTCCTATGATGTGCCTACAGAGAGAGGGCCTATGTCATGGGTAGCTCGAACTGGAACCTTCTGAGAGCGGAGGGGGGGCCCACTCTGAATAATTGCACCAGGACAATAAGCACACACGGGACCGGTCCAAGCCAAACCAAGATGTATGGGCGGAATGAAAGTCTCTGCAGACAGGGTCTGCATCATGGATGGCTCTTTCCTGTGCAGCCTGCAGCCTTTTCGGAGGTGGTGGTGGTGGTGGTGGTGGCTTTCAAGGGGGGTGCAGGCTGCAAAAGTAAGTAGAGTGGACTTCCCTGCCTTTGTCTCTCCCTGCAAACTAAACTGTCAGAGACATCCCTCTTTAGTGCTTGGTCCCACCTCAAAGCCTCTAAGTTCTCCGCTGTTCAAAATTCTCAGGCAACAGGGGCACCTGGGTGGCTCAGTTGGTTAAGCGACTGCCTTCGGCTCAGGTCATGATCCTGGAGTCCCCGGATCGAGTCCCACGTCGGGCTCCCTGCTCAGCAGGGAGTCTGCTTCTCCCTCTGACCCTCCCCCCTCTCATGTGCTCTCTCTCTCTCATTCTCGCTCTCTCAAATAAATAAATAAAATCTTTAAAAAAAAAAAAAATTCTCAGGCAACGTGTTAAAAAAACGAACCCTTCTGAATAAATTCTCCAGGCCAGAGATGTTTGCATTACAACTGGGAAAAAATCCCTAAGGCCAGGGAGTGGCTCTCTGCTGCCCCGACCTTAGAATCCTACAAAAGATGGAGGGGAAGCCTACTCCGCCTCCCAGCCAGGCAGGGGTTTTTTCAGAAGAAAAAACACCCCCCCCCTCCCCCTTGCTTCACTTGTCAGAGTTTAAAGGGAATAACCTGGCACTAAGGAATAGTGAATCCTTAGGATTAACTGGCTCTAAGTTTCGTCAATTCGGGGTTAATGGGAGCCAAACGCTGCGAACGCACGACGTGTCGGGCTGGCTTCCACGCAGGAGAGGACCCAGGGGAGGAGAACTTCTGAGAAGGCTCACCCGAGATGCCCCACTCCAGAATCTCCTCTCTCCCGTTGAAAATGAAGTTCCTCTCCCCGCAGACAATGAAGACAGCCCTGCAGAACAGCTCTTGACCAGCCGGCGTGCAGCCGAAGGACAGCCAAACAACACCGAGAGTTTCCGGGGTCGTCTTAATGGGGTGCGCAGCATCCAGAGTCTACTAATGTCCATTTAAAGACCAGCACCATTAGCTGTGCCACTGTGGAACTACCTACCAGATGTGTAACAACCATAGTGACTGGTCTGTGTGCAGCTGGTTGTACCTTCTCTGGGCTCACGCCCCATTTGCTCGAATGGCTGTTTCCCCATCTGCTTCAAAGAGAGCGCCCCGATGCCACCCCAGGACATGGTGTCCCCAGTGCCTGCACAGGACGCCCGGTACAGGATCAGGCACGAGAGCAGTGGAGAAGTCAAATGACTGCTAGCATCTGATTTTTATTAAAAACAACATTAAAAAAAAAAAAAAGAAAAACCACCATTCTATTGCCACCAGAGTATTTTATTTTTCTGCTGGGAGAAGAAAAGCCCTGTGAATGTTTTATTCAGCAGGAACTAGAACACTGTTATTATAAAACTTTCTTTTCCAAACTAATTCCCTGAGCTTACACTGCCAGAATTCCTCCTCTCCGGGGCAGTTCTGCCTTCACTCATTGACTTTTGAGATCCTTCTAGAAAATCTGCCACCCAGACTCCAGCAAGCTGCAGATGGTCTCCATGGAGCTGTGGAGCTCATTGTGGGGCAGCCCCGCCCAGGACGGCTCTGAGAAAACCCACAAGCTGAGTTATCGTTGGAAAGGAACACCATGCTGCTGTCCTTACCAGGATGCTCTTCAGGAGCAGATCAGCGCCTGGTGATGGCCCTCGGGGTGGAGGGAGGGGTGTCCCTATCTGCACTGTCACCTCAGGAGTTCTGGATAAAGCATCACCCCCCAAAGTCAGCCCGTTGGCCAAGGACCCCCTAAGTTCGTGGAGGGAAATATCAGCCAAGGGGAAAATGAGAAACATGGCATACCCAAATTCTGGAAGTTCCTAGATGGTTCTACAAATAGAAACAATTCTTGTTCTTATCCTCAAAAAGGAATGGAGGAGCCCGAGCCTGCCATAGGATGCTAGTGGATCCCAAAGATGGATTCAACTTAGATGCTGGTACCATTCCAATGTCCCCGATGGAGTCTGACAGAGGAACTATAAAGTTGCAAAGCCAGCTCCCCTTTGAAAGCTCATTCAGATTGACCACTGTGGGAGGAGAAACTCTCCCATGATGGCAGCATCAGGCAGAGCCACCACTGAGAGTGAGGGGGAAAAAAAAAAAAAAGAAAAAAAAGCCCCGTGATGAAGGACCAGGAGATGAAGGACATGCTAAAAGAAGCAATCACGAGAGACTAAACGGGAACAGCCCCAACAGTGAAAGCAGTAGTCACAGAATGAGGTCGCTGTTCCACAGACGGTCTCTTGGCACTGGTGTCCATTTCCAGCTCCTATCATCTTCCCTGTATCCCAGGGAAAAAGGAAGATTGAAACTGCATCTCCCAGTCTCCTGTAGAGCTATGTTTCTGGGTTTATTTAGGTCCTGTGAACAAAATCCACTTACATGAGCTCCAAAGGGTGGAAGACTTGGCAAGTGTGCTAGAGGGTAAGTGGGCTCTAGCAGAGGTGAGAGTTGGCAGCAGATGGACGCCACATTCCCATGGCTGGTACCAGTTTGGAGGGTCGTAAAGATGACACCAGTGGTAGTGGCAGATGCAGTTTCTTTGATTTCTGTGTTGTTGACGGAGGTGTGACCTCACAGCCAAAGGCTAAATGGCAGCCTCCAGGAGCCACGCCTCCAGCCTTTCCAGGGATTTTGTAAGCACTTCATTCTCTATATTAAATCCTTTTCTTCTTGCAATACCTAGAGTGGCAAACAGCCTGGCGGGCTGTTCACCAACCCATTTTCTTTTCTCCTGTGTACCCAACCAGGCTAGATGTCTCCTAGCCTCCCTTAGGGTTGGGTGTGACCCTATGTTCATGGATTGTGACCCATCACAATCCATCACAGGTGGGCACCACTTTCAGATCTGAGCTAAACAGCCAATACCTCAAAGCCTCCATGCTCTTCTCCCTTCTACCTGTCTGATGCAGACGAGCACAATGACCTTGAAGGCTACATGTGGAGATGGTGGAGCCATAGGATGGAATAGAATGAGCCTGCGTCTCTGCATCACCATTTGGAAGAGAAGCTCTTGGCCATCACGGTGGTGCACAGAAAGGTGTTAGAGATGAGGAAGGGGTTACAGACACAATGACTGAGGACAAGATGGTTGAAAGCAGTGGTCACTGAAGGTAGGGAGAAAAAACACCTGCTGTTGTGCTAAGTCACCGAGGCTGGGATGTTTATCTAATATGGCAGTTAGCAGCACTGCACTTAAAAGAAG
Organism: Zalophus californianus; assembly: GCF_009762305.2. Classification (NCBI taxonomy): domain Eukaryota; kingdom Metazoa; phylum Chordata; class Mammalia; order Carnivora; family Otariidae; genus Zalophus; species Zalophus californianus. The sequence goes on from NC_045597.1 coordinate 51,328,250, forward strand.
TTGTTTCTGTCTATGCACTGAACTGACTGATAATAGCTCCCAAGGTGAAAAAGTAAATCACTAATAATACATAAAAACATTATAGGCCACAACCAAAAAGAACATGTGAGCTGGCAGAATCTACCTAAAAAGAGAAATATGGAGTCATTTTAAAGTTGCTGGGTGGAGCTTCAGGAATGAAATTCCTTCGATGTCATATAAACCCTGGTCCCTGCCCATCATTCCATCCTTATCCTCCTGCACCTGCCACACACACTGAGCTCCAGGAAAACCGCAGAGAAGCCCCCAGACACACCATAGGTTTTTTTTTTTTTTTAAAAGATTTTATTTAATTGACAGAGAGAGACACAGCGAGAGAGGGAACACAAGCAGGGGGAGTGGGAGAGGGAGAAGCAGGTTTCCCGCGGAGCAGGGAGCCCGATGCGGGGCTCAATCCCAGGACCCTGGGATCATGACCTGAGCCGAAGGCAGGTGCTTAACGACTGAGCCACCCAGGTGCCCCCACACCATAGGTTTTTCTTTCAGATTCCATAGAGGGGCTGGGGGCCTGGGAAACCAGGCTTCCAGGTTCCAGGATGTCCAGAGGTGGCACCCAAGGAGAAGCCTCCCCGCTGGACAGATGAAAGGCCATCTTTCTCCACAATGGACCTTGATTCCAAGAGCTGTTCCCTTTGAATGAACTCCAGGAGCAGATGCGGATCTCAGAGACAAGTGGGCACATCCCAAGCTACAGATGTGAGGCCTGGCAACTGAACTGACAACTCAAATAGCATCTCTGATCGATGAGCCAGGCCAGCTGGTCTGTTCCACTGGCTGGGAGCATCGTGCCTTAGAAACGGGCCTGCCTTTTATTTTCTGATGTGTCACAGTTCGCCTTTTTGTTGTTTCGGAACTTTCTGGAGCAGAAGAGGCTAATCATCCCTCATGGTGTGACATCTGTTTGAGATGATTGAGGGCTCAGGCCCAGAACCTCCCTACATCATCCTGAAGGCAGCCACACGATCACTGTTGGTCCATCCCCTGCCACTTCCCTTTCAGTGGTTCACGAATCAAGAAGAGAGGGAAAACACGTTCTTCAGGCTGGCAGTGTAAACAAACTCGGAGAGAGAAATACTCTGCACTAAAAGTAGAGTACAAAATAAATACCCATCCCTGCTCTGAGAAGATGATGTTCTTGTTGACTACAGAAAAGCAAGTAGAAGATTCCCTGCATCTATTTTGGTCCCATCCTTGATGGAAGCCAGTCTTCATTTAGGTTTTCAGTGGCTCAAAAGAAAGGGAAAGGAGTCTCAGTCTCTGCTGCTCATGTCAGTCTGTGTTTTGGTGGTTTTGGTGTCAGAACATAATAAACATCAGCTCTGAGGGCCCGTGCTGGAGCTGAGGACAAAGAGAGAGTGCTCTTGCCTTTGGAACTCTTTCATGACAAAAATGGCACCTGCTTAAAGAGTTGCTACTCGCAACAAGTCTTATAGAGGAGAAGATGTAAACTTTGATCCCAATTAGCTTTATATCTTGTCAACCCAATGACCACTCTGAACTTAAGTCTCAAAATGAGAAACCAGGATAATAGCTCTTTGTTGAGGGCAGAGCATGTGCCAAAAACTGTACTAAACACTTTCTATATTTAATATCATTTAATTCACCCAACAAGACGCGGAGGTAGGCGGTTTTATTCCATTATACAGAGAATGACATTGAGTCTTAGAAAAATTAAGGAAGCTGCCCAAAGCCATACCACTTGTCAGCAGCAGAACCAAGAGTCAAATCTGGTTTTGCTTGACCCCAAATCCTACACTCTTACCCACTGTGCATCTTTAATTAGTATCAGGACTCATCTGGGTAGAGATGCTTATGGCTCAGGGCTAGAGACTGGAGAACAGACATTGAATAAGGCTGGAGACAAGGGAAGTTTCAGGTTTGGCCAGTGCTGCCAGGTTGGTAGGCTTGACTGACACCCAGAGCTAGGCCCCTCTCATGGCAATTCCAGGCCAGAAGGGAATCTTTACAGAGTGGGAGGTCACCTCAGTTCTCCACACCTCTCCCTCTCCACCTCCCCCAAAATAATAAAAATGGAGGGAACCCTGAGAGCACCTGTTAATGCTCAGTTACCAGCTGGGGTAATTTGAATCCACAAGTTCTCTTTTTCAAGAGGAAACCTGAAGGAGCCAGACTCAAAAGGCTACGTATTGTATGATTCCTTGGAGGTAGAAAACGGATCAGTGTGGTTGGCAGGGGCTAGGAGAAGAGGGTAGGATTTGACCACAGAAGGGCACGAGAGCACTTTGGGGGGATGAGGAAATATTTTACATCCTCATTGTGGTAGCCTTTATACAACTGTATGTGTTCGCCAAAAGTCATTTAAGTGTACACTTAAAATTGGCAGATTTTATCTCATGTAAATTACATCTCAATAAAGCTGATTTATTTTTTTTTAAGATTTTTATTTATTTGTCAGAGAGAGAGAGGGAGAGCACAAGGGCGGGGAAGGGCAGAGGGAGAAGCAGGCTCCACACTGAGCAAAGAGCCCCTCAGGACCCTGGGATCATGACCTGAGCCAAAGGCAGACACTTAACGACCGAGCCACCCAGGCATCCCAATAAAGCTGATTTGATAAATATGGTACAGTAAAAAAAAAAAAAAAAGCTAATTTAGATAATACATACACAATTTTTTTTCCCCCAAAGGGCACTAGCTGATGAATCCTGAGCTAACATTTCCACCGTGTAGCTGAATCCCTCAGTCAGTTGTTGGACCTTCCCAGTAGGGAGATATCCTGCAAGCAGCCACTGCAGGCTGATAGGCCATGTCCAGTGGGTTCTGAAGGGAAATTTCAGGCAAATGCTTCTGTAGCCATTGAGATAAGAAGCTGCTTGTTAGGGTTACCTTGGCTTCCTACCGTCTTTCCCAGATCTTCAGATGTCAGACTGTGGATGTGATAGAAATATTCATCTGGAAAACTGCCAGGAGTCTGATTAATATAACATCACTGTTTTTAACTTGTATCTCACATGACTTACCCATCTTTATCTTCATATCTTGTTGCATTTTGAAGGCCATACCTGTCTCTATGCTCAGTCTGAAAAATACAGAATAATACTGCTGAAAATACTAAATACTGTAGCTACCGCCTGCCTCAAAAAGTGTGGCATGCATTAAAAATGAGCATTTCGGTAAGACTGACTACACTAGCCTAGTCTATCCTACCAGCTCTAGGTCACCTGTCCCCCTACACATTCTCTTTGGTAAAGGTATCTCCCTCCTCAGTATGGCCGGTTAGTCCCTTTGCTTTCCGTACAAGACCTTCTGTTTGGGGAAGATCTGGAGGCTTCTTATGTTAATAGCTCAATTGGAAAAGGAACATAAACCACACAAATATAGTCTAACATTGGAAATAACCAGATCAGTCACGCAAATTAATAAGTACAGAGGTCATATCCCAAGAGTGCAGTCTCATACAAAAAAAAAAAAAAAAAGAGCTGCCAGAAAGAATGGATTTTAAGGGGAAATGAAAACTAAAGAGCCAGCCCTGACTTTGGATTCCTTTAAAAGCCCCTGATGCTCTTTGCCGTTAAGGTGTACGATCTCCTGGGCATTGCTGTTCGGGACATAGCCACACTCTGTACCTCACAACAAAGTGGGGACCACCCTATTAGAGGCTTTTTTATAGTAAAAATAAGAGAGTTTAAAAACACACAAAGGACAACACTTTTATCAAAACACACTTTAATCATTTATTAAAAGGGGACAATTATAGCATTGAGGGAGCCAATCCTATAGACTGGGACTCATGAACATCAAAGGGAAGGAGACCAAGACCAGATGATAACGCCATCCAAAGCACAGAAGCACAGACACCTGGAACGTTCTCAGACTGCACTGATTTGCTAGATACTATCAGTGGTTTTTAAAATATTTCTTCCTCAAAAAACTTCATTTTCTCACAGCTTCCAGGCTTAAAGACAAAACTGCATGAAACAACTGCTGTGAATTAATACAAATGTCACATACGCTCCAAGGGCTTTATCATATAACCACATATGCTATGATTTTATCTGCCATCTGATCTTCCTATGGTCTTAGAGTCGTGGAAGTGAAATTTCATGAAGAGACAAAAAATGTGATTTTGTTTTTCTTATATCCATGCCATAAAAAAAAACAGTTAATTTTCATAAAAAACAGGAGGTAGGAAACGGGGAGAGCAGAGAATGGGGGTGGTGGGAATCGGTTTGTAAGTCTGGTTCGAATCTTCTGAGCTGCCAATGAAGTCATGAGGCCGGAGGGCTCTACTGACTCTTATATAGGTGGACAGAGGGAGCAAAGAAAAATCAAGTGCCTCACCTGTAGGTCCATTTGGGACCGATTTACAGTGGTACAATTTAATGCATAAAAGAGTCTTTCTTTAGAAAACTCTGAGCATTTTACAGATATAATAAAGCATGCTAAGTCTACTAATCTGCTACATATAAAACATTGTTCCAGGTGCTAGTAAGAAAAACAACGACGGAGATCTGATCCCTCGAGGAGCTTTGGGTATTAATCTGCCTAATTGAGCCCAGGTTTCTTTCTTGGATGAATTAGTCTGGCTACATGGGGGAGAACTGGTCACTGAGACACGTTGGTACAAAGAATCCCCCAAAACCATGCAGAGTTCTCTTCAAGTTCCTTAATTTCCAGATGCTGCCTGGACCACTGACACCTTCCTGGGACCCATAATGCCCCTAGACCTCCACAATCCCATCCACCCTGGAAGGACCTTCTTTCCAGTAGGGAAATACATTTCTGGAGGCAGACAGCTTCCAAAAGAACTCATCAAATCAGGGCAAATATCCCAAGTCTCCAGCATGATAGAACTATGCTCCCAAATATCACTACTAAGCAAACACACTTCCAAATCCCAAATCCCCCGGCAGATAGCTAAAGAAGTGGAAAAGGCCATTTTTTCAAAGAACATTCTCTGCCTCTCTCACCCTCACACATTTACTTGGGTTCCTGGTTAAAGATCAGATCATAATTCAGAAGGTAACCATCATTATAGACAAAAAGTTTTTGCTCAAAAGGGTGATAGTTAATGCTCTGCACTCTTTCCTGCATCTTATGCATTGTGATGTCTAGTCTGCCCTCTTTCCCTGAGTTTGTGTCATAGTAGTAGAAAATCTCTTCTTGTTTGGTGTTCAGAGTGCGGGTGGCATACAGAACCCCACACACCATGAAGGCATTGGACACAGACGGTTTATACTGCCTGGTGTACCAAGTGTTTAACACCACGAGTGTGGTGTCGTTGAGTTTACTAATCACCATGTTACCAGTGCTGGCTTCAGTTGAATAAATCACCCACAATCCTTTCTCATCCACAGCCAAGTCAATATCTTGCCAACCAACATTAGCATACGAAAAGCGGTTATTATACGCAGCATTAGGGAGAGTTTGAGTCACTTCAGCCCTGTTGTTACTCAGGTTAATTTTGGCAATGTTCCCGGTGTTGTACCAGTTGACATACATGTAGTTGTTATAAACTGCTGTACCACTGCCTTGGCCATAGCTGATCCGAAGATCTCGGGCATTTATGTACAATAGCAAATCATCCAGTGTATTGTGGAGTCTGTAATATTCCAGAATTCTCCCATCTGTATTCAAAGGTGCCACCCAATACAGCCCCCCTTCTGGATGCTGGGGAGAGTAATCCCGACCCCAGGCACCATATTTATAGGCAAACCCTCTCCAGTTGAGCTGAACTACAGTCGGCTTGCTGATATTCACCACACCACCATGGCCACAGCTCCCTGTACAAACAAGAACATAAAAGGGCATTCTTAGAGAAAAATGAATGACAAGACACAAATGGTTTAATACCCTAAGAACCAAAGGAATCCATAAAGATTTGTCTTGCCAAGGTTCAGTGACGACAGTGCTTCTGATGGAGAAGAGCCGAAACCTTCTCGGTGTCAGTCTCAACGCAAACCCACTGTGGGCTCTAGAGAAAACAATCTTCTGTTTCCATGAGTGGGCTTTCATTCTGGAAATGGGGATGCTAAAGCTGCCAAGAGCCACACTAAAAAGGTTTGAGGGCACAGAAAGAGGAAAGGAGGACTTGGTGGATTTGACAGATTTTCTTCTATCAGAAAGCATTTTGCAAATTTTTTTAAAATTTCATCTTTCTGACAGAGAAATCACGAAAGCAAGGTCATCCCAGACCCTATCTTTTCCCCATAAAGCCTGCTATTCCCCAGGATCAGGGACAATTGTGATGAAGGAGAAGACTGTCCTGGGCAAGTGTCCATGCCCTTCACCTTCCTGCCCCTCCCTCCCTGGAACCGCAAGTGCATATATCCACACCAGGTACCAATGCTGCCCCAAGCCAATCTCAGAAGAGGAAGTTTTAAATATGGGATTTTAAAGATACAAAAAGATGGTCCTATCATGGTGGGATTTTAGCCTTGGGAAGCCGTGGAAGTTATTTCAGGGCAATATTGCCTGCTCTGTGCCCAAAGCATAGCCCATGACTTAGAACCCTCGGTGACCAGGGGCGCCTGGGTGGCTCAGTTGGTTAAGCGACTGCCTTCGGCTCAGGTCATGATCCTGGAGTCCCAGGATCGAGTCCCACATCGGGCTCCCTGCTCAGCGGGGAGTCTGCTTCTCCCTCTGACCCTCTTCCCTCTCATGCTCTCTCTCATTCTCTCTCTCTCAAATAAATAAATAAAATCTTTAAAAAAAAAAAAAAAGAACCCTCGGTGACCATCTTGCTGTAGAGTAATAAGGTAGGTCTTGCTGTTCATACCACAATTTCTACTGGGCCATAGAATGCCAGACAAGTACTTCACCTTTCCCAATCGGACACTGCCGTTACAATGTGTACAATCAAGAGGGACCAGACTTACTGGTCCACTGAATCCACCTTCCCTGTAACACCAGTGAATGACCTAGACTGGACAACTGGCCCTTCACACTGCACTCTGAAATGCCTGCCAACCCAAACCATTTGCTACAAAAATAAAATAAAATTCCTCCAGGATTTTTATAATAACTATCCAGAGTTGAACACGCATTTTCTGGGATCTTAATAAATACCCTTTACAATCGGGTAACATTGTTTCTTGGATGACAAAGAAAATTCAACTTCAAGTACATTTGAGGTCATTTTCCCTCATCTGACTGCCTGGAGCAGAGCAGGTGAGGGAAGGAGGAACAGAACCTGAATCACTCGATCTGGCTTTGAATGCTTGGAGGGAATCAGGGAGCCGTGGAGAGCACATGATGTGAGCTGGAGCCAAAAGCAGAGCTCCAAAGAATTACCTGATTTATCATGGGGTGGTGGGGGGGGGGGGGCGGGGGCGAGGCTGGTTAAGGGGGAGCAAAGCTTTGCCTGTAAGTCTGTGCCTCTGACCGATATGGAAAGACCCATTCCTCTCCTTGCTAAATGTCCCCCGCTTCTCCCCTCCTTATTCAAGGACTGCTCAGAGGTGAAACCATTACTAGAAACCCTGCTTTTATTTTTCCAATCTGCTGGGGCTTTTTCGTCCCAGAATTACATACGTGCTCCTTAAATGCTCTCATGAATCCGCAGTTGGTGGGAAAGCCAGCCAACCATACAACAGGTAGAGAAATGAAACCATTCTGTACCCAACCTCAAATAATTTTGCATATCATTAAGCAGAACACAGTCGCATGTTTATTTTAATAATGCATGCACCATTTCATAAATAAAAAAGCAATGTGTGTTCAGCCAAGAGACTGCTCTCCACCAAGGAAATAATAAATAAAATTATAAATTATTATTCCTTCTCCTAAAAGTGATCTCTCAGATGAATGCTTGTTGGCTTTTGTTTATGAAACAATGCATGAATTATTAAAATAAAGTTAGTGGTGTGTTCAGTTTAATGATAACAAAAATTGTTTGAGTTTCCAAATGCTACAAACTGGATTTTCTAGTTAAAACATCTTCCCGAGAACTTATTTATTTTACTACATTTCACTCTGCGGAAATGAAAGAAAGTCAGATTTTTCTTGCAGGTTGGAAGACTTAGGAATTGTTTGCTTAATTGAATCTTGCTTTTCTGCAAAGAAAATATCCCCAACCAACAGCAACAAAATACTTAAGGGAAAGTTATGATGCATACACGTATCCAAGCATTATCAAGGGGTTAAAGATCATAAACTGTTCTGTGTTGGATGTGGAAATCCTTAGATATAAAGGAACCAAAATAAACTCCTCTTAAAAATGACTACTTCTACTACCATTAATAATAATAATAATGGCTCATCCCCCCTTTTCCACGCGGACCAGGAAATTAAAAATTACACCTGGTATAAACACCAAAACTGTTGAAACCACAGTCTCTGTTTCTCACTTCCCAACCGTTCCTAAACACTCTCCTGCCCTTTTTGTCATACCCCTCTTCTCCTCCGTGTCCTTTGGGCCATTTTCAGGGCCCTGGCTATGGTCAAAGGAGGTGGAAAAAGAGAAGAGAACTGAGCATCATTGGCAATACCACATATGTGGCTACAGCAATGACAGACTAGAGAAAAGGCCATGGCGGGCTTCCTCGACTCCTGGTGGCAAACTATCCTGAAAACAACACTGAAACTCTCAGCCACTGGGTGCCCACTGCTCATCCAGCCCCGCCAGAGCCCCTACCCCCCTCACCCCATCTGTGCCAAGCTTTTTCCCACCCACCCCCTTATCTCATACCCTTTTCCCACCCCTTCCTTCATTTCAAGGTCTTAGGTGTACTCCGTTCCCTTCCTCAGCCATCACAAGTTTACTCTGACACTGGGACAAACACCCATGCCCAACCATCATCCAAGAATGTAAGAGACCAATGAATCATTTTGCAATTTCTGGTAGAAAAGAACATGCCACAGAAACAAGGATAAAAGCACCCTTTCAGCTACCCCACAAGCAAGGAAGCCAAGATAGCCTGGTGTTAATCAGGTTGGTGAGTTGTTGGACCTTTCTTGTCACTCTGGGAATCACTGGTGCACCTCTCTATCAGAGCATCTATGGAAGGCAGCCTGGTACAGTGAAAATATTGGCGATAGATTCCAAGTCAAATCCTGACTCCAGTACTTACTGGCTGTGTAACCTTCTGAGCTTCACCTTCCTTACGTTAAAACAAACAAACAAAAAACTCCTAATACCTACTCCGTAGCACTGTTAAGAAGAAGAGAGAGAAGGCATGTACAATAACTCAATAAATGGTAACTATCAGCATTATAATCACATCACGTTGGAATTGAAGGTTCACCTGCCTGTCTCCCTTCCTACAGAGTGGTTTCTGGAGGTTCCTGGAGCCATCCTGGTAACCCTGGTTCCCAGAACAGGACCAGCCATGCAGTGGTACCAAATCAGGATCGTGGAATAAGGGAAGGAAAGACTGGTCAAATCTCCCAAACCCAGTTTACCCTATTTATAAAACCCTAGCCCTCTACTCTGCTACAAATCGGAGTTTTTCAAAAAGCCTAGTATCCACTCCACAGAACATAACGCAAGGAACCCTCCACACAAGGGTATCCTTGGTTGACAATCTCTTCATCACGCAATTCATTAGACATTGCCATGGTATTCCGAAAATACCCTGGGAAGCCACAAGGTAAGACTTTAACATACCCTGACTTGGCTTTTCTCAAGTCTCATGGTTGTATTTGTGTGTGTGATGTGGTAGAGAGTTTTTAATTTGCATCAACAAATGGGAATTCAAATTTGTATTGCCCAATTTTGAAGGTTGGGTAAAAAAAGTTAGAAGCTGGGTGCCAAACTCCAGAATTATAACCCAAAAAGATATTTTATTTATCTGATTAAAATTTTTACTACAAAAAAAGAAAGCCTCATGGTTAGTAGCATTTTTCTTAAGTCAAAGTCTACATGCAGAGGAAACAATCTGGGCTCTATGAGTGCAATCTCCTACCTGGACAACTGAACTTTGAGCAAAGAGGAGAATACAATTCACTTGTGAGAATTAGGCAATTAACCTGGTCATAATCACAAAATGATGAAGACCAAATTGACTCTGAATTTATTGAATATATACTACCCAACACTCTGCTTTTCCTAAGGCTTAGGATTTGGGCGGGTCACCCCATATCCTCCATCAACCATTTACCGAGCACCTACTATGCGTCAGCACAGAACACAGCATCACTGCCAAGCACAGCGGTGATCCACCCCTGAGTGAGTGCGTACATTTTGCCTATCTTCCATCATTTAGATTCAGGGGGAGATCAGACAGAGTCAGTTGTTTTCAGGAAAAAAAAAGTTAATGAGCAGAAGGCCAATTATTTTAGATTAGAAAGTTCTACGAAATGAAGCAGAAAAGGATGCCATTGCAGCATAAACCAAATATAAAGCATGTTTTATTGAACCCTAGCTACATGTGCTGGTTCAAAGACCAAGCTGACCGGAGAGGGGTAGCACGTTGCAACTGCAAGGGAGGGGCCCAGAGAACACAAAATTGCTTTAGAGCTGAGACCTGCATACAGCCTTTTGTTCTGTGCAACTCTGCAGTGAAAGCAGACAGGCCAGATTTTAAGGTCCCATAATAGTGAGTAACTTTAATTAAAGTCTCCACAGGCTCACAACTTTGTGGTGTCTGGGGAGTTTCCAATTCTGCATTATCAACCAATCAAACAGAAAGAGAGCAAGTAGAAAGAAATTGATTTAAAAACATGACAAAAAGTCAGTTTAATATAAACATCATAAATATAATATGAACAAAGCTGGAGGAGGGCCAAGTGGCTTGGCTGGGATCCAGGTACAGCCAAGGTTGTGGGAAAGTGAGAGGAAATCTGGGTCCAATTTGCTTAAACAACACAGCTGGGCTGGGATGGCTTACAAAAGTCTAAGTGTGAGGACCTAGGGGAAAGTTCTAGAAAAGGAATTCTAACAAAAACAATCCAACAGACTCATTTGTTTTCCTCCTTAGATATACCAAGCAGTGTACTTTGTCTCCCACTGCCATCCTTGAGTTACTGCCATCGGACACTCTAGGCCCACAGAGCAAGGGGCCCTGCCCGTCAGCTTCAGCTCTGCCATTAACTACCTGTGTGGCCTCAGGAAAAGCGGCATCCTCACCACCTGAGTCCCCTTCTCCTGAGACATGATGGACCTGAGCCAGATGGTTCTGAATGTCCCCTCCAGTTCTAAAATGTCCTCACTCTAAGGAATGCAGAGAAAACTGTGCTTGAAATACCTATTCCATGAGGAAAATACGCTGTGAAGAAAGAAAGAAAGAGAGAGAGAGAGAGAGGAAGGAAGGGAGGGAGGGAGGGAGCGAGGGAGTGAAGGAAGGAAAGAAGCAGGCCTTGCTCAGGCGTTATCAGGGTTTGTCGCTGCTTTGACCCCCGTCCTCACGGAGCCCCGCGTGGCCCAGCAGAACGAGCTCACGTTTTCATCGCACACCGACACTACTGATCCCAGACCGAATTTAACCTTAGCTTGTAACGGAGGACGAGGCACGGCCTTTGTCCTGAACCTCTTCTGTATGTCGTACTATGACAGATTGCCAACAAAGCAGAGGGAAGGATGAGTCTCCTAACCACCACCAAGAGGCTTAGAACGGTGGCAGTATCTAATTAAAGCCTTAAAGAAACCAGCTACATTGACAAGGATCCAGAAACACACAGCCTAAAAGGAATCAGGTTGTGGGAAGAGGAGTTAATGAGAATACCAAGAGCTGTATGATGGGATGAGAAGCCACAGGCCCTTTTCAGGTGGAGCTGCACACGAGCCACAGAGAGAGCCGCCCTGTGCCAGAGACCCGAAAGGCTGAGCAGCAGGCTTTCGTTCACCTGGAGGGGTGTGCTGAAGCACCGGAGGACCTAGCACCGCTTTTGTTCCCAGCAAGGTGTCCACTTCAGCTATCTTCATTAATAATAATAACAAATCCCAGTGCTTAAGTGCCAATCATAGAGCTCTGTGCTTCCCAAGGTTGGTTTCATTAACCCTCACGGCACCCCTGCAAGGTAGGTACTCTCTGCCCGCTTTATCACTGCCAAGATTACGGATCTTTGGCTGTGGCCACATAGCTGGGAAGCTGAGGCCTTTGGGGTCCCAGAGCCATACTCCTGACCCCTACACTCCACTGCCTCCATCCCTGGAGGTATTATGGTGCACCCCCCTCTAGGCTATACCTTGCCCCAAGGATAACCATTAGAGAGTGAGAGACCATCCCTGCCGTCCAGGAACTCCCGTCCAGGAGAGATGGCAGGCCCAAGTCCTGGGCATGTGGGGCCATCCATTAAAGCCTTCTTCAATCCCAAGACATGCTAAACAGCAGGTGCATTTAAGGAAAGCACAAAGGAAAAATACAGAGATGGAAGCAGGGAGGGAAAGAGAGGAGGAGGGAAGGAAGATTCAAGCATAACCCAGCTCATCAGCCACAGGAGCCAATCAGCCCTTGCAATCCACAGGACGGCACAGATGCCATGCAGATTCCAGAAGCTTTCACCCAGCCCCCCTTGACAACAACTCCATCACCACAGAGATGTTCTTCTTGTTAGCAAATGCAAAGGGGACATGTGTAATGTGTGGATCTTGTTTTAAGTCAACTCATCGTCGGTGCTTTTCCTCTATGTGCCCCAGAACATGCTAGCAAGTGGAGCTACTAAGGGAGAGTTCAAAGCATGGAAGAGGAAGCTCAGAGCCGCAACAATCCCATCTCCCCCCCTTCCCCACCCCACTCTCAGCTCCTGCTTGGGCCTGGCTCAAGCGATGAAAACATGACATGCTTACCAGGGGCAAGAGGAGGTGGGGTCGCAGGAACATTTTCACCTTTAGAGGCTTCGCATTCCTTTAGCCTGGTCTTAAGAGCCAGGATTTCTCGGCGAATGGCAAGGACATTGTTTTTGTCTAGCGTCTCCAGCTTCTCTACCAGGAGAGTCATATTCCTTATCTAAGGAAATAAAAATTCAGAGTGACTTTATAGTATCATGCAATTTCTTTCATAAACATTCCAGGGCTGAATTTGTCACTTAGTGAAACATTGCTAGAGAATACACCCGAGATTCTTCTGAATGGTTTCATTTGGAAGAATACATTTTATGGTTTAGTGTGAATGCCTGTCACATCTCAGGCAGATGTGTGTGACAAGAAGAAAATGGCAAAGATTTTAACAGATTTAATAACAGAGCACAGGCTCAGTCTAAGCATCCACAAAGGTCCATTAAAGTTCATTTCCAATAACCTTCCCTTATAAACTTGTGTTTACTCATGTTGTATTATAATTAAGTTTCTAATGAACGGTGAGGGCCAGAGAAAACTTAAAGTCTGACATATGTAACTAGAATTCTCAACTACAGCCCACGTCATGACCATGCTAGTAAATTCACGTAGATAGGAATTACCCAACCATAACATTAATGTGATGGTCTTTATCCATAGAGGAAAAAGGCTTCATTAAAACATACTCCCAAGAAACTCCTTTAAAGAGGGTTGCCAGTATGTGGAGAAGTGTTCCAAGAGGGATCAAGGATCACATGATCATTCAAAAGGAGAAACTGACCTAGCAAGTCCAAAATCAGGTAAATTGTGGCTTTCTAGTCCCATGAGCATAAATCCAGAACAGAGAAGGCACTTGACCTAACCTGGCCATGGAGTTGTTCAGATTCATAGCATCTCCTTCCTGGAGACGTTCAAAGGCCACTTGGTTCTGGGGCAGGACCACTGAAGGACACCTGCTCCTCAATGAACAGGTCCCCACTGCGCTGAACTTACTGGTCAAAGACAGATGTCCACGGAAAGCAGAACATGGGACATGCCATGTGGCCATGCGGCCATGCGAGAGTACAGAATTGGAAGCTGGAAGAGAGACCCGTAGCCTGGTCCTGGCACCTGCCCGCTGAGGAGAATTTCTTAGTAAAGCTCTCAGAAACGAGCTCATGCCTTACCTCCACTTCCAGCTGGTCCACAATTGTTGTGCTTCCGACGACACTGCCCTTCAGCTGTGTGATTAGTTTCTCCATCTCCTTCACTTCTATCTTGATCAGCTCAAAGTCCAGTTCAGTGTAAGAAATGGTATCCTTTTCCATGATCTCTACTCGGACGGTTAGGTTGAAGAGCTTCTTTTCATACACACTGATTAACTGAACATACTCCCTCACCTGAAAGGGAATCAAAAAGCTTAAGTCAATTCCCAAAATAATACCATGCAGTCTTCCTCCACGACCAAGCCCTTAGGGACTGTTTGATTGCTGTCAATCTTTTTTTTTTTCTTTTTTGGTAAAGAAATGGATCAAAAATATATTTGAGTAGCTTTTTTTAATCTATCTAAATGCAAACTAAAAAAAAGAAACTAAAACATTATTACAATTGGTGGGGTGGATTTGGCACTTGCCTAGACTAAAAATAATATTGCTTCAGAGTCATCATGCACAAGTATATTTTTATTTCCATTTTAATGTTTGAAGGTATTAGGTCTCCAAACTAAATTGGTTTGAACCAGGCCCACAATGCACACACCGTGTCTAAATCAGGGTTTCCCAGCCTCAGCATTATTGATATTTTAAGCTAGATCATTCTTTCTGGCGGCGGGCGGGGGAGGGGAGGTCTTATGTATTATAGGATGTTTACCAGCATCCCTGGCCTCTAGATACCAAAAGCACCCATAGACCGTTCAGCTGTGACAACCAAATATGCCCCAGGCATTGTTAATGTTCCCTGAGGGCAAAATCACCACCACCACCATCCTCCCTCCATTTAGAAACAGTGCTTTAAATCTAACTATTTTCTAGAAGAGGGAGAAATGCACTAAGGAGAATTCCTTCTCTGATTGCCACATGCACTGAGTTTTGGGCCGCTCCACCTTTCACAAAGTGGCATAAAGACCCAACTTTATTACACAGTATGTGAGTGTATATGCAACTGTCAAGTGCACATTTCATTAAGTGCACCCACATTTATTCCAAGAACTGATTATTGCAATCAGACCTTTACGCGTTTGTAGCATATATTTGAATGTCTGATCATTAAGTTAAAATACTTGCAAAAATTCCCTTGGTGGTTTAATGTATAATTGGAATTTCCAAATGGATATTTCAATAAACACATTTGGTGGTTCTTTTCTGTATCTGATCTCGAAAAGAAATGCCATGGCTTTTTTAAGGACCTGCTCATTAAAAGTTGCTAGTTTTACATTCTTTTTAAAAATTCGAACATAAGTGATACTTTTCCCCAAACCGTGCTAATGTCAAGTAGCTGATCCACGGGGCCTGGATGAATTCAGAGCCAGATGTTGGCCTATAATCCTCCTAATACCAAAGGCAGCCCTAACTTCTGTCATTTTAGCCCTTTCACTTAACCCCACTGTGCAAATTAGAGCAGACTCATAGGCCGCAGACCTCAAGGGCTAGGGCTTCAGGCAAAGAGGATTTTAATGAAAGTTGAAAATGCAGCCCTTGGCACTGCGAGTGTATCTCCTCGGGCAACTGATGCTCACTGCCATCAGCTGTGCCATCACTCGGAGGCTGATAAAGCTGGTGACATTTTGGTGGATAAGGAGGTTAGAAAAATATACATAGATGACCTAACGAGTCCTCCTCTCAAAAGTATAAACACAAATATAAGGTAGCCAGGTTTTAATCTCTATAAAAATCAAGCATAAAAACAAGCCTGTGGTAAAAATAATAATAATAATAATAATAATAATAATAAAGTGCCAATCATTGCAGAAATGGAAGTTTGCGAAATGAGTATTCTTGTTGGCATTTGGCCTTGCCAGCTCTTGGAACACATGAAACACCCTCTGCTTTCCTGGAACATGTTGGTGGCACATCGCAGCTGTTATTCTACAGAAATGAGTGATCCAACTGTCATCTCCGCTAAATAAAATGTGGTTCTCCCAGATTCTCACTGAAAACCAAGGCATAACGTAGAGTCTGCCACAAAATGAGGTCTCTAAAGATCTGTTTGGGATTGGGGCACCTGGGTGGCTCAGACGGTTAAGTGTCTGCCTTCGGCTCAGGTCATGGTCCCAGGGTCCTGAGATCGAGCCCCGCGTCGGGCTCCCTGCTGAGCAGGGAGCCTGCTTCTCCCTCTCCCTGCCGCTTCCCAGGCTTGTGCTCTCTCTCTCTCTCTGTCAAAAATAAAAAATAAAAATCTTAAAAAAAAAAAAAAAGATCTGTTTGGGGAAAATTTGAGGTTCTTTCAGCAGACATTTAAAGGAAAGCTCAGTGATGTTCAGGAAAACCAGAATCGTCCATGGAGTTCTAAGAAGGCAGGAGGGAGGGGCTCCTGGGTGGCTGGTTCAGTTCAGCGTCCCCTTCTTAATTTCGGCTCAGGACATGATCTCAGGGTCGTGAGATTGAGCCCCTGTGCTGGGCTCTGTGCTGAGCATGGAGCCTGAGAGCCTGCTTGAGATTCTCTCTCCTCCTCTCCTTCTGTCTGCCTCTTCCTCCCCACCTCCCTGCTCATGCATGCGCACACACTCTCTCTCTAAAAAAAAAAAAAAAAAAAAAGGCAGGAGGGAATTTGAGGACTTTACCGACTTAAGTAGATTATTCGGCTCTCTAGTGTTGAGAATGGGCAATTCTGAGAACATCCAGCTCTCCCAGAAGTGCAACGTCAGCAGAAGCAGCCTGACTTGCCCAGAGATGTGCAGCAAGAATATGGGTGTAGCCCTAAGGGGACACCTCCCTGTGTCAACATCTTTACTACAAGCTCCTCATCACTATGAGTTTGAGTTTTAAAAGACTCGTCTATGCTTGCCTTCCAACCACCAACCTAACACTCAGAATTTCCCTTTTTTTTTTTTTGTTTGTGATGCACATACTACGTCATTGGTGGGTTCTAAGAATCAAAGTTTGTTTAGGGGTTCACTTTTGGGTATTTGTCATTGTTCCGCACAGTAAATGTAGTCTCGTGATAGATAGGGGTGCAGTGCAGCCGGCTATTAGACTAAAGAATCTGTCTGGCTCATGCTTCTGCCTCAAAACCTGTGATCATTACTATGGCCAGATTATTTGAAATAAATAAATGTACTCTGCAACGTAACTGTTATTTTAATATATCTTTAACAAGATTAGTTGAGCTTGAATTGACAGTGAAGACATATGAAATACTTTGGAGTTAGATCCACCTAAACTCAAATCCGCCCTCAGTACTTAAGAGGCAAATCACTTAATTTCTCTAAGCCTTAGTCCCCTCCTATCAACTGGGGGTAATGATATCAAGCTTACAAGATTATTGGAAAGACTAGAGATAATGCATATTAAGTGCCTCATTTAGGGGCTCCTGGCTGGCTTAGTGAGTAGAGCATGCGACTTTTGATCTCGGGGTTTTAAGTTCGAGCCCCACGTTGGGTATAGAGATTACTTAAAAATAATAAAATCTAAAAAAAAAAAAGTGCCTCACTTACTGGATGTCTATAAACTGCCTGCAGTTATTAGAGAAACAGTGATTTCAGGGGTTTTTTCAATCTGACCTTTTAATTTATTCTATTTCCCTGCACAAAACATTGTTCAATCAATGTTATTTGTTTAGAAGTTGCCTGAATGTCTCGACTGCCTCAACCTTCTCGTGCATGAGGATCTATTAGCGAATGTGTCCTACTAAATAACCTGCCCCAAAGACTGCAGAAAGAAAATCCTGAGCTGCCTTTTGTGTGGTCCCCTCTTGAGTATGGTCACAAGAGGACATATCATAAACAACAGAAAAGTATAAAATGCATCTTATGCAGAGGCAGCTCCCTGTCTTCCCTGTGTACTGACAGATAATGAATCAATGCAAGAGCGGTCCAAACCCTCTCCCGGCAGCCTGTCCAATCGGGTATCCCCCCCAGGCCTCCAGATAAACAGTCATTTCCAAGACAACTTAGGGACAGCTATAATCATTCACCTGAAAATTCAAAAGCCCTCAGCTGAAGAGATAACTCTGAATTGAAGGCATGCCTGACTTCCCGCATCTCTTCTTGGAGGCTGATAACAGCATGGCCGAGAAGAAAGGAACTGGGATGACTCTGAAGACCCACATTCCTGCCCTGGCTCACCCAGCCAAGAGAGAAATGACCTGTCCACTGACGTCTCTTGACCTTTATGAACCTCCATTTTTCCATCCCTAAGATGGGAAGAACACTGGCCTATCTGCCTTAAAGACTCGCTTGAGGGTAGAACAGACCGAGAGGCATTTAGAAAAGCACAAAAGGAAGCTGTTCTTGCTGTTATTATCGTCTGTCACGCAGAATTTATGATGCAAATCTCAACAGGCAGGTCAATTCCTTTCTTTGGCCTCAATTGCAGATTTCTTGAGGAACAGCTACTCATGCTTTCAGAACTAAAAGTTCTCCCACCTACTCCACATTTCCTCCCTGCCAATTATTAGCAAGGCAGATGCCACCTGCCCTCTTTACAGGATTGGAATGAAATGTCCCGTACTCTCCACCCTGGCAAGCTGCACACTTCCCCGAAACAGCATGGGGTTTCAAACTGCCCTTCACACTCCTGCCAGCAAAGAAGGCATGCAAATCAGTTGCTTCCACTATTTCAAAGCAAATGACTCTAACTGAAAAGATCTTTACTCAGGATTTTCCTCCACTTGTTATGTTTTTATGCATAACTTCCTATCTGTACTTGATTATGCTGGAATAAGGCTATGAATATTAATGGTTGGAATTTATAATTTAGCGCTGTGCCTTTTCTGCTGATTAATTCAAGGACATTTTATTTCTTAAGAAGCTAGGTTCCTAGTGCAGTCAAACACATTTTCCTGGACATTCATTTAAACATAGAATATTTATCTACCAATTCAGGTTGAAAGCAGGGTCTCAGCCTCATCATCATTTTTGTCTTAAAGGATAACTGTGCTGGATGTTGAGGTAGCTAAGCTTAAATTTCTCAGGAAAACTTATTTGGAATCTTGTAGGAAAGCCAGAGCTCCTTGTAGATTAATGGAGTTGTAGTAAATAATGCATAATGTGATTATAGCCTAGCTTGGACTTCACCTGTGCAGAAAATGGGAGCCTTTCTAATTGATTTTTAACTTGGCTAAAAACGGAGAAGGGGTCAAAACTGGAATGCCAGGTCACATTGCTCCAGCCGGCTCAGAGAAAGGCAAACCCTGTGGGATGACTTCCTCTGGCTGGAAAAAAGCCCGAATCAGGGGGTTGGAAGCGGGGTCTTTACCAAGGCGGCGTGACCTATTAGAATTGATTCAAATTCCCAGTGAAGCCTTCCGTTTCGGTCTAATGCTAGACATGTCTAATGTAATGTTCCTGCTGAGACAATAGAGGATAATACACGAGAGGGAGAATGAGAGACACACAGAGACAGAGAGAGTTAGAGGGAGAGACAGAGGGAGGAAGGTGGGGGAGGGAGAGAAGAAAGTAAACTGGAAAGAGAAAATCAGAGGAAGAGAAAGGAAAAGAGGGAGAAAGACTGGAGGAGGGGAAGGAAGAGGCAAAGAAGGAGGTGGGGCTTTCCAAAAGTAAGGAAAGATGAAAAAAAAAACAGGAAGGAAAGGGAGAAAGATCAGAAGGGACAGACAAGGGAAGGGGGGGTGAACAGGAATAGGAAGGAAAAGTGAAGGAGAAGGAAGAGAGAACAGAGGAGAGAGGAGACGAAAGAAAAGGCAAAGCTAGAAGAAAGAGGAAGATGACCAAAAGGAGAAGAAACAACAGAATCAAAACCAAATAAAAATTGCAGGGTTGGGTTTCGCAGGGGGAAGCTCAGGGCTTCCTTCCAATCACACGTGCACAATATTGAAGTGAGTTTATCCGTGGCATGCACCATCTCCATCCCATTTTCTTCCCAAGCCCTCATTTTTCCTGCTATAAAGAGCTCCACAGGTGTACTGTAAAAACAAATGCTAATGTCCCCGCAGGATGCAAGCATCCTAGCTTTGACACAACAAAGAAGGCTGCTTATCAAGTCCTGAATAAAAAGGGTTGGTTTGTTCCTATCAAGATTTGATTGGAAGAGGAAGAAAAGCAATGCTTACTTTAGAAAGCTCTTTCTCGAACTTCTGGGAGAGAATATGAGCCGTGACTTCCAAGTGTTCCACTCTCTGCACAGGAAAGGTGGTGTCCGGGAGGGTCACAGAGCACTGGCAGGTGCCGTGGTCATCCTCAAATCCAGTGAAATTGGAAAGCGACTGAAATAAAAATAAGTTCAACATCAGTAATAAGCCGGGAAATTAGCTTTTTGGTAACTGGAGTGACAGAAATTGGCCTGTCAAGAGTGCTAAGCGCCCGCCTCTTAATTTTCGCTCAGGTCCTGATCGCAGGGTCCTGATCTCAGGGTCATGAGATTGAGCCCCGCTGGGCTCATGCTCAGGGGGGAGTCTGCTTGACATTCTCTCTCTCCCTCTCCCGTTGCCCCTCTCCCCACTCACACTCACTCTCTAAATAAATCTTGAATGAATGAATGAATGAATGAATGAATGAAGAGGATCAGAGACACAAGCTAAAACTGCCATGTTTCCCAGGCAGTGATTACACTCAGTTCAGCCACATCTCCACCAGCCAGGCCAAACCACTGTCAGACACCTTTACCTAAAGGAAGATTCTCCTTTCTTGAGGAGGCTTCAAGGAAATTATTACTGTTCCCATGTAAGGAAAGGGAAAGAAAGAAGTGATGGGCATCCTACGTTTGAATTCCAATTCTACCACTTATTGGACATGAACCCTCTGTTAAGTCTTGCTTTCCTCACCTGTCTAATAGAGAACCCACTTCAGAGGGTCATTCCCAAGAATAACTACGTAATGTAAACCAAGTTCCTGGCATGTGGTGATCAGTAGATGTCACTTTCCCTTTTCTTCCATGCACTCATTTTCTTTACCCCAACCCTAACCCAATGCCTTCCAATGAATGGAATGGGAAAACCATCATGGATATGGGTTACAGGGGAAAAACACAGTGTAAATTCACATCATCTCTTCACCCAGGAAATTGTATAATTAACATTCTTCAAAATGGAAACAAACCAGCCATTTTTAAAAGACTGAATAATGTAGGAGTTTGAAGGTTTTGTGCAAAAAAAAAATTTTTTTTTTAAGTTTTCCAGCTTACCACTTGCAGAAAAGTCATTTTAAAATACCTTATGTTTCTTTAAGATATTCAGGCTCATACTTTGGTGCCACTGCATATTTTAAATGACAGGTTTGAAAGATCCTGTTTTTCCTTTGTCCCCTTTGAACTTCCCCAAGTGGATCCCAGCACAATTAACATTTTTTTATTACTACTGTTGCCTTCCAGAGGAACTCTTGGCAGCCTACTGGCTGAGCTTTACAATGATCTCATCTGATGGTCAGCCCAAAGCTCACCTGTGGAATATCAGACTGAAATGTCTCCAAAACTACCAAGGGCTGAGCAATGGCTTGCAGAATTTGCAGAGATGCAGGCCACACCTCTCAAAGTTTAGGAGGTCAATTGGCCGCAGCTGAGATTGTGTGCTCTGTGCATTTAGTATCTATCAACCTCCATGATTTCCAAACAAGCTGGACCTAGATGCTTCTATAATCAAGATGTATTCTGTCAGTGACCTCTGGACCAATTAATTCAGGCTTTTTTGCAACTGAATTGCTTGTCAATTTAACCTAATCTTCTTTAAGATGAGCAAACACACACACACACACACACACACACACACACACACACAATGTTTATATATATATAGATGCCAAGTAAATTCTTGACATTGGTCTCAATTTTCTTTGCCAATCACATCCCACACCTGGGGAGTAAGGAAGAGAGACAAGCAGGTTTATGCTGAACACAGGGGCTGGGAAGGGGTTAAGGTAAGGGTCTTTGCCAGGGATGAAGGCCTGGACAAGCTACACCAAAAATCTGTCAGAGAGACCAGCTTCCCTTGGAACCAGGTTTATCACTCCCACTGAAGCTAGAAAGACTCCCTCCCATTCAAGCACGCCAAGGCTTGTACAGGAGGACCAATGTATCGTGGACTTTCAAAAAAAGCAGCTTATTATAACAACTGTCTACCCTCAAAAAATGTCTTGCATTGCATTTTGACAAGGGGAGGTTAATTAGCTGCATAAGACAGGGTTGAACCATTCTTAGAGTTCACTGAAAAGCTCTGTCAAATCAGAAAATTGTGGAGATCATCAAGCAGTCTCGAGACAATCAACTAGAACCACCAGCTAACAACTTTTAGTCCTGAAGTTCACCTGAAAGGCAGGCAAATAATTATGAGCCTGCTGACAGCCATTCCATTGTCTTCTACTGAACATCTCTGTCCCAGCACCGTGGACTCCCCAGCTTCCAACCTGCTTATCATCAGCCCAGCGTGCGCAGCTGACATCAAAATGGTCCATAAGTTTGATCAGTGTCTCCCATTAGAGATATTTCTGCTCCTCACATTCAAAGACAATGAAGCTAATGGTGATGGGTCTCTCTCTTTGCACTGAATGCTTAAACTCTATGTGAGTGTAACATGAGGAATGGGAGAAACAGACATGTGCTTGTCCCCTTGGCCTTTGAGAGAGACTGCAATCTCCCTTGTGGGGGACAAATAGGGTCCTCTGTACCTTACAAGACACCCCACACTGATGGGGTCTCACGCAGCGTGTGTTTAATTAACATTTACTGGTGTCTACAGCTTGCCAGGCTGCGGTGTTAGGGAGACAAGTAAGACCCAGTTCCTGCCCAGTGAATCAGGCCCATTGTCATGAGAGAGATTTTGTGTCCTTTTTTTTTCCCAACAAACCCAAGCCCCTTAGCCTGATGACAAAAGCACACGACTCCATGTTCTGACTCGGCCAATGACTGTGTAGAACAAAACATTGCGCCTTCTCTTGTCTGTGAATTGAGGACCCTGACAGCGGCTCCTTCTTTGGAGGGGGCCATCCAAGGCATGTGGAGTGCTCGGAGCGCTAGCTGAAGGTGTGACTCACATTTGTGATTTAAGGTTGCAATTGGCTCTAATTAGCAGCCAGGTCTAAGTGCCTGTAAAGATTCAAGGCATAAAATAATGGTACTCAACATTTTCAAAGTACAGAAAATGATACGTTTGGAACTTGCTCAATGACAGTTATAAAGGGGTTTTCTACCACCTTCCAAAGAGCTCATCAAGCTGACAGCCAGCCCTAGAAAATTGGGTTTATAGTAGAAGTGACACCTAGCCTGCTATAAAAAAGAAGTTCGGGTAGTGATACTGACTCACCAGAGGGAGATAAGTAAACCAGGAAGGAAATTAAAACCTCTAAGTGGAATTTAACTACCATTCCTTATCTACTTTAAAAGTTATCTTTTTATCAGACAAAAGGCATATTGGATTTCTCTGTTTCTTGACCTATACTTTATTTTCTGTTATTTTAACTGATCATCTTCCCCAAATGCTGGTTTCTGATTGATGAGGCTTCAAAATCAATTATTTATTGTTAACCTCTTTCTCCAATGTTAACCAGCTCTAATTGTCCCCAGAAGTTACTTAGTATCATGGAATAAAATAATGCATCTGATTTCTGACTACAAAGACTATCAGCATATTTATGAGTCCCAAAACCATTCTCCTCTTAAAAATAAGTTTACATCTATACTCCCCCAAAATATAGAAAGCCACCTAGGGAGAGCTGGGTAAGAGAATGGGCGGACTAAGTCTGAGCTACATAATCTACTGGCTTAGTGACTTTAAGCCAATGACGTCACCTCTCCAAGCCTCTGTTTCCACATCTCTAAAATGGGACCATTAATTTTACCAGCCTCTGAGCGTTAAATAAGATAACACATATTATGTACTTAAGTGAGCCCCGTCATTTATTAGGCACTCAATGAACATTGTTGTGGCAGTTTCTATCTGGGCCCTAACCAAACCATTCGTTAATCAACAAGTTTCCATTGCCTACATTGGCAAAATGGAAACTATAGGAAAAACCTTTTCCTCCTCTTTTCCCAATGGCCCTTCCATTCAGATGGGAGCATGTAAGCAGCAACCTGACCTGTGAATAAAGATCATAGAAGCACACAGGGACAGCCTCTGGGAGAGTTAAGACTCCTCCACCCCAAGGCACACCATAGCAAGGAAAGCCTGGGTTTTACAGAGCAGGGCTCCTACAGAGAGGCCCAGAGCCCACGAGGGCAGAGCTAGAGTGAGGAAATGCTTCCTGACCCGTAATGTCTCATCCTCCCTGCTCTTCTCAGCTCCTCAAAGGAGATACAAAGAGGACTCAGCTCCCAAGGAACAAGGCTCAGGACGCAGCCTAGTAATGCAGCCTACGAGTTCTCATCTGGGATAGAACCTGGACATCTCGATTTTTAGAGTCCCCCTCCCACCCTCACCCCCTACCCCCAAATCCAAAGTGCAGCCAAGTCTGAGAACCTCTTTCAAGTTTCAATTCTTTCCCTAAAGCCTCCAGTGAAAGAACCAAGATGTCGTCTCCCTTGCAAACAATTTAATTATTTTACCCAGGTTTTAATTCATTTCCGGGGCACCTACAGTTAACAAAGGGAGCTGTAACTCTTCTAGAGTGCTCCCCAAAAAGCGAGAGGAAGGGAATGAACAGAGCTCTCAGACTGTGGGGCCTTCTCACCTGGGTCACGGAGCCAGGGCCGGGACCAAAGCTGTTGTTGGAGCTGGAGCCAGGGATGAAGCTGGAGCTCAACACAGGGTCAGAGAAAGAGCTGGAGGTGGTTCTGGGGATCAGGGGCTCCAAATCCCCTGTGGCCTGGCCAAGGAGGAACGGAAGGGCGAGGAAGCAGAGGAGGCCTGACGTCATCTTGTGCTCTTAGCCCAAGCCACTGGCTTCTGCCCAGAGCCCAGGGGCTTCTTATAGTGCCCAGTGGGGATTTCCCCACGTCCAGTCTGTGGGAAGAGGAAGCCGTCAGGGAGCATGTGACCACCCCAGGAGGGCCAGGACACCCAGGAACCTTGTCATCGAGCCCCACTCTGCCAGCTCTTCTTTGATTGCGATATCTCCTGCCAAATATTAACTCAAAGGCGTTTTGTGACGCCCAGTATCTGGTTCCCAACTTGTTACTTCCTTGAAAGAGATGGGTTCAAAGCAATCTTTGCGGGCGAAACAGAGCTTGGAGGTCCCAGGAGGGAAAAGCAAGCCTCAGTCCCTCGCCCAGAAGCCTTTCCAGTTGTTCCCCTGGCCCCCACCCCCACCTCTCATCTTACTGAATGACGCTTTCCAGAGAAAGTTAGGGAACTTGGTTTAGAGGCTGTGGATCTCCCCAGGGGGACTCCCTCTCTAGCTGCTACTCCCCAGGTTGTCTCTGACTGCCCCCTTACAGAGTCTGCTTCTGGACAATTTTTTGCCAACAACCTCCCACTGAGAGAGAGACCAGTAGTGTTTTCACCTTGGATGCTCAGTGAGGGCTCCACACTACCGAGCACTTACCATGGTGAGCTCGATGAAGGAGAAAGAATCCAAACAGGAGGCTGCCCAGACCAGTCAAGGGGGTCCATGGTGAGCAGTTTCTCCAGAAAGCTCTATATGACTGACCTCCATTGGTCCAGACCCTCTAGTGAGCTGGTCAAGGCATGTTCATCATGAAACTGAGAAAGAGGGATGCATCTTCAGGCCCCATCTGGAAAATCTGCCTTCCACCTTGTAGAATAAAAAAGTGTGGGTCTGCAATATTAAAAACCAGCTTTCTGGGGCGCCTGGGTGGCTCAGTTCGTTAAGCGTCTGCCTTCGGCTCGGGTCATGATCCCAGGGTCCTGGGATCGAGCCCCGCATCGGGCTCCCTGATCTGCAGGAGCCCTGTTTCTCCCCCCCCTACTCCCCCTGCTTGTATTCCCTCTCTCACTGTGTCTCTCTCTGACAAATAAATGAAATCTTTAAAAATAAAATAAAATAAAAACCAGCTTTCTCACTCATTAGTTTGTGGCCTTAGGCAAATCACTTAGCCCCTCTAGTGTTGTAATAATCCCTAAATTGTTGGAATTAAATGAAATATTATATGAGAAGTTGCTTATAAGTTTTGAAACACTATACAAATGTCAGATTTTATGTTTTTTGGTTTTATCTTTAATTTCCTAAAACCTGGCTCGGTATCTAAGATTACTGGGTTCACAGCGGGGAAAGAAGGCCCCTGGCCCATTTCCTTCCCCACCCTGCCACAGGAATGCTTTAGAAAACCTGCCCTGAAGGGTTTTCACCGCATAAAGTCTCAGATGCTAATGTGAAAAACAGAGCCTTAAACCCTTGGTACACGATTCAGATACTCAGGGGAGGGGACAGGCAAGAAAAATATGAGTGACTGAACAAACAAACGAATGAACGAATGAATGAATGAATGGTGAGGGAGGGAGGATAGGAGAAAAGGGGAAATGAAGTCTCTCTCTTTGCGGTGCACCCAAGGCTACTGGGGCCACATCCCTCGTCCAGGGCCCCACACTGCCCCTTGCCTCAGGGGGCTAAGCAGATGTCCCACCTAAGTCAGTCTTAGGATCCAGCCATCCAGGCTGCCATTGCTGCCTCCCCATCGAAACCCATCACTTGAGCCACACAGGATGACTTCACAGGCCACTCTTACACCCATATTCATGTGGATGTGGTGATCAGAGGCAGTTCGAGTAGAACCAAGAAGCATAGGAACATCTTCCAAAGCTTTCTGGGAACAACGCTTCCCTGACATTATCTGCTCCAAAGGCAATCTGCGGTGGAGACTGAGGTCCTGGGCAGGGAATCCATGGCCAGCTGTTAGCGGGTAGGAGGAGTATTTTGTAACCCTGGCTTCTCATATTCTGCCCTGTACAGAGTTATCAGATTTAACAAATAAAGATACAGGATACCCAGTCCAATTTGAATTTCGGATAAATAATGAATACTTTTTAATACAAGTATATCCCATGCCATATTTGGGACATACTTATACTAAAATAACTGGATGTTGTTTACTTAACTTTCACATTGAATCGGATGTCCTATATTTTATCTGGAACCCTACTATTGAAGGCTGCTCACTCCACCTGGACAGAGCCTCCTGGGGCAGGATATGAGCTGCCAAGTCACTGGTCCCTATGGGAAGCAATTCAGCCTCAGCCTCTTTGCATGAATGTTCTAGCCATTAGCTGCCCAGTCCAAAACAGGAGAAGCGTAGGCCATGTGTGAGAATGAACACTGGCATGCCAAATGCATTATCTTGAGACTGAAGGCTATGACTATGGTTATAAGGAGGAGAGTTTTCCTCTCCCCGCCGTCACATTTCCCCTCTTCCTCCAGATCCCCACCACAGCAAAGGGCAAAATCTCTTCTCATTTGCCAGTAGCCTCTGTCTGTGGCTATAATGAGCTCTCCTTTTCCCTTTTATCAACGAGCATGTTGGTGCCCTTGCCAGGAAAAAAAAAAACAAAAAACAAACCTTCATTAACAATAATAGTCTGTAGTCATGACTACCTTTAGGCGCTTCTATGACCAATCCTTTAGGAGACCCCTTTCCAGAGGGGTTACATTCGTACAGGAATGAGGCAGCAATTCTCCCAAACACAAATGTGCCCCAGCCAGAAAAGAACCCCCTCCATCCCCCACACAGTGCTCTTAAGCTGCTTTGTTCCCCTATGCCTCCGGTTCTCAGAATAAAACTTTAATCTATTTGGTAGCCTCAAATGCACAAAAGACTTGGTGATGGCTCAATAATGAGATTATTAATAATAACAGTCTGATCAGTTCCTCTGCAAATATCTTTGTCCTAAGAAAAAAACAAGCCTCCTGGTTATTTGACAGCCTCAAAGACAGGAGAAAATTATCAGCACTGCAGAGCAAACAGTGTATTATTTATAAAAATGTGTTCTGACACTGGGTTCTCTCTAGAGTAAGAGGTCACTGAAATTCACTTGAGTAACACCGCATTCTGCACTGACAGCTTGAAGGAAAGTTACTGTTTATGCACTTCATTAGGGGAAATCCCTAAAGATGTCCTTCTTGAACAGTTGCAACACTCAGGAAAGATGTCCATATAAATATAGCCTTAATTTAATTCCCTTGTCATTAAAAACCAATGCCAAGCATAACTGTGGTACTTTCAGAAGAGAGTGTCTTTAGAGTCTCTGTCTATAAAAAGACAATAGAAGTCATGTTTAGTCCACAGACTGATTACAGAGATTGTGTTGGGGTGACCATTTTCATGTCTGTTGACTCTGTCCCCCAAAACCCTCAAACCTCTATTAGCAATGTCAGTAATCATGTGTAAAAACAATAATCAAAGGACACCACCCATGCACCCCAGAAAGAAGGTTAGCAATGTGTATTAGGCCCTCATGCACAATGTGTAGTAGGCCCACTCTGGGCCAAGAATCAGGCCCTGTGAAGAGTTATCAAGTAAGAGAAAAGCATAATTTTTTGCAAATGACAATGTCTAAGCCTCTGTGGAGGCAGGACACATCAAAGACTATTCTAGAAATAATTACAACAAATTGAACACAAAACCAATTACATCAATACTGAGGAATGACTAGATAGACTATGGTGACCGAATCCAAGTGGTGATAGGGAAAATCTTGCCAGGTGGTGAGCTTAAGGATGGAGATGAAAGCCTTGTAGGTTTTGAACCTAAAAACCTCGCCCAGTGCTTGGCACTTGGTGGTAAATAAGTATTTGCTCACTGGAAAAATATATTTAATAAATATATGAATGAATGCATGAATGAATAGGTTTATTTATTTATTTATTTTTAATAATTATGCATTTTTTAAAGATTTTATTTATTTATTTGACAGAGAGAGGGAACCCAAGCAGGGGGAGTGGGAGAAGGAGAAGCAGGCTTCCCGCAGAGCAGGGAGCCCGATGCGGGGCTCGATCCCAGGACCCTGGGATCATGACCTGAGCCGAAGGCAGACGCTTAACAACTGAGCCACCCAGGCACCCCTGAATAGGTTGATTTAAAAATAATTATGAAGGAGGGTGGCTCAGTCAGTTGAGGGTCCCACTCTTGATTTCATCTCAGGTCATGATCTCAGGGTCGTGATATCCAGCCCCACCTTGGACTCCGCGCTGTGTGTGAAGCCTGCTTAGGATTCTGTCTCTCCCTCTCCTTCTGCCCGCTCCCTCAAAAAAAAGAGTTGTGAAGGAAATTCTTAAATTACTATTGGAGAAAATAATTTTGTCAATGACTCTTAGGGAAAAGAGAATGGGTTCTCAGCAAGAGAAACTGCATGAGTGGAAGAACTCAGGCAACCTCAGTTCTCTCCAGGGTCACATTATGCCCATGCCTCTGCAATCTCATGTAACCAGCCCTAGCAATTCATCCTCAGATGAGAGTTCCTCATATTGTTCCTCAGCCTGACTCAAAACCCAAAATCAACATTCCAATTCCATAAGCACATTGTATATCAGGAACTACCTAGCTTTAGCCATCCCACAATGGTTTAGAAGATTCAAACCACAAATTATGGAATTTTCAACTAAAACTTTTTGTATTCAATCCACAGGAAAATCACCAACGTTGACAAAATGCAGAACCAAGCTAGTAAAAAAAAAAAAAAAAAAAGTAACTAATACAACCAGTGCAAGGTTCTGTGCAAATGCTGAAAAGCATCACCAACAAAAACACGTCGGGAGGTAACATATAATGTACCAACTTTTCAGTAATAAGAGAGACTTTATGCTTTTTACAAAGAAAGTTTAGACTAATGAGCCATAGGTGTGCTCAGAGTATTTCCCTCAGGGATGCTAGTGTGGAGTCAGGATATACCCACCTTCACTGGGGTGGATGGCCTCAGGCTTATCTCTGGACTGCACAGGAGAGTCTCTGCCCAAGGACCTAGGACCATTGGACAGCTCCCTAAATTCCTCTTGCCATCTCCTGACCACTGCATTAAGGCATCTCCTCACTGCATCCCCATAGCAACACCTGAGTTTGCTATTGGATATTGTAATTCACCCACCCACCATCCCTCAAAGGCCAGGTGAGTTGGTTTTCCCAACCAGAGGTGAAGATGCTTCCTCCTCTTGCTTATCTGTCCCATTGCAGAAGCTTGCCTCACATCCAAGTTATGGATGTGAGGCATGACATCAGGCTTCTCCACTAGGTCTATAGTTAGTTGTACCTGTCTAGCTTCATACATATGTCTAGCTTCATACATATGTCATTTGCACAAACTCTTTCTGCATTTGAGAAAAGCTGTCACCTGAAAATTCTATATGTGACCACGGCAACCACTACAGAATTTTCAGATTTAGTCATATCTTTTAATTTTTGTTTGTGTGTTTGTTTCTGTTACTTCCCTGGCCTGAATCTTTTCAAACCCTATAAATGCCAAGTCCAAGCTAGGAATTCTGCATTTAGGGACAAGTCAATGTGGTGAGAAGAACAAAGAGTCCAAAATACTGAGCAAAACTATTGGATCTGCCAACTTCCTAGCTGAGTGACTTTGGACACTTAAGCACAGCAGGACATGTCAAACCTGAGCTGTCCAACATGGTAGCCACTGGCCGCAGGTGTCTGTCAAGCCATTGAACTGTGGCTAGTCTGAACCAAGATGTGTTATAAGTATAAAATACATACCAGATTTCAAAGACTTAGTATGAAAGAAAAGAATGTAAAATATCTCATTAGTAATTTTTATATGGATCACATGTTGAAATGGTAATATTTTAGATATATTGAGTTAAATAAAACATTTTATAAAAATTAATTTCACCTCTTTAATTTTTTAATGTGGCTTCTAGAAAAATTTTAATTACATGTGTGGCCTACATTATACTTCTATTGCACAGTGTTACGGCAGAGTATCCAGCACTGTTAACTCTGATGGAGAAACTTCTGGAGGTTACTGACATGTCAGAAGTTGTACCAACTGGCTCTTCCCACTGACAGGAGGTGGGTTACTGTCATTGGATTTCAAATTTAACATTTTTTCATGAGTGTTATATATGTTACAAAGATTCTCTCTGAAGAGCCTCAAAATGAAATTATAGATAATTTTTTCTTTATCTTAAAAAGTTTATCATATGAAAGAAAGGAAAGATATTTCAGAGCTTTTTGGGACAAAGTAAAGGAATCATGTTAAGATTTACCTCTACGACAGCAGTCACGTGGGTTTTATTTGAGCTTAAGAGATTAAAGACCAAGATATTTCACATAAACTTCTATGTTTAGAGTTCCTTTGGGGGCAAAAGAAAGACACAGTAGTGGCAGGCCTACATCCCCCATCTCAGGGAGCTGGAGCTGGGAGGCAGTGCCCCTTTAAACCACACACCTACTCCCTAGCTGGCCATGGTCCATATCATTCACCTGGTTTCTTTCCTCTATGTGTGTGACCTAGCTAGCTTTTATAGTCCTTTTAGATATACAATTACTATTCCAAAGATTTCACATTTGAAAAACCAGCTTTTCAGAGGCCAAGAAAATTTGCTCAAAAAAACAACACAAAACAAAACCCAAGAATGTGGCAATTTGGATATTCCATTTCCCCCGTTTGATCAGAACAGCATAATGTTGAAATGTATTACCACGGTTACATGCCATATTACTAAACTTAGATTTATGAGTTTTGGAAAACAATCAGAACACAACAAGACAAATTTTGAAACTGCTATTTAAATAGAACAAAATTTAATGAATCATAAAATGAAGCAATAGCCAAACATGTGCAGAAAATTTATGCAAATATGATCACAGAACTATCAAATAACACAACCTCATCTATGATCATTTAAACATAATTGAAGTTGGCTGTTGGCTTGTCCATCCTGAGCCTCACTTGACACACCCTACCCAGCCCAGCCATGAC
The DNA here is from genome assembly GCF_009762305.2 of Zalophus californianus. Classification (NCBI taxonomy): domain Eukaryota; kingdom Metazoa; phylum Chordata; class Mammalia; order Carnivora; family Otariidae; genus Zalophus; species Zalophus californianus. The sequence goes on from NC_045597.1 coordinate 51,359,865, forward strand.
TTGGCCCATGTGGCGCACAGGGAAAAATGAAAATGTGGGCCTCTTATTCAAAAATGATAAAGAATTTTAAGTCATAGCAAAGCACCAAAGCAAGCGTGAACGCTTCCTAAGTGTGGGGCCCTGTGGGACTGCACAGGATGCGTGCCCATGAAGCTGGCCGTGACTATGAAAAGGGGCATCTGATCAGTTCTGGGGGAGGTTAAGTCTTCCTACAGGAGGGTAAGTCCCAAGGCAATCAATACCTGAAACACTATTTTCTAATCTCTATCATCTAAAAATGGACTTGGAAGCAGCAAGATGGAAAAGATGCTCTTGGAGCTGCCACCTGTGCCTATCAAGCAGCAAATGGCAACTCCCTGCTGGAACCCAAGAGACCTAGCAATACTGTGATGAGTGGTACAGAGCCTTCTCTGATTTCATCTTACTTTTAAGAAGTAAAAACTGGGTGGCTCAGTTGGTTAAGCATCTGACTTCGGCTCAGGTCATGATCTCAGGATCATGGGATGGAGCCCCACATCAGGATCCCCACTCAGTGGAGAGTCTCCTTGTCCCTCTCCCTCTGCCCCAACCCCTGCTTGTGCTCTCTCTGTCTCTCTCAGATAAATGAATAAAATCTTAAAAAAAAAAAAAGAATTTTTCACTTCAATTGCTACATAATGACATTTTACAGTTTCAACATTCCTTATATGAAAGCTTGCTATTATACTTAGGATGATGGTGACTTTGATGTCATTGGGAAAATTAATATTTAATGGAAAGTTTTCAAGATTATTTTTTAAATAAGTAACATTCCTAAAACATTGACCTGAATTTTTTTAGTGTATTGCTTCATTACAACCCTCTTGTGACTAGACCAACTATTACCAAATACAAGTAGTCTCTGCATAAACTTGAACCAGAGTCCCCCACCATTCCCTGGATCAAGCACATTGATTATGCCCTATCTGTTCTTAGTTGAGTTTTGTTTTGTATGAGTAGGTATCTATGTATGCATATGAATGTTTGGTGTTACTGAGTTCCCAATTGTATGAATGGAGGAAAGAATAATAATAATAATGTTTACTTAATAGGACTACTCATTCATTTACAAATCTTTAATGATCATGTCCTATGTGTCAGGCACTGTTCTAGGCGCCCAGTGTTATAGTAACAAAAATAGAAGTCCTCACCTTCATGGATCGAACAGTTTAATATCAGACAGATAATAAACAATATAAATAAGTAAAATATGTATAATGTCTGATGGTGTTAAGTACTATGGAGAAAAATACATAGGAAAGAAATGGGAAAAGTTCAGGGCAGGGGTTGCATGTTTAAGTAGATTGGTCAGGGAAGGCCTTTGTGGGAAGAAGACATTTGTGTAAAGGTGTAAAGGAGGTAAGGGAGAAAGACATGAGGCTATGTGAAGGGAGAGCATTCCAGGGAAAAGCAAATGCAAAACCCCAGGGCAGGCATGTCATTGAATGCCACAGCAAGGAGGCTGTATGGCTGGCAGGGAATGATGTGGAAGTGAGTTGATTGTGTCAGAGGGAATGCCATACTGCACTGGGCCCCAAGACCCTTAGAAGGACGTTGGCTTCTACTCTGGATAAGCGGGAGCCATTTGAGTATAGGAGCACCATGGTCTAATGTATATTTTAACAGGATCACTGACTACAGTGTTGAGAACAGACTGTGCTGAGAAAGTTGTGGAGGCTTCTGAGAGAATCGTGGAGGTGATGACGTGGTTCGGACCAGAGTGATAGCAGTGGAAGCAGTAAGACATGGTGTTAGAGATGAAAATATCCACTGTGGGCTAAAAAAGAAAGATAGGAGTCAAGGCTGACTCTGAGGTCTCTGGTCCTAGTAAATGGAAGGATGAAGTTGGCATTAACTAGAAGGAGCATGTTTAGGGTAGAAGTTCAGGGACGTTTGGGAATGCAAAGTTGGAGATTTTTTTAGACCTCCAAGTTGTGATGTTGTGTAGATAATTGGATATATGGGTCTGGGAATTAAGAGGAGAAGCTCAGGTCCATGATAAATACTTAGAAATTGTTATCAATAGCAATGATACTTAAAACCATGAGACTCAGTGAATCATCAGTGGAGTGATTATAGATCACTACAGATCCGAGCTCTAGAAGGTTCTAAAGTTAAAAGTCAGGAAGCTGTGAAGGTAACAGCCAGGGAGATGGAGAAGGAGCTGCCTGTGAGGTCAGAAGGAAGCCAGGCAAGTGTGACATCTTAAAATCAAATGAAGAAAGAATTTCAAGGAAAGAGTGATCACCTATGTCAAATGACTCAAAAGGGCCAAGTAAAATGAGAAGCCTGAAAATTGACAATGGGATTTAGCAACATGTGGGTCAGGGTGACCCTTTGTGAAAGCAGTTTCAACAGAGGGTTGAGCCTGAAAGCCTGTGAGGAGGTTTATAGAGTGTGAGAAGAAAAAAATTGAAGACAGTAAGTATAGACAACTCTATCCAAGAGATTTGTTTACAAGGGGACCAAATAAATACAAGGACCAAATGAGATACTGTAGGTGCAAGCGTAGTTTGAAAACTATAAAAACACTTTGTAAATGTAGAAACCTAAACGTGCTGTGATTCGGCTCAGGTCATGATCTCAGGATCGTGGGATGGAGCCCCACATCGGGATCCCCACTCAAGGACTGTGTTCTCATTACACCTGCTCCAAGCAATCACTAAATCCTCAAAAAATCAAAATTCAAAGACTCCTGACGGTGATAAGCATGGTCCACTAAACTCACCTTTCTAACCTGGTTTTACAATCAGCTCACAAAGCACAGGATGAGGAAAAAGTCAGAGTATAGACAAAAAGGAAAGCTACAGTTACACTTGAATAAAAGGTTCTTTGTTCTTCAAGGTTGCAGAGCCTTGGAAAGTTCCCAAAATAACCAATAAATACATCCTACTTCATTACGGTATTGAGATACTATAAAACCAGAAATTTCCAGTAAGAGAAGTGTCCTCACCCTCTGCTATTGAGAATGCACACCCCTGATACAATTGAAGGGTGTTGCAATTGTTCAAAATGAGCACCTGTCCTGTTCCCAATTTGGGATTTCAAGTTAATATTTTATTCCTGGATATACGCAGAAGGTGCACAATGTGCCTATAGCAATGGGTCCACAGGCTAAGGCAGGGTGTTCACCCCAGTTTGCTCCATCCCTTGGGGACCCAGGCCCACAGACCACTTAGAGCCAGGCTGCCCAGCTCAGAGCACTGAGCATGAGAGGAGGAGGGGGTCACACTTGGAGCAAAGGCAGCACTGAGAGCAACATGAGCTGAGGCTGAGGACGGGGCACAGAAAATGTGGTAAAGACAGAGGAGCAGCCAGTGCAAAGTCCTGGCACTAAGAGAGAATATGGCATGTCTGAGGACTTCAAGTCATTTATTACTGTCAGAACTTCAGAGTCTTAGGTGACTAAGAATGAAGCCCTCAAGATAAAGAGGGAGCAGATCACAAAAGGCATTGTGAGGCATAGTGAGGAGGTTGGGCTTCCTCCTGAGGGTGATGGCAGTCCTTAAAGAATTCTGAGCGGGGGGTTCTTGGTCACCCCATTTTCTAGGTCCATCTACTTTAAGCCCCTCTTCTTCACTGTGGAATGGATAGCCCCTACAGGTGAGGTGAGCTGCTTAGAGTTCTCAGCAGGCTGCTGACAGAGTTGAGACCAGAACCCTGACTGTAACCCTGATCCCCCAAGATCCTTCCACTCTCCCACCAGGCAGGACACAGGAGTGTCTGAGCAGAACGGGAAATGCCAACAAACTGAGGGTTGCTGGAGGGGGGTAACTGGGTGATGGACATTAAGGAGGGCACATGATGTAACAAGCACTGGGTGTTATATGCAACAGATGAAACACTGAACTCTACCTCTAAAACTAATAATACACTAGATGTTAATTAATTGAATTTAAATAAAACTTAAAAAATAAAAAAGGGAAAATGCCATGGTCATTGGCACACAGCAGATGTGGTAACAGAACAGATCGCACCAGGAGGTGAGGCAAAGAGAGTCAAGAACTAACCCCCCAGGGGAGGAAAAGGAAGAAGTGTGATTGTCCAGGAGGGGAGGTGGGCAGTCAGCTCTGGTTCTGCTCTGAGCAGCATCGGAATAAAGAGAGAAGTCCCATCTGGTGAGAAGGAAAAGTGCAAATGTTAAAATAACATTGAAGATGGACACAGAGTAAGCATCACAGACTGGGCTATTCATACCCTCAGTGTGCCGGAAGTGTGGAAAGCTGCGGGAAGGCTGTGGTGTAACTTCTAGGTGTATCGCTTTTAAATGTTATTTTTAAATTAAAACGAACATAGGCACATTTCAGACTCGCTGTCTCACTTGCCGAATTTCTGGGAAGGGCCAGGCCTCATCCCCATCTCCACAGGTGGTCTCTAGTTACAGCCTGTGAAATGGGGAGAGCTTATTAATCCCTATCTCAGGCTCAGAGAGGTTAAGACGTTCCTCTAATGACACCCAGGAAGTTGGTGGAGAAGCCGAGTTTAGGACCCACGTCTCCTGGCTCCTTGATCCCCCAAAGTAGAACTGTGCTAGGGGAGTTAACGATACAATAGGAAGCTGGTTCAAGGCCACCAGCATCGTCATCTAGTTGTTCCACTATGTGGCTTAAAACCTTTGGGTGTGATGTGTTCATAGCTCTAGGGCCACCCTTATAAATGAAAACATTTCCAGAAAGGATCCAATCTTAAAATATTTTCCATTAACTAAGATTGCATGAGATCGGGAATGGGATACAGAAAGACCTGATGACCAGGGGCCAGAATGAGAGCCCAAGAGGCCACACGGGGGCTCTGCGGGGCTGTGGGAAGGCACAAAGGCAGGCTCTGCCCTCTCCACCTTCCTGGAAACAACCTGTGGCCACAGAGCAAACATTTACTGAGCACCTAATGGATATAAGGCACTAAGCCACATACCCTATGGGATACACAAAGAAGTATAAGGAAAGTCTCTGCCCTCTACAAACTTAAAATCTAGTTGGGGAGTATATAAGGTTTCTATTGCAGCTGTAAAAAAAATTGCCACAAAATGGGTGGTTTAAAACAACACAGACTGTCCTACAGTTCTAGAGCACATCGCACTGGGCTAAAATCAAAGGCATTGTCAGGACTGTGTTCCCTCCTGGGGTCTTGAGGGGGACTCCATGTCCCTATCTTCTCTGGCTTCTAGAGGTCGCTGCATTCCTTGGCTCATGGCCACTTCCTCCATCTTTCCCACTTCACATCCCTCTGACTCAGATGCTTTCCTTTGCCTCCCTCTTCTACTTTTAAGGACGCTTGTGATTCTACTGGGTCCATGTGGATAATCAGGATCATCTCCTCATCTCAAGGTCAGCTGATCTGCAACCTTAATTCCATCTGCAACCTATTCCCCCTTTGCATGTAACATACTCATTCACAGGTTGCAGGGATTAGGACACGGACATCTTTGGTGGGCAGTAGGGAACATTATTCTGTCAACCACAGGGAGGTTAAACATTCAGATATAAAATTAATTCTAACATAAGTAAGAGCCACATGGATCCTAAGTGCAGTGAAGTTCAGGAAAGGAAAGACCACTCCCTGCAGGGACATCCGGAGAGGCTCTCCAGGTCACTGGATGAGTGAGGTGCAGGCAACACCAGGACATGCCGGGAGATGAGGAGCTTCATCTCTGTGACCCCTCACAGCTGGCCAGTGCTAGAGCGCTCTGTCCTACAGAAGCAGTGGCAGCAAAATAGCAGGAGTGGGAAAGGGCGCGCTATGGCTGAGGATGCTGCAGAAACCACGGGATCTCTACCAAGACGCATTCCGCGGGTAAGAGTCATGGAGGGCGTAGATGCCCGGCCAACCAGTGTGGGGCTTTGTCCCAAAGGCACTGAACAGCAACCAAAGGCTAACTAAAAAATGCATCTGATGGTGATGTGGGGAATATGGGGATGGACAGTGATGAGGCAGGAGGGGTGGCATTTTCAACAATCCAGATGGATGGTAAAGGGAGAGAAGGAGGGCAGCGAGAGGGCTGGAAAAAAGGTACAGGCACAAGGGCTTCTTGCGGGCAAATGAGAGGATTATGGGTTGTGGAAAGTGGCAGGGGATGGGGTGGAGGGAAGGAGGCCATCTTAGGAGCAAGAGTAGGAGGCATGGGCAAGCTCCCCATCAGAAAGTGGTCTGGTTGGCAGTGGAAACACAGGCTGTGGCCTGGGGAAGTGTCAGGGGTGCTTGGAGGAGGCACGGAAGGAGCTAATGTCTGTGATCAAGAGCAATGAAATAAAGAGGGGGGCATGAGGACTTGACCTTGGGTAACATCCTATTTAGGGGTCTGGAGGAGGGAAGGAGCCACTGAGGGAGACAGAAGCAAACGAACCTTATGGGCCACCAGGCTGGAGCAGAGCTGCTCTGTGGTTTATGGCATTATTAAGACACAAACACCTTATCAGAGAAGTAATACGGTAAACTGTTAACAGCCAGGGTGCTTATCAGCAACTAGTCTATCAAAAAACCACAGAGAACCGGAAGGGTGCTAAGAGGTTAGAACAGGTGGGCTAGGAGTGAGAGAACGTCCCAGCCTGGGGCTCTGCCAGGAAGGGAGAATTCTAGAGAGCACCCCCCATGCCATGTCTCCTCAGGACAAGCCAGGAGTGTTGCCCTCACTTAGATAGGGCCTTCTGAGGGGACAGATGAGGGGCTAGAACCAGTTCTGAGGTTGCTGAGGCAGGGCCCCTTCCCGGTTTCTCCACAGAGCCTCCAGGTTGCTGTTCTGTAATGTCAACTGGGCAACCGTGCGTGTCCACAGTCTCTGGCGCAATGTGCCATGTTTGCCGGTTGCAAGGATAGAGGGAAGGAGGGGACTGGGCCACTCAGAGTATTTGCCATCATGGTATTTCTCTACACAAAACTCCACTATGGTGAAGGAAGACATACCGTATTGTTCCATTATATAAAACTCAAAATAAAAGCAAAGTTAACGTGTGGGGGCCAGAGGTCAGGATGGAGGTGACCCGTGGGGCCAGGGAGTAGTGGCAGGGTTGTGGCACAAGAAAGGCTTCTGAGGGGTGGGAATACTGTTTCTTGGTCCGGGGCTGCTTACATGAGGAGGCAGAATTGGTGAAAACTCATCTAAGGTGGAGTCTTAGGATTTGTGCATTTTTCTGTATGTATATCATATAGACATGAGATAGTTTGCTTTTTAAAAATGCTATGGAGGAAGAGGGCCCTGCACTCCTGAGTGGGAGGTCAGGAGCCCTGGGACAGGAAGAGGGAAGTGATGCCAAGGAGAGGTTCAGGAGCACAGAACGAAACCTTGGCCATCCTCCAAGGGCCACACTTAGCTTTTCTCCAAAGGAGGGAATCGGTTGATGGAGAAAACTCCCAACTGGGCAAGCTCTCCAAGGATGGTCAGGGTGAGAGGCAGCTTTGCTGTTCATTGCTTGTCACACAAAGAAGGCACCATGGACTCTGCAATCAGCAGGACACCAGTCTCTGTGAGGATCAAATTCATGTGTCAACTTGGCTGGGCTATGTTGACCTGCTGCTTGGTCAAACACTAACCTGGGTGTTACTGGGAAGGTATTTTTTTAGACGTGATTAACATTCGCAAAGGGTTGACTTTCAGGAAAGCCGATTATGCTCCATAATGCGAATGGGCCTCATCCAATCAGCTGAAGAAGGACTTAAGAGCACTTTCCCCCAAAAAGAAGGAATTCTGCCTATAGAATGCAACATAGAAATTCTACCAAACTTCAGACTCAAGACAGCAACATCAGCTCTTGAATTTCCAGCCTGCTCCACAGATTTTGGCTTAGACAGCCTCCACAATCATGAGTCAATTTATATAAATATTAGTTTTTAGAGTTCCTATTTTTATTGGTTTACCCTGTTGGTCCTTTTTCTCTGGAGAACCTTGACTGAGGCAGTTTCCAATCGGCTGTTTTCTAGAATCTCAAAGCATCTTTCTCAGGCCTCCCCAGAGAGCAGACAATGTGGAGGCAGCACTTTCATTTTGGGGCTACAGTCTATAGTCAGAGGCTCTTACATAAAGGAAAAGAAAGCTACGGTCAGTCCAAGCATCTAACTGCTGGCTTTGTCCTCTCTCAACTCAGTGAATGTCACCAGGCACATTCTAGCTAGTGCTGAAAAAAAGGAAGTGCTGGGAGAAAGAAATATTAAGAGAAACCAGCACGTTTCCAGTTTTTCTAGCTAGGGTTACTTATAAGACTTGTTCTGGGAGTCCCCAGAAACTCCAAACAAACAGCCACATTCCTAGAGGGATATCCAAACCCACCTCAACTCTGACCCAGTTAGATGCTGCAGAGGAACTGGGTGAAACAAACAGGGATGTTTGCAGGGCTTTAATCTTCTCCAAACACTGAAATATTGTTGAGATGTTTTATCTTCTATTGCACACGGAGGAGATTAAAAAGCCATGATAAATGGTGTGCTCTCCGGGAGGGAATGCCATATATAGGGCAATACATAATTTCCTGCCTCTGGTACCGTTCGGGATAATTGTCCTGGTAACGTGAAAACAAGAGGGATATTAATTTAAGATTAAAGCACAATTATAAGCCCTGTCATACCGTTAATTTCTTTTAAATGTTCCTCTGAATAATTCCACCTTGCAAGATGGAATAAGCACACAATTAAAAACTGCATTAAATAAATGACTAACTAATTAATGAATAAAAAGAACTCTGAAAATAAAATGGGCCATCCAAATTCTAAACAATAACTTTAACAGCAGGCCAGATCTTAATCCTTCAGATCTTTGGAGGAACTGCACTTGGGTGCAGATAGATAGCATCTCTCTCTCTAGATTTAGCTCCCAAATAGCTGTGTTCTTGGCTCACATGTTCCCAGCAATAGCTTTAGGTAAAGGCACTGCAGGCAATGAGGCCGCATCATTGACCAACTCAAACACTGTTCTACTCTCCAAACCTTAACACCATTGTCTTCTTCCCAGTGCCTGAAACTCTTCACCTTCCTTTGTCCTCTAGCCAGAAATTCTACCAGGGTGATTCTGCCATTGATTAGGAATTCCATTACAAAATGCAAATACTCCTGTAAAGCTTAAAGGTGGACCATTCATTAGCACATTGATATGAATCAATTTAATTAGATTGCTTTCCTCCCAACACCTAATTGAGGCCAACCTCTTAAGGGAGCGGAATGAAGGAGAGAGGAATGGTCATTTTGCAGCAAAGGGTAATAGTAGGCTGAGAAAGGTAGAAATGGTGCAGGAGCATCCTGAGAGCCCAAGGAAGGTGAGAGAGTAAGACTCCCTAAGAAGCCTCTAGGACACATCCACAAGGGAACTAAGACTTTAAAGATGAGCCATAAGGATGAGGAAGAAAGGGGGGGGGGGGGCGCTATCAATTAAGATTGCCTTCTGTGTGCCAAATGAAGGTCACTGTGATTATATACATTTTACCAACTTAGGAAACTGAGACTCCTAAAAACTTAGTAATAATGAAGACCACATAGTAAGGTGGTAAATGGGAGAGAAGAAATTAAAACCTCCATCCATCTGACTCCAAAAGCCATGCTCTTTCAACCACATCACACTTCCTCGCAGCAACTTATGAGTTAGAAATGACTGCCCCCATTTTTGAATGGGGGGAGCAAATCAAGGCTTTCAGAGGCTAGAGAAGTGGAATCATTTGATAGTTCCAGGTTTGAAAACATAAGGCATGTGCGCTAACAGCAAACACTCTGGCTCCTTGTACCAAATGCGGGAATGGCAGGAGACGAGGCTGAAATGTTTCAAGTGGGATGATGGGAACCAGGAAAAACCGCTAATGCTACCCATAAATCTATGAGTCAAGCTCAAATCTTTGCCTCCAGGCTCTAACAGGATGTTCTGACCTTGAACTAACTCAAGTTGCCAAACCTGGGAGAGAGTCCAAGTTACACCTGAAATCGTTGCTTTCAACCTCAAACCATCTTGCCCTAACAGCCACTGATAAGAGCTGCAGTTAACAGCTCTGTTATCAGGGGCGAATTACCAACATAAAAGCCTGCAGTTATTAAAAATACCATTTAATTCTGGGAGGATTGTGAGATAACCCTTTTCACCAGGTGCCGGGAAATTCTCAGAACACTGGGCTCGGAGAAAGCCTGTCACTCGTACCCAAGGAGGTATGACCACAGCATCAGAGCCCAGTGCCGCCTGCACGTCCAGCCTCTGTGACTCTCTGCTTGCCTGGTAGCATCACCTAGGAAGCCCTCTCAGGCTAGAAGACTGCTAGCAGCCCGGCCTGGGGGCTCACCTGGCGCAGCCTCCTCAGCCGGCCACCCCCAGCCCCTCTGGGTCCCCAGAACCATCCTGCCATCCACTCTGCTCCAGCTGGTTGCCCCAATTCCTGCTTTTACCAGACTCCCCCTGCTCACAGACGTCTTCCTTCCCCAGGGACCCCACCATCCCAGAAGGATCCTCTCTTTGCTCATCAACCCCCAGCCCCTGATCCCTCGGTCTGTGGCCTTCTCCCCAGTCTCCTCTCCCTTCTAGAGGTAATCTGATAAACTCACCCACAGTCCCCACTACAGGTCACTTCCTGCATCTGTCACACATCACAGAGGGTTGTGGTGATGCCTAGCTCCCATCCATTTGTTAAGTTGCCGCTATGTTCAGGGCAATGTGGGGGACCAGGTATCCAGTGGTGACCAAAAAGGCAGCACCTTGGCCAAATGCTCTGAAGACAGGGTCAGGTTGTATTCATGGATGTAATCCCAGCCCCTCTCAAGGTACCTGATACATAGTAGGTAGTCAAATTGCAATATTAAAGCTAAAGGGTATAATTACAGTTCACAGAGGTTTTTGATTACTGTCTTAAAATGCTTAAGTGTAAATGGCCAAAAGATAATCAATAGGTTTTCCATTATAGATAACATATTTATATCTTAATGAGAACCATTAATCCCCTAATTAATCATCACTGCTCCCCCCTTCACCCCTTCACCCCCCTCCCCATACACTAACGGTTAGGATTTCAGTTCCTGGAAGGCCAAAGAGGGAGCTCTTCAGAGGAGACTCCCCTCCAAACCACACTAAATTGTCAGCCTTCTTCTCTAGGCACATAAAAAACAGGTCTTGATTGTCCCATCAACTCCCCACATGACAGCTAATAGAGTGCCCTACTTAACATTTTTCAGGAATCTAAACCTTGTGGCCCAAAGCCAAATTCAGCCCACAGATGCTCTGTAATATCCACGATTGGCTCTGCATTGTTTCATAAAATTTGAATTTTACAAAATGCATGTCTCAACTATGCCACAGGCCTCACTGTTCCCTATTGTCTTACACCTGGCCCCCATTAACAGGTACATGTTACTTGCCTGGCCCCCACCCCCACCCTGAGGGGCAGTTGGATTTTTGATTCTTGTGTGATATACAACAATTTAAAATTACTTTGATGCCCATAATAAGCTTATGAGTTAACGTATTATTATCCCCATTTTGTGGTTGAAGACTCTGAAGCTCAGGGAAGAAGTAAGTGACTCCATTTTCAATCATGGTTTTTTGTGGTCTGTGTCAGCCTGCTTTGTGGGGCTTGGATAGGTTATATCGGCAGCAATGGCCAGTGACTGCCTCCAAGACAGTGGTGGCCTGTAGGGTCTAGCTTCCTTCAGAGATTCTTAACCTGGTCTCCATGCACCCCTAGAGGTTCTAGAGATGGAACTATTAAAATAAATAAATAAATAAAAATAAAATAGCACACGATTTTGGTGCATGTGCATATGCTGGGAGAAGTGTCTACAGTCCTCCATAGCTCTCACGAATGTGTAACAGCAGTGTTGAGGTGACTACCTGGTTGGCAATCATTTCCTGGAGAATATCTCCTTCCTACCCACAATATGTGAAGCCACCTGGTAGGGCCCGGGAGGGTCCCTCGGGGTTTACAGTTAACCAAGTAAAAGAACCATTATCTGTTCTTGCCAGTAGTCCCCTGGATTATCTCTGTAACTGGTGGATGACATGGGAGCAGGGTGGATGGGTCTAGCCAGGTGTCTTACCTGGAAGAAGAATGAGTGTCTTACCTGGAAGAAGACCCAAGCTCTTCTGAATTATCTGGCGCTAAGAGCAACATAAAATATTGCCCAGGAATAGATGAAGGAAGATACAGTGTCTCAGCAAAATTTATCAAAACCAATAGGACGTGAAAGCACTGAAAGCTTCCTGAAGATGGTGGGGGGAGGGGAAAACCCAGAAGGCGAAAATTGCCATGCAATACAAATTCAACAGGACTTAGCAAGACTGCCATACAAAGACCCCTCCTCCTTGCTGGCGATTCTCCCTAGACCTTGCCCCATCTCTCACACTCATAATCAAGACCTGGCCACCTTTCCTCCACCCATTGTTATATGGCACTTAAGTATTGTTCTTGTTGTTGTTTTAATGAAAAGTAAATTGCATATTTCCTATGCTTTAAACCTCTTGTTCTTACCCAAACTTTTACCAAAGCCTACAAAACCTTACATAGTCCAACTCTTGATTACTTCTCCATCTTCATCTCCCACCTACACTCGAATTCATTTCCTTCATTGTACTTACCAATGTCTGAAAAAATCTTTCTCATTTATTTATTCAGCAAATACTTATTGAGCACCCAGTAACTAGCTATCAGGACCTACTCTAAGCGCTGGCAACACAGCAATGAACGAAACAGATTTTAAAAAAACCAACAACCTGCCCTTGTAGAGCTTACGTTAAGATATAGACAAATTAGGGAGTTTGTTGACTTATTTATTGGCTTTCTCTTCTGCTAGAATGCAACCTCCTTGAGAATAAAGACTTTGATCATCCTGGTCAGCTGTACCTTTGCTATACAGGACTATGACCCATCATAGATGCAGAATAAATATGTATTAAACGAATAAATGAAATTTTCTTGATTCAAGACCTTGTCCTCCGTTCAGAACAGGTGTCTGATTGTACGTTCCTCTGCAAGTGCGGAAGACCACCTGAGAGGATCCTTCCCACACTGGGCCTCCCCAGACACTGGGACAGCGTGGGTACAACTGCTCCACCCTGGGCCGACTTCTAAGCTTGGACAGTGAAGAAGAGTTGACTTTTCCCAGCCCAGGTGTTCCAGTCTGCCCTCTGCCTTTCAGGAAGCCAGACAGAAACTCCCATTTTGGGGCTCCTGGCTGCCCCATTCTCGGTCATGATGTCCCCCCACTTTCTCACCAATCCCTAAGACAAGAAGTCTCAGAGGGGCCCTGCCTGATCTGGCCCTGGCTGCACCTGTTGTCTCTTTCAGGTGTGTTCAACTAGAGCCCTCAGGTCGTGATGAGGTCTTCTGCTTGAAGGAAGTGAACAAAATCGACCTCTGCTTCCACCATCAGACCCCCCCATGACCACCACCCCCTACTAGCCATTTTACTCTGGACAATGGGTGGCATCCACCCAGACACCAATTCATGGATGAAGATCCCTATTACACAGAATGGGTTAAAGAAGCTAGTTTTAGAAATAATGCTTAGCACCTTCTTCTGCCAGAGCTTAAAACACTTCATAGGCAGCATCTAATTAATCTTCACCAAGTCCCCAAGAGGGGAAAAAAAAAAAAAGCCTTTTATTATCCTCTTCCAGCAGCAGAGAAAACATGGAGAATCAGCATTTTCCTCCGAGGAGTGGATCTGGGCCCAAAGTACATGGGGCTGCTACCTCCACGAGCCAAATGCTGACCATCAAACCCTTCCCTGTCCTTGGAAGCTGCAGAAGAAGAAGGGACACAAAACATAAATCTGAAGGCCCCTCCAACTGTGATGGGAGAAGGTGTCAATGACATGCCATGTCACAGCAGCGCTTGTGACTCTACTTTCTCGCTCTGTCCTTGGGAAGCACCAGTGTACTCTGAGATGTAACAAGCTTTCATACTGAAAGATTCTTTTTCATCTCCCTGGGAAGTTGGGATACCTGGAGACTGTGTTTTGAAATACATATATTGACATCCAATTATACAGCTCTGCCTCCATGGTGTAACTCCCTTTGTCAGATCACTCTCCCCGCTAGGATCTGCTCAGACCCTCTTCACTTTCACCAGGATGACTCTCTCCCTCTCTGCGCTTCTCAGCCCCTGGATACCCGCAGGGAGAAGTGACTGAGCGTGGGAGGAGGCTGAAGGGGAGAGTGTCAGGCTCACCTTGGCTTCGGAGCAGAGCCAGGCAGCTGGAAGGCGGTGAGAGGGGGTATCCCAGGAGAGTGATTATGTGAAGAAAGCTGGTCTCTATAGACACCTGTTCCACTGTCTGTGTCCCTCTGTCTACTTCAAGTCACTCCTCACAAACCCCTCAGGGGACATAGCAGAATCCCCTCAGTCTGCCCTCCCAGTGATCCACATTCTAGATGTGACAGGTGGTCACAGGCGTCGTTGGCATAGGCGATGGTTCAACCAGGAAGAAGCAAAGCTCAGCCTCTGGAAACACAATACTCCCACCTGGAGATTCTTGATCTGGACTTCAGGAATTTATAAACTTCCTGAAATTATAAGCAAAACTGTATACACATGTGAATATGCCTGTTGTTCTGGAGAAAATCCACAGCTTTCATCTGATTCTCCTAAGGTTCTCTTCCTTGACGATGTTAAACTTATGTATCCAAAGGAGAAATTTTCCAACAGTCTGACCAAAAAACTGAAGGAGAGATGAGAGACAAGCAGGTCCATTCACTGTGCCCCAATACAAACAGCGGACACGTGAGAGAGGTTTCCCAGGTGCCAGGAATTGCTCTAAGCATTCTCCACTTAGAAATTCATTCCATTCTCACAGGCGTCCTACAAGGAGTTACCATCACTGACTCCATTTTACAGATGAGGAAAATGAGGCACTAAGAGTCACAGCAAGGAAGAGGCAAACCTGGATTTGAAAGCAGGCAGCATGGCGGCAAAATCTGGGCTCTGGCTGCAGCACCACCGGTGTGGCTGCCTAGCGGCCCACCCGCCCAACCCCCCTACCACTCATCCTCGCCAACCCCCTCACCAGCCTCCCCCCACCCCCCGCAGGTCCTGGGTTCCTCCTCACCCACACAACATTGAACGGATTGCCTCCAGGGCTACAGAACCAAACTCTACATACCGACTATAACGGGAGGAACAATGGCTTTGACAAATCTTTTCCCAGAGACTATATACTTGAGATGATCTATTACAAGCAAATGCTTTGTAAGCTGCACAGTGCTACACAAATGTGAATTAGGATGACAACTATAGTCTACGTTTTGCCTGAGAAAGTAACAATAAGAAAAAAAAATCATGCCAAGTGCTACAGGATATTTCCGCTTGAACCAATCGGCTTCTTCACTATTGACCACATTTTACACTTAACAGCCACTCCTCATAAAGTTAATTTAAATGCACGAAATCTGACATTCCTGTTTAGAAGTACTGGAAACATAAAACTCCCACAACTAGAACATCTGGCCTCACAGCGGCACAGATGTGTGTGCCACACATTTAATGGGGTTTTTTTTCCCACTGCTCTGCACCCAGTGGGCGCTCAAATATTTTGTCAGTGTCAATGGTGACATTACAAGAGGGTACACTTTTCCTAATGCTATTCCACTTAATTTCAAATTTCAAAATTTCTAAAATGCTCCAATAAGAAAGAATTTAACAGGAATTATTCAAATAAAAATCCTTTTCATCTAACTGAAATTCTTTTGCCCAAGATCTCAAAACTTCACAGACATAGAAAATATGGCTTGAATCCAGTTCAGTATATCTTATTTTCCAGAGTCAAAAACAAACATATAAGAAAAATCAGGCTGCAAAAATAACCAACTGTGAAAACAAAATTGAGTTGGTCGTGCTTCTCACCTCAGTATTCAATCTATTTTAGGTTGGCTTTCAGCAGACTTCCTATTCATTCATTCATTCATTCATTCATTGAACAAGCATTTATGGAGCACTTCCAATGTGCCAGGCACTGTCCTAGACTTTTGGGCTGTAGCAATTAGTAGAACAGGAAGATTACAACCCTTGCAGAGCTTACATTCAAATGAGGGAGTCAGAAATAAACAAAAACATAATAAATAAGTGAATTTGACAACATATCACAAAGTTACAGGTGCTCTGGGAAAAGCAGAGATGGATACCTGAGGGGCTTGGAGGGGTGACAGCGTTAAACGAGGCAGTCAGAGTGGACTTTAGTTGTGCAGGTGAGAGTGAGCAAAACAGTAAAATCGGTCAAGGAGCCAGCCATGTGGACATCTGGGAGAAGAGCCATGCAAGCAGAAGCACTGAGACAGGGCGCCTGGGTGGCTCAGATGGTTAGGCGTCTGCCTTCGGCTCAGGTCATGATCCCAGGGTCCTGGGATCGAGTCCCGCATCGGGCTCCCTGCTCCTTGGGAGCCTGCTTCTCCCTCTGCCTCTCTCTCTCTCTCTCTGTCTCTCATGAATAAATAAATAAAATCTTTATAAAAAAAAAAAAGAAGCACTGAGACAGAAGAAGAGAAAAAGCAAGGAGGCTAACAAGGCTGCAGCAGAAAGCTCCAGGAATGCGGTGGTAGGGGATGGGGGTCAGAAAGTGGGGGCGCTTGGAGAAAGCCTGGCTGTGGAAGGGTTTGTGAGTCATTATAATGACTTTTACTTCACTCTGTGTGAGATGGAGAGCCACCGGCAGGTTGGAGCAGAGAGGAGGCACCATCTTTTATTCTAAAAGCATCCCCCTCTCTATTAAGCCCAGATGGTAATGTGTGTGTGGAGGTTGGGAGGGAGAAATCAGGAATAGAAGCTGGAAGACCAATCAGGATGCCACTGAAGTTACCCAGGCAAAGAGAGGGGAGGTGGCTGAACTAGGGAGGCTGCAGTGGAGATGGGGAAAAGTGGCCAGATTCTAGAGCTATTTTGAAAGTAGAGCCTATAGTATTTCCTGATGGGGAAATTCCTATGGGATAAGATATGGGCTGTAAGAGAAAAAGAGTCAAGATGACTCAGGGTTTGGGCCTGCAAATTTTATTATCAAATCTCAATGAAGCAGCAGAGAGCAGTGGGAAGCAGGGATGGTCTCAGCTTATAATGGTAGATATGGACTGTCCGATGGCCAAGGGACAGCTACCAAAGATGTCCTTCTCTGCCCACGGCCCCACCCCCGAGAAGGTACCATGGACCTTTATTCTCTCCCTCCCTTCTCCTCCCATCCTCCTACATACCCGGAGCAACAACCTCTAGCCTTAAAGGGTGTCGTGCACATCCAGATTCAGCATTTCTTTTCTTTTCTGACATCATTTGTCCTAATCTTCATTCTTCAAGCTTCCAGGAGTGCTCAGAGTGCTGATCTGGTGGTAGCCATGAACAAACATACTTTCCATGGTTTTGGAGAGGCTGATTGAATTTCCCTTCCACTTTCAACTCTATAGAAGCAGAATGGGTTAAACACAAATTTCATGGATTAAGGAAATTTCATAGATTTTTCTGAACACATCTGAAAAACTGGTTTAGTACGTGGCATTTCAGTCACACCCTAACCCAAACCCAGAAGTTCATATTTGCTCTTTCTGCAGAAGGCATCTCATTAAATCACTGTCTAGTCCATAACCAGCTTTATTGGGACATAAATTCATTTCACTAAACCAATAAATGTTAATTCTTCACCCTGGAGATTCTAGTCGGTCTGGTTTTATTCTGCTCAAGCTCCTGAGGCTGCCATCAATTACTCATGTTTGGGTTTATATGTCATTATGGAATCACTTTAGCTAGAACTAACGGGAAGTGAAAGGACAATAAAGCTAAGCCTCGTTCCAAAGAGAATATACAGAAGAGGGCATTCACCTGAACCCCATTATTCTTTTCTATAAATTAAAATATCCTGGCATTCTGCACCAGCAATCCATTATATTTAGATTCTCCGCGAAAGCGAGGCGGGCAAGTGGAGGGTACTAACGGCAGCAAGCTAGAGGGCCTGGACTCGGAAGGCTCAGGCTGGAGACCCGCTTTGCGATAACGAAGTGTGTGACTTTCAGCCTGTCGCTGATGTCACAGAAGCTCGTTCTCATCTGCAAATGGAGCACAAAGCAACACCCGTCTCACAAACTAGGGAGACGTAGACGAGGCGGTGGAAGGGGGGGCGGGCGTCTGGTTCAGAGGTGCTCTCCCTCTTTCCGTTCTCCATTATTAACCCCAATTTGCCCCAGCAGCCTTCCACCGCGCTCTTAAGTGATTTAACCTCTTGCAGCTTCCATTTTCCCATTTGAAAAATGGGCCTGATCATATCTCGCCTCCATTTTCCCCTCACGGGGAACACCGATACAGATCGCCTCCGTAATGCTCTTAGCATCTGACCGGAAATGGGGTCAATTTCAGAAGAATGTAATACCACCGAAGCAGGATTCCATTTTTAAAAACAAAGGCATTATCTCTCCAACCAAATGTTCTCTCCTATGATGGAAGGTTTCTCTTTAAAGCTGTCAGCTCTTTTTTTCCCCCTCACATACAAAATGGCTTCCTCTCTCGGAACCATATATAACTTCTGAAGCAAGGGGGGAAAAGCAGAGTTGGCAAAAAGTAGAGGTGAATTGAATGCCTGTACATCCCATTCAGGATAAACTGCCCTTGGTGTAAAACAGTCAGTAACATTTCACAAGGAAAAAGTGCGGATAAATGACTGCAGTCCCAGGACAGTGCTCCTGATGGCTTTTTATAAACCACGCATGCTGCCTGGACGCCTCTGTGCCTGCTCCCTGCCTCCGCTCCGGAGAGAGATCGTGCACGGGGCTTCAAGCCAGCCATGCCATCCACACCAGCAGGCTCCGGCCAGATCGCGCTCCATCTGCACGCCAGAGAGGCTCCTGTTAGCATGGACTCCTTCCTGGGGCTGGAGCAGGTCCTACTGCCAGGCCTGGACCTAGAAAGGTGGAGAGAGCCCAGTGCTGAGCACTGAACAAAGGAGGAACCGAGCCACGGGGTGAAATGGGATAGGCATAAGTCGCCTTCGGAAGCCAGTGCTGCCAGTTACAAAGTGTGACCTTGAACCACTTCCTCCTTCTTTAAAAAAATGGAGATTTGTAAATCCTGCCATATAGGTGGTTGGCAGGATCAAGTGCTATGACAAATGCACTTAACACAGAGCTGGTATTCAATATATTATTATGCTCTTCCTTAGTTACTAGGGTTACCTCTATTAGTCCTCACCTGGGATGCTGCCAAGTAATGAGGATTTGTGAATGAAGAAAGGGAGGCACAATGTGACTTGCTCAGCAGCCACCTGTCTCCAAACCCACCCTCATGACTGCACAGAGTTCAGCCTCTTTATCCAATAAGGAAACTGAGACTCAGAGAAGTGAATGGGTTAAATGTCTTTCCCAATCTCCCTGCAGATCAAGGTCAGGACTACATGTTTCCAGTTGAATGCTCTTTGCATTAGCCTAGAATCTTAGAGATCATCTTCATTTCGCAGATAAAGAAACTAAAACCCCAAAAGACAATGACTGGCTCAAGACCAGATTCCAAATATCAACAAAGGACCTGGAGCTCTTTCAGAATACTCTAACATGTCTTTGTGCCCTATGCCTATGAACTCCCAGCCTATAGTTTCTAACATGCATTGAGAGCCTGCTATGCATCAGACACAGTCCCTGCTCTGAAGGAGTTAACAGCCAAGTAGAAGAAGTCCACAGGCAAGGACACCTGAATGGCAGGTGCTACTGCAGGGATAAGCCTGGGATGGGAGGGAGCGCACGGGAAGGATACCTAACCCAGCCTGGAGACATGGAGGTTAGCGTCCTGGAGGAAGATAGGTCTAAGCTGAAGGATGTGCAGGAGCTAGTCAAATGAAGTAGAAGGAGAAGAGTGTCCAGTGTCCAGGAAGTGGGAGGAAGGTGTCAATAGCCAGAAGTTCAGGGAGTGTGGCCCTATTAAGAGAATTAGAACAGGAGGGGAAAACAAAGACCAGGCTGGAAAGGGAAGCAAACTGGTTAAGGACGTGTGAACTGTTTCAAGAGTGTGAACTCCATGCTGTGAAAGGCAGTCGTTGCTTGTTGCACAGCGAACATGCCCATGAGTGGGTGGGAAAGACCTCTATCACCCAGAGACAGCAATGTTTGTCTGCTAAAATATACTTTCAGTCCCCCATCAATTTCCCATGAATATCAGACAAACAGGGGAAGAAATCAAACTACTGCATAATATATCTTGATTTCAGTAGTCATTCCTTCTCTGGGAACAAGATGGAGAAATACAGATGGGACAGTCGCCCTACTCGGTGAAGGAATTTTATTTTTATTCTGGACATTTTAATCCAAAGAGTTGATTAAAGGGCTGATGTCTCACTCCAGAGAAGTCTCTAGTAGCATGCCACCAAACTCTCTCCCCCTGACCCTTTTCTGGTGGGCACAGGCCAAGGCTTTGAGGAAGAAATGGAAGGCTTGTTTATCCAAAGCGAAGATGACTCCAAGATAGCAGGAGTATTCAGCAGTTCAGAAGAAACCATTTTAAAAACATCAATAAAGTCATATAAATAAAATTAAATGTAGCAGGGACAAATGTAAAATCGTGCATTTAGACTCAAAGAATTTACTGCAATAGAAGGAAGAACTTGATAGTGGTTGGTGTGAAGAAAAAAAAAAAGTATTTTCATTAACTGTGTGACACAATTGCTAAACAACACAAATGGAGAAGAGCCGTTTTTTATGGAAACAGGAAAGAAGTGAACAAATGAATAAGATCCGGCTTCTATTTTCAGGCTGCTGAGGTCCGGGACAGGATGGTCCCAGGCAGGGTTATGAAGAGTGTTTCTGTGAGTCACTCCCGCCCACCCCCACAGGAACGCCTCACATATACTCCCCTCAATACAATGCCCTTCGAAACCTCCTCTCTTGCTCCCACTAGCAGTGGCCTAACTGCTGGGAAGATGTGACATAGGACACTGCGGGGACATCTCCTGCATTTCCACATTTCACCCCATTAATAGGTTCACAAAGCAGCTTCAGCGCTCACCCTCACTGACTTGGAGAAACTAGAGGTCCGACCCTCTTCACCCCACACAGCTCTGCCGCGATGCCCAGTCCTGAGAGTCCATTACCTTGCCAAACTGGTGCTCACCACCCTTTTTTTACATTAGCGTGGGTTTCTCTCTGTGGCCCCTTGACCCCACATGTAAAGAGACCAAATGGATCTGTCTGCCCAGCCCTCTAGACATGCTGGACTGGTCCAAACGCTCCATCTTAGCAGCGTGCCCTGCACGCACAGCCTCTCTGCAGCAAGACTCTGTCCACATCTAAAGAGGACATAACCCAGCTGCAGTTCATAATGATCAACACTTATTCACTGGATGAGTGGTGAAGTTTCTAGAGATGTACGATAGAAATGGCTGAAGGGGTCGGACTATTTGTCTTGGGGAAGCATTAGTGCAGACAGGGTATCTGTCTTTGGACATCTGAATGGCCATCTCATAGGGGAAAAGTAACAAGGATACTCTGTGGAGCTCCAACACAAATAACCAGGTCTGAAATGTGTAAGATGAGATGAAACATATTTTGGCTCGTGGTAAGGCAGCACCGCCTAACAATTTAAGCCATCCATAAATGAAATGAGCTGCCCGGAAAAGTAATGATTTCTCTGGCACTAGAGGTGTTCCTAGTGTATTCCTGATGGCCAGGGGGCAGGGGCTTGCCGAAAACACTCCTGCTTTGGTAGGAAGTTGGACCAGAGGTTGGGTTCTTTCCAAATCTATGGTTCTGCATGCTGCTGGATCTTTGTTCAGACTGTGAGGCTGCTCCGTGGCTCCTGTGTAAGTGCATAGATCCCTGAATATCCAAAGACAGAGAAGAAAATGCAATGGACTTGACTTGTTATCTAGGCTCACTTTCTGATTTTATTCCTTGAAATGAATGAGACTCTGGAAATTGTGTTATTTCCCTAGATAAACTATTCTAGTTTCTATCCCCTCAGAAAGATTTCCGCTTTCTTCCTCTTAAATCTCTAGGCCTAACTCTTAAGCCCATTCCTTCTGGCTTGATGCTCAGCGAATATGAAGAACAATCAATCATAGCCCTCATTATACCAATTCATATAACTAAAAATGCATTGCGTAAGGCTTCTCTCCTGTAGGCTGAGAAATTCCAGTTCATTTCCTGCGCTTCTTAAGTGCTTTTTCTAATGATCACTTCCCCAAGTTCCTCTAAAAGTTCTCTCAAACTGAGCACAGAACTCCTAATGACTCCATTTGCTATAAGAGTGTTTCCCAAAATGTGTTCCGTGGAACATTAGTTAATAGGGGTTTTTTTGAAGTGCCTTGTGATCAAATAAATTTGGAACATTCCAGTCTAAGTGAAGTTAATCAGATTCCTCAGAGCTCTCGATGTGCATTATGAATTCTCCATGATGCGGTATGTAGCATCTCCCAAACTTATGTACCCAGAGATCTCTTTTAGGGCATCTAAAAGGGCTCATGTTCCACAGAATACAGTTTAGGCAAGTGCTCCTCTATAAAGTGATGTCCCCCCATGGAGCCCTCCATCCTGGAGCCCTTTTCTAGCCATGTGACCAGGCCTCTCTCTCCTTCCCTCAGGAACAGACTCCCCAGCCAGGTTCACCTCATGGCCCTGCCTTCCTGCCACCATTCCTGTTAGCCCTCCCCTCACCTCCTGGCCAGACCTTAGCCCAATTTCAGACCCAGCCTGAGCTGAACTGGTATAACAGAGTGATTATGAGGGTGCCCAGAATCTCAACCAGTGCTACCCCTTCAAGAGACAGATGAGGGGCGCCTGGGAGCCTTAGTTGGTTGAGCATCCAGCTCTTGATTTCCACTCTGGTCATGATCTTAGGGTCCTGGGATCGAGCCCCACATGGGGTTCCATGCTGAGCGCAGAGTCTGCTTGTCCATCTTCCTCTCCCCCGCCACACCGCCCCCCCCCCCGCTTGTGCTCTCTCTCTAAAATAAATAAAAAAAGAGAGAGAAAGAGATATATGAGAAGACCAAGAATGTCCAGGTTGGCTTTCCCACAGCAGGAGAGAGAAAGAACTGGGTGACAGCTCCCAGCTCAGTGCTCCTTATACTCACAAGGGAGCTGGTCTGCAAGCAGGGACGCACTGCAAAAACACTTTCCTGGGCCTCTCTTCATCCTTCATGAAGCAGACTCTCTTGAAAGCCTATCTTTTTTAAAAAGCTCACAAGATATCCTAGCGCTCCATCTGGTTTGGGAACCATCATATCACATAGCACCAGCTCCAAAAGCAGGGTCACATGTCAAGTCCAATCTGGGCTCTACTCTCAATTTATTTACTAGTCTGAGCAAGTCAACTTATCTGAGCCTCTGTTTCTGATTGGTAAAATGAGTCAGTTGGACCAGTTACCTGGTAAGATTCCGTCTAGTAAGAATCCTCGAGGGCGCCTGGGTGGCTCAGTCGTTAAGTGTCTGCCTTCAGCTCGGGTCATGATCCCAGGGTCCTGGGATCGAGTCCCACATCGGGCTCCCTGCTCAGCGGGAAGCCTGCTTCTCCCTCTCCCACTCCCCCTGCTTGTGTTCCTGCTCTCACTGTCTCTCTCTGTCAAATAAATAAATAAAATCTTTAAAAAAAAAAAAAAGAATCCTCGATTCTGTCATTTCTAAGTGCTACCTTAGTTATGCTCAGCCTTTACCCATCTATTCTGGCTTGCACTATTCTCTCCCAACTCTGAGGATTTGCATAACTATAACTGAATTATAATATATATGTAAAATATTCCACCTTGTAATAATATTTTTGGATTGTCTCTGACGGGACAGACACTTTACAAATTTACTAATGCTTACAATAACCTTAAAGGTATTAATATCCTGTTTTAATAAAAAGAAACCAGGTGCCTACAATATGAAATAAAATTTTCAAGGTCATGGCACTTTTAAGCTGTGGAACTGGATTTCTAAACCAGGTCTGCCTGATTCCAGATGCTGTGCTCTGTCCACAGTGCCACGCTGCTTGTAATGTGAGTCATGTTTCCTCATTAAAGGTGTAAGTTTTCTCATCATGCATCCCTTCTAGCACTAGCACCTAGCTGAGTATCAAGTAGGCACTCAATAAATATTTGTTGGCTTGATTACTGGATTAACTCTCTCCTTCTACCTGGAACACAGACCGCATCTTTTCCATGTTGTAAAAAAAAGTGCCAAACCCAGAACCCATCTGCAAGTTTTCAGTTAGCTTAGAGTGGAAAATTACATCTGTGTAGACAACACCTGTAGACAGAAGCTTAATTAATAGGCTTATCTTGGATTGAATGAGTCGAAGATACAGTACCCCATGCAAAAGGCACCGGGGAATGTGTTGACTTGGAGGGTGCATGTTTCATTTCTCTTGTTTCATACTATTAAAACCATGTTAATGAAAATGTATTATTAGTAGTAATAATAATAAAGATGAAAATCCTCCCTTTCCTGATCCCTTACAAATGTTGTTTTTCATTTTGAATCCTAAACCCTCCGGGGAGAAGAGGGAAAGAGTGTCACAGATCCAGATAATGATCTTGGGTATTACACTGTTCATTTGGAGCTCTGATTTAGCTAAGCTGACAGATGTTGGGGAAAAACATGTCTAGCCTGAAAACTCTCTGGTGGCCGCCCAGCTGTGGCTGCAAACAGGAATGAGGTTTCTCCAACAGAGCTTCACGTTCATTTAAATTCAGGATTTGACATGCAGAATCGCCCTGCTCTAAAGGTAGAAGTTGAAGCTCAGTGATGTTAGGAACTGACTCCAGCCTGACACTTTAGGGACCAACAACCGAGCCTAACCACACAGCTCACTCAAAGTCCTTGAAATTACTGTCACTGGTTATGCCCCGCTGTCTTGACAAAACTGCCTTTCTTATTACCCGGTTACCATTTACACTAGGAAAAAAAAGCATCTTTGTGTTAACCGTCATCATGTGACACTTCCTTTGTTCTCTCCCCACAGCAGTTTAGAAGAGGGTAATATTTAATTCACCTTTAAATGATACCAATTTCCCTAATGGCAGTCTGAACTCATGTCTTTTCCCAAAATAAATAGGCGAGAGGCACCCTGGGAAAAGACCCACTTCAGAGAGACAGAACAACATAAAGGGTGGCCTCTGATGTCCTTGGGCCTTAGTTTTCCCACCTGCAATTTTTTTTAAAGGCATTTTGATCTCAAAGGAAAATCTGCTTGTGAAATATAAGGCAGGAGGTCTGCTCCTTCTCATCAGTGGTGGAGGGAAGTCAGCACCTGGCCTCGGCTTCAGAGAGCAGAGGTCAGAACACTGCAGGAGGCTCTTCTCTGGGCTCTAAACCCCAAGTAAACAAATGAGCCTGGATTTCAGAAATGCTTAGCACAAAATTTACGGCTCCTAAATAGCCTGAATGTTTTCTGAGAAGCAGAAGACTTCCCGTAATCTAGAATATGTGGCTTAGAGCTTTGAGTGCTAATTTTTATTACAGTGAAGGTTGTAGGCAGGAAAAAATGAGGGAGGTACTTGTCAGCATATTTAAACTAATTCATAAAAAGAAAAAGACATCAATACTTAATTTGTCACTGTAAATGAGTTCTAACCACTGGTCCCTTAGAAATACTAGCATCCTAAACATTCTCTTAGAAATACTAGATTCATGGGGCATCTGGCTGGCTCATTCAGAAGAGCGTGTGACCCCTGATCTCAGGGTTGTAAGTTCGAGCCCCACATTGGCTGTAGAGATTAGTTAAAAATAAAATCTTTTTTAAAAAATACCAACCTTCTTACACCTAAACCCCATTCCCAAATAAATAAATGCATTTGCAAACAGGGTTTCAAAAGAGAATTTTAATGAAAGAGTCACTTAGAGGTCAACCATGCCCTGGGACTGAGGACTGTGGGGAGACCCCTGACCCCCTGCCCCCATCCCTCGGTTATTACCAAGGCCTTGAGGCTACCCTCTTGAACTTTTATTTCCTTCTCAGACTCTGGGCCCTAGTTGTATTCTGAACTACTTTAAAAGTCAGCCATCTCATTTAGATGACATTAGTAGACTCATCGTGCCAACATCAGCTCTGCTATAATCTCATCAAAATTCACTCGTGTCTTGATACAAAATGGGAGAACAAAGGTATTACTCCAGGGTCAATTGTCCATGAGAATGCCTAGAATTTGTATTGCACCTTTATTTTAAAAGGGCTCCAAAGTCATCAGAGGAAGGCATCCACATCTAATTTAGCCCCACAGAATGACAGCATAATTCCACCTCTCCTCCATCTTTATGATGGAGACAAAGACTCCTAAGCAGAGAGTTTATGTATCTTGTTCAAGGTCAGCCAGCTCATTCCTTCACTCTTTCATCCAACAAATGTTTGTGGAGCATCTTTTCTGTGCCAAGCTCTAGGAGGAAAACAATGGCTAGCACTCTGTCCCTACCCTCAGAGGGGCAACGAGGTGGGATGAAGAGATTTGTGGAAAGATTATTATAGGGAGGTAGCGAGGCTATCATTTAGATGTGTACAAGGAGCTAGTGGAGAAGAGAAGAGAAAGCTTCTATTTATCTGGAGAGGGACAAAATCCAGAGTAGAATGTGAATGTTAATTAAAAAACAAACAAACAAAAACGCCTAGTGATCTGTCTCCTAGCCCAGCAGTTCTCAGCCCTAGCAGAACATTAGAATCACCTGGGGAGCTTTGCTCTGTACCAGAGCCTAGACTCTCCGTAGATTCATTGAATCAGGGTCTCTGGTATAAGGACCTATTATGGACTGAAAGTTTATGTCCCCCTAAAATTCATATGTTAAAATCCTATCCTCAATGCAATGAGTGTTAGGAGATGGGGCCTTTGGAAGGTAATTGGGTCAGGAGGGTGGAGCCCTCATGAGTGGGATTAGTACCCTTATAGGAATAAACAGAAGATTTCTCTTGCTCTCTCTGACTCTCTCTTTCTCTCTCTCCCCCCTTCCCTCCCTTCTCTGTCATGTGAGAATACAATGGGAAGCTAGCCATCTGCAAACCAAGAAGTAGGCTCTCACAACATAGGAGAACTGCCAACACCTTGAGCATGGAATTCTCCGCCTCCAGAACTGTGAGGAATAAATGATTATTGTTTAAGCCCAGCCTATGATATTCTTGTTATAGCTGCCCCAACAGACTAAGACAGTACCTGAACATTCATCTTTTTTGAAAGCTTCTCAGATAATCCTGTGGTGCAATATCCTGTGGTGCACCATATTAAACTAAGCCAAGGCCACCTTGACAAAAGCCCATAGCTTATGTAATAAAGTAGTGTTGTTTATCTCTCTATGTGTGTGCCACATCTCACCTCTCACCTTCTAGATCATCAGCCCCTTCAGGACAGGAACTAGGCTTTTAACTCTTCCACAGCTCTATTCAATCCCAGGGGACCAAGCGCTCCATAGTTACTTGATAAATATTCAGCAAACACCTCCAGTTCAGTGAAGAAGATAACAAAATGATGCTTGAACTTGTCCATGAACGTCTTATGTTCATAACTCAAAGGCTGAGGTTGTGCCAACTTTATAATGAAGTGTAACAGGTAGGCTTATTCAGCTGGATCAGAAAGATGTGTATGATTAAAACCAAAGACAATGATTGACTTGATGACCAGCCACCATCTACTAATGAGTTTTTCCTCTGGAAAAGTGGAAAACAAAAATGTTGCCCAAGACTGCACACTGCCATTTATCAGAGGGCAAAGGACTTGAATTCCAGTGAAATGGAATTTTTTCTTTAAAAGCAAGTTGACAGCATCCAGCTCTCAGTTGGCAATCAATGGATATAGAGGGAAATGAATTCAGGCTTTTGTTGGATTAACTGCTGGCCTGTAAAACGGAAGCAACTGGGAAGTTGTGCCAACTTTGGGGTCCACTAAATCAGTCAGAAGTTTTCATCGCTAAAGTCGCCCTGACAATGGTTGTCTGGGACAGCAGGACAAATGGGGGCTTCTGGCTGAAGCCTGTCTGGTGAGATGCTGCTCAGTGAGGTGCCCATGCCAGCTCGCTCCTCCTATGCCCAAGACACAGTGGAACTTTTCTGACTGAACTAAATCCTCCAAGCCTCATTAAATCACACTTTAGTACCACATTGTTCGGCCATCGCGGCTCCCAGTGTTGTATGTCAAACCTGTACCCTCACCGTCTCGGATAATAAAATGTTTTATGGTTTTGTTGGATGATTGCTCCGCGTCCCTTTTATTTTCAAAATGGCACATAATAAATACCCCCACAGAGGAAAGACTGATTTAATGGAAAACACCGCACTGGATAGAGCCAAAAGCAATCAGGCTCACCCAGAAAAGACAGCACAGCTGGTGGGGGTTCTGGAACCATGTCACATGCCAATATTTCCTCATCCATTCATGAAAAGCACAACTAGCAGGATGTAACTCTATGCCCCCAAATAAGTGGCCTATGAACAGTCAGTCCAGCCGATTTGGTGCCCCCATATGTCAGTCCTAACCCGGCTGCAATGACCAAACCTCAATTCAGCCAAAGATACCTTGTAGAAAGATCCAATGGACACACAGATGCTGTGCCAAAGGAAAACCATCAGCTCCTGCTCACTTCAGGAGGGCCAGGGAGCACCTTGTCATTCTCAGCACATCTGTACCTTCCCTCTGAAGGCTAATCCTGTGAGGCCTATCGTTTTGTCGGCTGATAGCGTAACTGCCATTCCCTCTCAAAAAGTCCAATTTAGCTTATAAAGGAGGCACCTGTTATCTACCATCGAGAACGTATGGAGTTCTGATTCGAGTTCAGTCTGATATTTTGATATCCCAATTCAATTATTTTAATAATACATAGGCTTGAATTTCAATCCAGCCTAGTTCAGTCGACTTTTAAAAAAATGAAACTTTGATGCCTTTTTGTAAAAATTAGCATTTGACTTTGGTTTTAGGTTCCACAATTGGTGTGATATATTCCATTTTAGCTCTGAAGCTTTTGCTAAGTACTTTGTTATAGTCAGACTCATCATCTGGGATATCACCATGCTTGTGAATTGTACCCTAATAACATGATCACTGCCAGGAGATTCCTCATGTAATTTAGCCAAAAGTTAGCATTGCTCCCAATTTAAAGGTTACAAATGAATATCTCCAGATCTATTCACTAAACTCAGGTATATTTAAATAATTTCTCCTTTAATGATTATTATTTAGAACTCTGAGACCTTAAGGTAACTTGGAGACATATAGGTTAGCCAAAGAACTGTCTGTTTTGCTTCCTAACATAAAATGCAAACATCAAATATCTTTGAAGGGTGAACAGATACATTTACTAGTGGTCACTAATGGCCATCTTTAATCAATGACACCATCTTTTTAAGGAAACAAATGAGTCAAATTTGTCTTGTAAGTAGGAGATAATTCATTAGTGAAGTTATTGCTCTTCCCAGTCAGGACATTAGCCAGCAACTAGCAAAATGGACTTTCTTTGCCAAGGTCCTATCAGTCAAAAGAAAGCAAGTATTTCTCTGTCAAAAGCATTATCTCCAATTTAAAAACCTTTTTTAGAGTGAAAGAGGTTTGTCTCAAGTAAGACCAGCCAGAGCAGTGCAAGGAGGGTGGGTGGGGGCACACAGCTGCCTGAGCTGCTGGCTTTATCTAGAAAGCCAAACATCCAAGTCATCCATAGTCAGCATTGCAGGCCTGTGTGCTACTGATCCATAGGGTGATGTCCACCAACCAGCCACCGCCCTCAGTGAAGAGGTGGACATACACCTCCCTAGGAAGCTTTCAAGACTCTTTGAGGAAATTATAAATAACCAGTCATATTTGCATAATTTTCCTAGACTCTGCTCCATAAAAGGAAAGTAAGAGAAAAGCCTGGAGATCCCCAAGACAATGAAGGCCTTGCAAGGCTCCCTTCTGCTGTGGTCACCTCCCCAGGTATTGAGAAGAAGGGAATAATGACCCTAAGATGGGTTCCCCAAACTTTCTTTATTGCACACCCAGCCATAAGCATTCTGAGCACATACTCCTGGTAAGTTTACATTTATTTACTTACAAATTAAACTAAACACAACTATATTACTCTATCGTGTGCATTTTTTTTAAATTTATACATAAAACAGACATTTTATAACAATGAGATAAAACAAGTACAGGACTCCTATTTCTACACAGACTAGCTATCTCAAGCCATCTTTTTGGCAAAAACAACTAAAGATGCTAGATATATATTTTCTTAAATCTATGTAAATGTGAGGATAAACTGGCAAGAAAGTAGTAAGTTTTCAGAGGCCAAAAACTAACTGAAGATGGAGCCCAAGGAAGTCAATGGAGCATGCAGGCAGCTTCCACCTGAGGACATTTGCTTACTTTGGTGAAGTTAAGCTTCAGTTTTCACGGCCTTGAGAATCGAAAGGCACAGGAGATAAGGAACTTCAGACCTCTCCAGTTATGGGTAAGAGTCTAATGTGAGTCCCCACTTATAAAGCTGGGATCCCAAAGGGCTATAATCTCCATGTAGGGATAGATTCAAGGTAAATCACCTCCCTGCTTAAGGGTACAGCAGAGGAATTCGCCTGTTTTAAACCTTGACATGGAGAAGAAAAGTCTTGAGAATTCCTAACCAGCAACTGATCCTTACACAGCTTTTCAGTTCAAGTTCACTGAACCTTAAGCCAAGACTTTAGTTTAAAGTGGTTCTAATGTGGTTCTAAAGTGGTCCCTGATGCCTGATAAAAACAAAACAAGGATTCTCTATTTTGAAATAACCTCAACTCAGGTCTTAAAGAATTCCAACTGACAAAGTTCTAAGAAATAGGATATCATGGCAAAAAAAAAAAAATCATAAAATGCACAAGGAAATAAGGCACTCTGTGCAAAGAGCCTACAGAAACAATTAGTTGACAGAATCAGTCATGGAAAAACCTGAAATGCTAGAATAATCATATTCAAACTACAAAATAAAAATACATGTTTAAAAAAATAAAAGAGAGATTTAAAATATGTGTAAGGGAGAGGAAACTAAGTGACCAAACTTATTTGGGAAAACATGCATGTAGAAATCTTAGAAATTATATTTAAATTTTTTTAAAAGATTTATTTATTTATTGTAGAGAGAGAGGAAAGGTGGAGGGAGAGAGAGTCTTAAGCAGACTTCCCACTGAGCGCAGAGCCCTATGAGGGGCTCGATCTCATGACCCTGAGACCATGACCTGAGCCAAAACCAAGAGTCAGATGCTTAACTGCGCCACTCAGGCACCCCTAGAAGTTATATTTGAAATTAAAACTCAGTGGATAGCTTTAACAGCAGATTAGACATAGCTAATAACATAACTAATAACAAAGAAATCTTTAGAACTTATCTGAATTTCAGCCCAGAGAGACAAAAAGTTGGAAAATGCATTAAGTGACATTAAAAGCCAGAGCAGATAGAGTGAAGGGGTCTGTCATACGTCCAATCAGAGTTGCAGAAGAAACGACAGTGAATAAGGAGGAGAAAATAATGAAGAAAAAATAAGAATTTTCCAGAGTTCATGAAAGACATCAAATATTCAGGGTATCTAAGAAATCTCAAGCAGCAGGTTAAATTAAAAAAAAAATCCATACCTAGACATATCATAGTGAGCTTGCAGAACACCAAAAACAGAGATGAGCAAAGAGCCGTGTTGCCTACAAAGGAACAACTATGAGACAGAGATGCTGACTTCTCAACAGCAGCCAGAAGACAAGGGGATGATACAGCAATGCACTTAAGTGGAAATAACAAGCAACCTAGGATTGTATATCCAGCAAAAATATCATTCAAGATAAAGGTGAAATTTTCAGAGGAAAAAAAAGAAAAAAGAATGTGTCACAACAGACTCTCACTAAAACAAATCTTAAGATACTTCAGTCAGAAAAAAACATTATCTTGGATGAAATATCTTAGATGGAAGAAAAATATGATGATGAGGAGGAAAGAAAACAGTAAATATACAGTTAACTCCAAACACATGCCATATAAAATACATAAAAACAAACTACCTTGCTGCATGTGAAGGAAAAAAATAGAGTCTGGGTCCCTGGTATCTTATAACATTTCAATCTCTGAGCACCTACTTGGACTCTTCTGAAAATATTGTGAGTGAGTGGGATTAAGGTATGATTTATAGGCAATAAAATGCATGCATCTTAAACAGTTAGTGCAATAGACTGTGACAACTGTATACAACCACATAATCATCACTCAAGCAAGATACAGACTATTTTCCTCACTGGAGAAAGTTCCCTCATGCCCCTTCTCAATTTCCCTCCTCTGGAGACAACCACTCTTCTGATTCTTATAACTCTATGATTAGTTTTGCCCATTCCTGAAACTTCATATAAATGGAATTATGTGAATTATTCTTTTGTGTTTAGAGTCTTTTGCTCAACATAATGTTTTTGAAATTCATCCATGTCGTGAATCAGCAGCATGTCCTTTTTACTGCTGAGTAGTATCACATTATATAAAACTTATTTATCTGTTCTCCTATTGATGGACATTTGGGTTAATATGCTCCTGCTGATGGACATTCTAGTTTGGGATTATTGTAATAAGGCTGCTATGAACCATCTTGTATAAGACTTTTGGGAATGCATGCTTTCTTTTTGGTAAATACATAAGAATGGAATTTCTTGTGTCAAATGTAAGTGTAAGCTTATGAATGTATAACTGCCAGTTTGCCAAGGAGATTAAATCATTACAGGGCTACCAGCAATGTAGAAGAATTCCAGATGCTCCAACACTTGATATTATCAGCTTTCGAAAGAAATTTTGCCACTCTAAAGGAGGTTTTAATTTTCATTTTTTTTTCTTTTTTTTTATAATATTTTATTTATTTATTCATGAGAGTCAGAGAGAGAGGCAGAGGCAGAGGCAAAGGGAGAAGCAGGCTCCCCGCCCAGCAGGGAGCCCAATGCGGGACTCGATCCCAGGACCATGGGATCATGACCTGAGCCGAAGGCAGACGCTTAACCATCTGAGGCACCCAGGCGCCCTTAATTTTCATTTTCTTAATGACTAATGATGTCATGTGCTTATTAGCTATTAATATATCTTCTTTTGTGAAATCGCTATTTTGTCCATTTTTATTCATTTGTTTCTCTATTGTTGATTAATAGGTCTTTGTATATTGTAAATATGGGTATTTTTCCAAATATAGGCAGTCTAATGAATAGAAATTTTTAATTGTGATGAAGTCAAAATGAGTATATTTTTGTGCCCTATCCAGAATTCTTTGCCTACTCCAAGTTCACAAAGATATTTTCCTGTTTTCTTCCGGAAGCTTTATGATTCTTTAAGTATGTGATCCATCATGAATTAATTTTTATGGATCATGTGAGGAGGGGTTAAGTTTCATTTTTTTCATACAAATATCCAGTTATTCCAACATCTTTTAAAACACTTACCTTTCTCCAAATGAATTGCATCAGGGCCTTTACTAAAAATTAGTTGACCATATATATGTGGGTCTGTTTTTGGTTTCTGTTCTATTTCATTGACCTGTCTATCCTCTATCAATATAATATTATCCTTACATAAATACTAAACTTTCTTATTATACTTGTATAATGTCTTGAAATCATCTGTGTGAATCCAACTTTGTTCTATTTTCCAAGATTATTTTGCTAGATCTTTTGTATTTTCATAAAAATCACAGATTCATCTTGGCAGTTTCATCATAAGCATCTGCTGAACTATGGATTGAGAGTTCACTGAGTCAATAGGTCATTTTGAGAAAAATATCAACACTATTTATTTATCCAATCCATTAACATTCTACCTGGACTTTAAGCCATTTCTATCCATTTAAGGTTTTGTCACTCGGTCAAAACTAACTGTAATTTCTACATCAATAAAGGAATATAGGTAGAATGTCTAACTTCTAGAAAATAAAAAGAGGAAGATGAAAACATGTTTAATTACTCAATCCAAAGAGAGAAGGAAGGAAAGACGGAAGGAAGGAAAAGGAAAAGGAAAGGGGAGAGAGAAAGAATATAGAAAAAAATAATCACCATTGAAAGCATAAAAGAAAATGGTGGAAATATATCCAAATAATAGCCATTATAATAAATATGAATGGGCAGCCAGGATGTCAAACTAGAATGTGCTGCTGATCCCTCCACCAAAAACTATTGCAAAGAATCTATAGAAGCAAGAGGGGAAAGTGGATTTCAGAAACTACAGAATATGAGAAAATTCTGGAAAGATGGAAGTATGACTTGAGGCTGGTGTCAGAGGGTAGGTGGGAATGTAAGTGGTGTAGCCTGGGGCTGGGAGTAAGCAGAGATAGAAGTAAAGTATAGATCGGTAGGAAGATTTTTAAATTCTACACCTTTGTCTTCCCCACAACTGCCTTGATATATTTCTTTGCTTCTCTCTTCTCTCTAGAAATCAATGGAAATGGTCCACAGTGCAAGTTCAGTCATCCAGGAGGGAAAATAAGGGACATGTATATATGCTCCACTGAAGTGAGCAGTTGAGGAAAAGAGGCATTAACTGACCATCTACCCACAGCCTTAATTCTTCCACAACTTGCCTTCCAAAGCCCCAGAGCTGGTGGATAACAAGCTGTTACAGCTACCTTTTCCCAGGGTGGCATTTCCCTAAAGTTTTAAAGTAAAACAGTGACCACAGCTGTTGCCTGGTGCCATGACAGCAAAGCAGAGGTGGTCATTAGTGGCTTGTGGAGCTTGGACTCTCCTTACAGGCAGCCTCCCTCCGTTCTTTTTAAATGTGAAGACCTGACAGATTCGAGCCCAACCTTAGTCCCTTTTCGTTTTTTTGTCTTTATCTTTTTATTTTATTTTTTTTTAATTTTTTATTGTTAAGTTAAACACCATACATTACATCATTAGTTTTGGATGTAGTGTTCCATGATTCATTGTTTGTGCATAACACCCGGTGCTCCACACAGAATGTGCCCTCTTTAATACCCATCACCAGGCTAACCCATCCCCCACCCCCCTCCCCTCTAGAACCCTCAGTTTGTTTTTCAGAGTCCATCGTCTCTTATGGTTGGTCTCTCCCTCTGATTACCCCCCCTTCATTCTTCCCCTCCTGCTATCTTCTTCTTTTCTTTTTCTTAACATATATTGCATTATTTGTCTCAGAGGTACATATCTGTGATTCAACAGTCTTGCACAATTCACAGCACTCGCCATAGCACACACCCTCCCCAATGTCTATCACCCAGCCACCCCATCCCTCCTACCCCCCCACCACTCCAGCAACCCTCAGTTTGTTTCCTGAAATTAAGAATTCCTCATATTAGTGAGGTCATATGATACATGTCTTTCTCTGACTGACTTATTTCACTCAGCATAACACCCTCCAGTTCCATCCACGTCATTGCAAATGGCAAGATCTCATTCCTTTTGATGGCTGCATAATATTCCATTGTGTATAGATACCACCTCTTCTTTATCCATTCATCTGTCGATAGACATCTTGGCTCTTTCCACAGTTTGGCTATTGTGGACATTGCTGCTATAAACATTGGGGTGCACGTACCCCTTCGGATCCCTACATTTGTATCTTTGTGGTAAATACCCAGTAGTGCAATTGCTGGATTGTATGGTAGCTCTATTTTCAACTGTTTGAGGAACCTCCATACTGTTTTCCAGGGTGGTTACACCAACTTGCATTCCCACCAACAATATAGGAGGGTTCCCCTTTCTCCGCATTCCCGCCAACATCTGTCATTTCCTGACTTGTTAATTTTAGCCATTCTGACTGGTGTGAGGTGGTATCTCATTGAGGTTTTGATTTGGATTTCCCTGACGCCGAGCGATGTTGAGCACTTTTTCATGTGTCTGTTGGCCATTTGGATGTCTTCTTTGGAAAAATGTCTGTTCATGTCTTCTGCCCATTTCTTGATTGGATTATTTGTTCTTTGGGTGTTGAGTTTGATAAGTTCTTTATAGATTTTGGATACTAGCCCTTTATCTGATATGTCATTTGCAAATATTTTCTCCCATTCTGTCGGTTGTCTTTTGGTTTTGTGGACTGTTTCTTTTGCTGTGCAGAAGCTTTTTATCTTGATGAAATCCCAATAGTTCATTTTTGCCGTTGCTTCCCTTTCCTTTGGCGATGTTTCTAGGAAGAAGTTGCTGTGGCTGAGGTCGAAGAGGTTCCTGCCTGTGTTCTCCTTTAGGATTTTGATGGACTCCTGTCTCACGTTTAGGTCTTTCAACCATTTGGAGTCTATTTTTGTGTGTGGTGTAAGGAAATGGTCCAGTTTCATTCTTCTGCATATGGCTGTCCAATTTTCCCAACACCATTTGTTGAAGAGACTGTCTTTTTTCCATTGGACATTCTTTCCTGCTTTGTCAAAGATTAGTTGACCATAGACTTGAGGGTACATTTCTGGGCTCTCTATTCTGTTCCATTGATCTATGTGTCTGTTTTTGTGCCAGTACCATACTGTCTTGATGATGACAGCTTTGTAATAGAGCTGGAAGTCCGGAATTGTGATGCCGCCAGCTTTGCTTTTCTTTTTCAACATTCCTCTGGCTATTCGGGGTCTCTTCTGGTTCCATACAAATTTTAGGATTATTTGTTCCATTTCTTTGAAAAAAGTGGATGGTATTTTGATGGGGATTGCATTGAATGTGTACATTGCTCTAGGTAGCATTGACATCTTCACAATGTTTGTTCTTCCAATCCATGAGCATGGAACGTTTTTCCATTTCTTTGTGTCTTCCTCAATTTCTTTCATGGGTATTTTACAGTTTTCTGAGTACAGATCCTTTGCCTCTTTGGTTAGACTTATTCCTAGGTATCTTATGGTTTTGGGTGCAATTGTAAATGGGATCGACTCCTTAATTTGTCTCTCGTCTGTCTTGTTGTTGGTGTATAGGAATGCCACTGATTTCTGTGCACTGATTTTATATCCTGCCTCTTTACTGAATTCCTGTATGAGTTCTAGCAGTTTTGAGATGGAGTCTTTTGGGTTTTCCACATAAAGTATCATATCATCTGCAAAGAGTGAGAGTTTGACTTCCTCTTTGCTGATTTGGATGCCTTTGATTTCTTTTTGTTGTCTGATTGCTGTGGCTAGGACTTCTAATACTATGTTGAATAGCAGTGATGATAGTGGACATCCCTGTCGCGTTCCTGACCTTAGGGGGAAAGCTCTCAGCTTTTCCCCATTGAGAATGATATTTGCTGTAGGTTTTTCATAGATGGCTTTTATGATATTGAGGTATGTACTCTATTGTGAAGTAGTATAGGTAGTATCCCTATACTCTGAAGAGTTTTGATCAAGAAAGGATGCTGTACTTGGTCAAATGTCTATTGAGAGGATCATATGATTCTTGTTTTTTCTTTTGTTAATATATTGTATCACGTTGATTGATTTGTGGATGTTGAACCAACCTTGCAGCCCAGGGATAAATCCCACTTGGTCATGGTGAATAATCCTTTTAATGTACTGTTGAATCCTATTAGCTAGTATTTTGGTGAGAATTTTTGCATCCATGTTCATCAAGGATATTGGTCTGTAATTCTCCTTTTTGATGGGTCTTTGTCTGGTTTGGGGATCAAGGTAATGGTGGCCTCATAAAATGAGTTTGGAAGTTTCCCTTCCATTTCTATTTTTTGGAACAGTTTCAGAAGAATAGGTATTAATTCTTCTTTAAATGTTTGGTAGAATTCCCCTGGGAAGCCATCTGGCCCTGGGCTTTTGTTTGTTGGGAGATTTTTGATGACTGCTTCAATTTCCTTACTGGTTATAGGTCTGTTTAGGTTTTCTATTTCTTCCTGGTTCAATTTTGGTAGTTCATACATCTCTAGGAATGCATCCATTTCTTCCAGGTTATCTAATTTGCAGGCATATAGTTGCTCATAATATGTTCTTATAATTGTTTGTATGTCTTTGGTGTTGGTTGGGATCTCTCCTCTTTCATTCATGATTTTGTTGATTTGGGTCATTTCCCTTTTCTTTTTGATAAGTCTGGCCAGGGGTTTATCAATCTTGTTAATTCTTTCAAAGAACCAGCTCCTAGTTTCATTGATCTGTTCTACTGTTCTTTTGGTTTCTAGTTCATTGATTTCTGCTCTGATCTTTATTATTTCTCTTCTCCTGCTGGGTTTAGGCTTTATTTGCTGTTTTTTCTCTAGCTCCTTTAGGTGTAGGGTTAGGCTGTGTATTTGAGACCTTTCTTGTTTCTTGAGAAAGGCTTGTATTGCTATATACTTTCCTCTCAGGACTGCCTTTGCTGTAGCCCAAAGATTTTGAACAGTTGTGTTTTCATTTTCATTGGTTTCCATGAATTTTTTTAATTCTTCTTTAATTTCCTGGTTGACCCATTCATTCTTTAGTAGGATGCTCTTTAGCCTCCATGTATTTGAGTTCTTTCTGACTTTCCTCTTGTGATTGAGTTCTAGTTTCAAAGCACTGTGGTCTGAAAATATGCAGGGAATAATCCCAATCTTTTGGTACCAGTTGAGACCGATTTGTGACCTAGGATGTGATCTATTCTGGAGAATGTTCCATGGGCACTAGAGAAGAATGTGTATTCCGTTTCTTTGGGATGGAATGTTCTGAATATGTCTGTGAAGTCCATTTGGTCCAGTGTGTTGTTTAAAGTCTTTATTTCCTTGTTGATCTTTTGCTTAGATGGTCTGTCCATTTCAGTCAGGGGGGTGTTAAAGTTCCCCATTATTATTGTATTGTTGTCAATGTGTTTCTTTGCTTTTGTTATTAATTGCCTTATATAATTGGCTGCTCCCATGTTAGGGGCATAGATATTTACAATTGTTAGATCTTCTTGTTGGATAGACCCTTTAAGTAGGATATAGTGTCCTTCCTCATCTCTTATTACAGTCTTAGTTTTAAAATCTAATTTGTCTGATATAAGGATTGCCACCCCAGCTTTCTTTTGGTGTCCATTAGCATGGTAAATTGTTTTCCACCCCCTCACTTTCAATCTGGGGGTGTCTTTGGGTCTAAAATGAGTCTCTTGCAGACAGCATATTGATGGGTCTTGTTTTTTAATCCAGTCTGATAGCCTGTGTCTTTTGCTTGGGGCATTTAGCCCATTTACATTCAGGGTAACTATTGAAAGATATGAATTTAGTGCCATTGTATTGCCTGTAAGGTGACTGTGACTTTATATTGTCTGTGTTCCTTTCTGATCTATGCTGCTTTTAGGCTCTCTCTTTGCTTAGAGGACCCCTTTCGATATTTCTTGGAGGGCTGGTTTCGTGTTTGCAAATTCCTTTAGTTTTTGTTTGTCCTGGAAGATTTTTATCTCTCCTTCAATTTTCAATAACAGCCTAGCTGGATATAGTATTCTTGGCTGCATATTTTTCTCCTTTAGTGCTCTGAAGATCTCATGCCAGTCCTTTCTGGCCTGCCAGGTCTCTATGGATAGGTCTGTGGCCAATCTAATGTTTCTACCATTGTAGGTTACATATCTCTTCTCCCGAGCTGCTTTCAGGATTTTCTCTTTGTCTCTGAGACTCGTAAGTTTTACTCTTGGATGTCGGGGTGTTGACCTATTTTTACTGATTCTGAGAGGGGTTCTCTGTGCCTCCTGGATTTTGATGCCTGTTCCCTTTCCCACATTAGGGAAGTTCTCTGCTATAATTTGCTCCAATATACCTTCTGCCCCTCTCTCTTTCTTCTTCTTCTGGGATCCCAATTATTCTAATGTTGTTTCACCTTATCGTATTGTTTATCTCTCGAATTCTGCCCTCATGATCCAGTAGTTGTTTATCTCTCTTTTTCTCAGCTTCTTTATTTTCCATCATTTGGTCTTCTATATTGCTGATTCTCTCTTCTGCCTCATTTATCCTAGCAGTTAGTGCCCCCATTTTTGATTGCACCTCATTAATAGCCTTTTTGATTTCGATTTGGTTAGATTTTAGTTCTTTTATTTCTCCAGGAAGGGTGTCTCTAATAACTTCCATGTTTTTTTCAAGCCCAGCTAGTATGTTTAAGATCATGATTCTGAACTCTAGGTCCGACGTCGTACTAATGTCCATATTGAGTAGGTCCCTGGCAGACGGTACTACCTCTT
Source organism: Zalophus californianus (assembly GCF_009762305.2). NCBI lineage: Eukaryota > Metazoa > Chordata > Mammalia > Carnivora > Otariidae > Zalophus > Zalophus californianus. The sequence continues at coordinate 51,399,756 of NC_045597.1, forward strand.
GTTCTTTTTGCTGAGGTGATTTTTTTCGTCTTGTCATTTTGTCCAGAGGAGAATAGATGAATGAGAGAACAAAATGCTAACAGGTTAACAACGTCCCCAGCAAATATACTCTAAACAAATCAGAAAAGACCTAAAACCAGGGGAAAAGAAAGGGAAAGAAAGAGGAAAAAAAAAAGAAAAAGAAAAAGATAAAAACAAAAACATAACAAAACAAAAAAAAAAAAACCAGAATATGATCAAATATGATCATGCTAGTCCATAGATCAGTGCCACACACTAGATTTTGGGTGTATTTTGGTCTTTTAGAAGAAAGTGCCTGCTAAAATTTTAAAGAAAGGAAGACATATATGTACAAAATAAGGGTTGATACAATGAAGGGATGGAAGATGACTGTAAAGATGAAAATTATAAAAGATTTTATAAAAGGAATTGATAAGATAAGGAGTTGTTTGAATAAAGAAAGAAGATTTAAAAAAAAAAGAAAAAAAAGGGAGAGAATGTGATCAGGCAGGAGACTAGAACAAAGCCATACACTAGTGATTTAGGGTATATTTTGATCTGTTAGAAGAAACTGTATCTCAAAATTTTAAAGAGAGAACAACTTATATATATATGCCAAAAATAAGGGTATCTACTATGAAGGGATAGAATATGACTCTAAAAATGAAAAATAAAAGTGTTTTTTTCCAAAAAGGGATTGATAAGATGTTTGTTGAAAAAGGGAAAAAGAAAAATTCAAAAAAAAACCAGTTAAAAAATTAACTTTGAAAAACTAATGAATCATGGTAAAAAAGCCATGAATTCTATGTGCAGTATTCCCCTAGCGCTGGAGTTCTCCCATTCTCATTGATCGGTAAACTTGGTCTTGGCTTGCTGGCTGTTCGTGCTGATCTTCTGGGGGAGGGGCCCGTTGCCGTGGTTCCCAAATGTCTTTGTCGGAGGTGGAATTGCCCCGCCCTTGCCGGTCTGGGCTAAGCAATCTGCTCGGGTTCCCTCTCAGGAGCTTTTGTTCCCTGCAAGCTTTCCCTACGGCTTTGGAGGACGAGAGTGAAAATGGCAGCCTCCCAATCTCCGCCCGGAGGAGCCGAGAACTTGGGGAGAACCCACTCCTCAGTGCGCCTCCAGAGAAAAGCAGTCAGTCACTCCTGTGTCCCCGGTCTCTGGCCGCACTCCGTGCTCACCCGGCCTGTGACAAAGCGTTTCTATCTCTGGCACCCGACTCGGTGTGGAGTCTCCAAACCCAGCAGATCCCTGCAGTGCGCTCCCACGCCACTCCTCCTGGGGGAGGAAGGGGAGTCTCCCCGGATCTGCCGCTTGTTGGGTCCCTGCTGGAGGAGCAGTGGCCCGACTGTGCCGCAGATCACAGTTTATGACAACCCCGAGCTGAGAGCCCGCGCCTCTGCTCCATCTCTGCAGCTGGCTTCCCCGCTCCGATACCTGGGAGCTCTGCCGCACTCAGGCACCCCCGGTCTTTCTATGACCCCGAGGGTCCTGAGACCACACTGTCCCACAAGGGTTCCACCCCAAGCTTAACCAGTGGAGCGACGCCCCTCAGCGGAGCCTTCTAAAAGTTCCGATTTTGTGCTCTGCGGCTCTATTACTTGCCAGAAGCGGCCGACTGAGGCCCCCTCCCCCGCCGTCTATCCTCCCGAATATTGCCTCAGATTCACTTCTCCGCACGTCCTACCTTCCAGTAAGTGGTCGCTTTTCTGTTCAGAGAGTTGTTGCTATTCTTCTCTTCGATCTCCTGTTGAGTTCGTAGGTGTTCAGAATGGTTTGATCCCTATTCAGCTGAATTCCTGAGACGAGCCGAAATCTAGGTCTCCTACACCTCCTCCATCTTGCTCCGCCCTCCAACCTTAGTTCCTTTTCAATACACTCTCCTGGACCCTCAAAGAGTATAACTATGTCAAAAAAAAATTCAGTGAGTTGGACTATATACTGAAGCAGAATTATTAGATCTAATTTGAGAGACGTTCAATGAATATATTAAGGAGATAAAGGAAGATATTAGCCACTTGAAACAAGAATATGAATTGGCGCATTTTTTAAAAAAGAAATATTATACATAAATATATGAAAATTGTAATAACAAACAAGATAATGAAATAAAACTAGACTTTTGGAACTAAAGAAGGAATTGTGAATATGTAAACTGGAAGTTCATATTGAGGAGGCAACAGTCAAAATGCAGAGATAAAAACATAAAACAAAAACTAAGAGATACGGAGGTTAAAAGTAGAGGTACCAATATATAGGTAATAGGAATTTAAAAATGAAGACTCCAAATGAAAAAGAGAAAACATCTTGGGAATACTGGAGACAAACTTTCCCAAAATAACTCAGATTGAAAGGACTCATAGAGCCAACGATAGGATAAGAAAAAATTCACATTTTAGAGAAATCTAAGAGTATTAAAAAGAAAATCCTATAAGCTTTCGGGGGGGGGAGATCACCTCTAAAAAAAACAAGAATCAAGCACAATGAGATAGCACCTCATATGTATTACAATGGTTATCATTTAAAAAGAAATCACAAGTGTTGGGGATGACATGGAGAAAAAGGAACCCTCGTGCACTGTTGGTGGGAATGTTAATTAGTACAGGCGCTATGGAAAACAGTAAGGAGGTTCCTCAAAAAATAAAAAGTTACACTACCATTTGATCCAGCCACCCCACTCTGGGTATTTATCCAAAGGAAATAAAAGCAGGATATGGAAGATATCAGCACTCCCATGTTTATTCTAAAATTATTCCCAATAGCCAAGATACAGAAACAACCTAAGTGTCCATCAACAGATGAATAGATGAAGAAGATGTGCTATGTAATACATAATGAAATATAATTCAGCTATGAGAGAAAAGAAAATCCTGCTGTGGATTCCCTACATGGTCCCACATGGATAGATTTTGAGGGCATCATGCTAAGTTAAATAAGTCAGGCAGAGAAATACAAATAGTGTATGATATCACTTATGTATGGAATCTAAAAAGGCCAAACTCATAGAAACAGAGAGTAGAATGGTGGCTACCAATGGCTGGGGGCAGGGAGTAGGGAGTGGAGGAGGGAAATGTCAGTAAATGTTAGAAACTTCCAGTTATAAGATGAATAAGTTCTGGGGATCTAGCATCCAGCATGGTGATTACAGTAATAATATTGTATTATATACTTGAAAATTGTATTTTTTAAACCATATGGTAGAAGGGAGAATTTTTTTTTATTTAAAATCAATTAATTAACATATGGTGTATTATTAGTTTCAGAGGTAGAGTTTAGTGATTCATCAGTTGCATGTAATACCCAGTGCTCATTACATCAAGTGCCCTCCTTAATACCCATCACCCAGTTACCCCTCCAGCAACCCTGTTTGTTTCCTATAGTTAAGAGTCTCTTGAAAGGGAGAAAAATTAAGCAAAAAGAAAGCACATGTTATGGAAACATAAAATAACGTACTAGAAATTCAGTTCTAATATCACAATAATTAAAATAGACGTCACTATGTTAACTTCATTACTTAGATAACACAGACCTTTAGATTGGATTTAAAAACAAACTACAAAAAAAATTTTAAAAAACTACAATGAAATAAAATGTTAAAACATACAGCCAAAAGTGGCATCTAAAAGACTCATGGAAAGGCAGAAAATAAAGGACTGATGAGACACATATGGACTAAAACAGAGCTAAGTAGTAATCTTAGTGTCCAACAATGTACATTATAAAGCAAAAAACATATATGCCATAAATGGACAAAAAGGGGTAAAATAAACAATAGGAGAAAAAAATACATCAATCATGAACCATATTTGCAGCTGACAATACTGTCTCAAAATATATTAGGCAACAATTGATAGAACTGCAAATGAAATAAGTAAATCAACAACTGTAGTTGGAGATTTAACTTACTCTTCTCAGAAACCACAAAGTCAAGAAGTCAAGACACTGAAGATATGAACTAGGTAGCAAATAAGTTTGAACTCAGAGCATTTGCATTATTACAAGCATACATGGAACATTTACAAAATAGCTACGTATTAGGTCAGAGAGGAAAATACAAAACCTCTAATGTCAATATCTTAAAACTGGGTAAAGTAATTTTAATTTCAATGTAAAATTAAAAATTAATTGTAAAGGGTGGCTTTAAAAAAATCCCATGGGTTTGGAAACTAAATAACATTATTAACAAATAATTCTTGAGTTATAAAAAAAGCAGAAATAAGGGAAATTTTAAAATGATAATGAAAACACTACATATCAAGAATGGGGAAGAGAAGAGGTACTTAGCTTTTTTATTTTTATTTTTTTTTAAAGATTTTATTTATTTATTTGCGAGAGAGAGAATGAGAGATAGAGAGCACGAGAGGGAAGAGCGTCAGAGGGAGAAGCAGACTCCCTGCTGAGCAGGGAGCCCGATGTGGGACTCGATCCCGGGACTCCAGGATCATGACCTGAGCCGAAGGCAGTCACTTAACCAACTGAGCCACCCAGGCGCCCCAAGGTACTTAGCTTTTTAAAGCTTTCAAGTACAGGAAGTGATGGAGGTGTGGTGGTAATCATCTTGCAATCTATAAGTGTATCCTATTAACAAGTTGTACACCTTAAATTTATACAATATTATATGTCAGTTATATCTCAATAAATCTGGGGGGAAAGAAAATAAGAAAGGTTAAAAATAAACAAGTATTTGATTAAGAGAGATGGGATAAAAGTGGCATAACAAACCCAAAGAATCAAGAAGAAGGGAAATAACAAATGCAAAAATCAATGAAACAGACTGAAAAATGATAGAGATGATTAAAGCTGGTTCACTTAAAAGACTCATAATGTAGGCAAACCTCTGGTAAAACTAGAGAAAGGTTTTTTAAATATTCAAATAAAAAGATACAGACAGGAGACAAATAACCCGAGAGATTTTTAAAGTAAGAAGAGAGTATATCATAAGTAACTAATTGTTAATAAATCTGACAACTTGATAAAATGGATAAATTCCTAAAGAGTATGGAGTACACTATGTAGTACAAGGGGAAATAGATAATTTAAATGGACAATAAGTATTAAATACTTGAAGTGTTCAAAGATCTACCCTCTCAAGAAAAAATAAAAAGCCAAATGATTTTATAGGTAATTTTTACTAACTTTCAAAGAAGCACTGAATTCTAACTTATACAAGCTATTCCAAAGGAAAGGAAAGGAAAGGAAAGGAAAAGCAAGGCAAGACCAAAAAGAAAAGAAAAGAAAGGAAAAAAAAAAAAAACAGAAGCTATTCAGCTCATTTTAGGCAACTATTGAAATCTTGACTCCCAGAGCAGATGAGAATAATAAGTAAAAGATCATACAGCATTTCACTTATGAACATAAATGTAAAAAAAAATAAGCTAATTTAGCCCTACAGTGTATTACAAATAATAACACATCATTTTCAAGTATGATTTATCCAAGGGATGCAAGAATGATTGGAATCGGAAAAATTTTTCTATCGGAAAAAAATTTCTATCATTGCAATTTCAAACATTAATACACATTATCTCAAAGCAGGGAAAGCCTTTAATAAAATACAACATCTATTCATAGCTTTTAAAAATCCTGGGATAAAATGATTAAAAGGAATTTACTTTATTGGATAAAATTTATATACCAAAACCTATAGTTAATGTTATGCTTAATGGAGAAACTTTATATGCATTTCCTGTAGAGTTGAAAACAATACAAGGATTCCCAGAATCCCAACTTTTAACATAACTCTACTTTTGCCCTACACTAGAAGGGAGAAAAGGAGATATGGTTAAGAATTAGACAGGAAAAGATAAAACATCTGTCATTTGCTGATGATATGATCATCTATTTAGAAAAGCTAATAGAATCAAGTTCAACTTATGGAATGCAATAGCCAAAAATAATCCATTTGCAAATGCAACAAAAATTATAAAGTTCCTTGAATTACATTAATTGAAAATACAATATTTTGTATTTTTACAAATATTTAAAGTTCTAGAGTAAAATATTTAAAGTTCTAATAAAAGAAATAGAAGAAGATGTGCATAAATGAAAAGATGTTCCATGTTTTTGGATGAGAAAATATAATAAAGATGTCAATTTTCCTCTTCTAAATTAATCTATAAATTCAATACTATCTCAAAATTCCATTTGAATTTCCTGAGACACTCAACAAACTAAATCTAAAATTTATGTGAAAAAACAAATGCTTTATACATAGTTAAGTTGACCTTGGAGGATTGGACCATATGACCTACCATATTTAGAACACTTTTTCTTTTATTGTTATTAAGACTTTTTATTTTTTTAGAGCAGTTTTAGGTTCACAGCAAAATTGAGAGAAAGATACAGAGATTTCCTATATATCCCTGCCCCCACACATGCATAGGCTCCTCCCTTCATTATCAACAACCCCACCAGAGTGGCACATTCATGCAATTGATGAATCTATATTGACATATCACCTAAAGTTTGTAATTGACATACAGGTTCACTCTTGGCGTAGTATATTCTATGGGTTTGGATAATGTATGACAGTATCTGTCATTATGGTATCTTACAGATCAATCGCCCAGACTTGCACTGTGTAAAACTCCTCTGTGTTCCATCTATTCATTTCTCCCTTCCCCTGACAACCACTGATTTTTGTACTGTCTTCATAGTTTTGCCTTTCCCAGAATGTTATATAGTTAGAATCATACAGTATGTAGTGTTTTCAGATTGGCTTCTTTCATTTGGTAACATACATTTAAGGTTCTTCAATGTATCTTCATGAGTTGATGGTTCCTTTTAGTGCTGAATAATATTCCATTGTCTGGACATACCACAGTTTATTCACTCACTAACAGAAGAACATCTTGGTTGCCTCCAAGTTTTGGCAATTATGAATAAAGCTGCTATAAATATCTATGTGCAGATTTTTGTGTGTGGATATATATTTTCAGTTTCTTTGGGTGAATAACAAGGAGCATGACTTTTGGATCACATAACAAGAATATGTTTTAGTTTTGTAAGAAATTGCCAAACTGTTTTTCTTTTTTTTTTTTTAAGATTTTATTTATTTATTTGAGAGAGAGAATGAGAGATAGAGAGCACGAGAGGGAAGAGGGTCAGAGGGAGACAGACTCCCCGCTGAGCAGGGAGCCCGATGCGGGACTCGATCCTGAGACTCCAGGATCATGACCCGAGCCGAAGGCAGCCACCCAACCAACTGAGCCACCCAGGCAACCGCCAAACTGTTTTTCAAAGTGGCTATACCATTTTGTGCTCCCACCAGCAATGAATGAGAGTTCCTGCTGTTTCACATCCTTGCCAGCATTTGGTATTGTGAGTATTCTGGATTTTGGCTATTCTAATCAGAGTGTAGTGGCATCTCATTGTTCATAAGAAATTCTCTGTGTATTTTTTTTAAAAGATTCATTTATTTATTATTTTGAGAGAGTGAGAATGAGAGAGAGAGAGTACATGAGAGGGAGGAGGGTTGGAGGGAGAAGCAGGCTCCTCGCCGAGGAGGGAGCCCGATGCGGGACTCGATCCCAGGACTCCAGGATCATGACCTGAGCCGAAGGCAGTCGCTCAACCAACTGAGCCACCCAGGCGCCCTCTCTGTGTGTTTTCAATAATAATCATTAATCACATGTGTCTTTTGCAAATATTTTCTCACAGTCTGTAGCTTATCTCCTCATTCTGTTGACATTGTCTTTTGCAGAATAGTTTTTGATTTTAATGAAGTCCAGCTTATCAATTATTTTATTCACAGATCATGCCTTCAGTGTCGTACCTAAAAAGTCACAGCCATACCCAAGGTTATATAGGTGTTCTCTTAGGTTACCTTCTAGGAGTTTTATAGTTTTGGATTTTACATTTATGCCTGCAATCTATATTGAGTGAATTTTTTGTCTGTGTCTAGATTCATTTTTTTGCATGTAGATGTCCATTGTTCCAGTATCATTTGTTGAAAAGACTATCTTTGCTCCACTATATTGCTTTTGCTCCTCTACCAAAATCATTGACTGTATTTATGTGGATCTATTTCTGGGCTCTCTATTCTGTTCCATTGATCCATTTGTCTTTTTTTTTTTTATTGTTATGTTAATCACAATCCATTTGTCTTTCATTTCAATACCACACTGTCTTGATTACTGTACCCTTATCTTAAAGTCTCAAAGTTGAGTAGTCTCAGTCTTCCAAATTTGTTTTTCTCCTTCAATATTGTGTTGGCTATTCAGTCTTTTGCCTAGGACACTCTTCAAAGCTATAGTAATAGTAATAATAATATGGTTTTGGTTCAAGTAACTCAGAGACAGAATCATAAATATATAGGAATCTATTATGCAACAAATGTGACATCAAAAATCAACAGGGAAAGATAGATGCTTTAGTAGATGCTGTTAGGAAAATTGTCTTCTTATATGAAGGAAAACAAGATTCCTTCCTAACCCTACCTACAAAGTTGAACTCTAGATGAATTAAAGACATAAATATTAAAGGTCAAAGGATAAAGTTACTAGAAGAAAAAAATAGGTTTTCTTTGTAATCTAGTATTGGGAAGAACTTCTTAAACAAAACTTTAAATGCATACACCATTAGGGAAAAGAACTGATGAGTTTGATTACAGCAGACTTAAGGACTTCTTTCAGCAAAATTTACCATGGAAAACAATTAATAAACAGCCAACAAAACAGGAGAAATATTTGGAACTTCTAAATCTGACAAAAGACTACTATGTAAAATATCCAAAAAAATGACTTCACATCAATGAGCAAAGGACAGATACTACAAAAAACAAACAAAACAGGCAAAGTATATGAACAGGCAAGGTACAGAACACTTCAAAAAGGCAACAAGCACATAAGATGTACAAAACACTGGTAATCAGAGAATACAAATTAAAACAAAAATGCTTACCACTATATACCTATTAAAACTTAAAACTGGAAAGGTGGATGAACTCAAGCGTTAGGAGAGGATGTGGGGACATAGGAATCCCTATACACCGCCACTGAAATTATAGACCAATGAGAGAAATCAGCCCTGCCTAGTCAAACGACACATATGCATTCCCTCTGGCCCAGAAAATCTGGTCCTGAATATACATTCCAGGCAACATAGGTCCAAAAAGAGACATGTTGGGGATGCACATAGTAACACTGCTTAGGAAAATAGGGAATTGGGGCAACCTGGAATTCATCACTGGGAGAGTCAATGTAACAGAAAATATGAACAACGCCAAGAATTAGATTTTTGAAAAAAGCAAGAATATTGATAAAACACCAGCAATACTGATCAAGAAAAAAATGGCACAAACATACATTTTTAGGAATAAAAGGAAGATACAATTGCTCTATACTAGAAGGGAGAAAAGGAGGTATGGTTAAGAATTAGACAGGAAAAAAAAAATCTTGTCATTTGCTAATGATTTGATCATCTATTTAGAAAAGCTAACAGAATCATGTTCAACCTATGGAATGCAATAGCCAAAAATAATCTATTTGCAGTAGAAATTTTTTTAAAGAATAAAGATATTATGAACAATTCTATGCCAATAAATTTGAAAATTTAAATGAGATGGACAGATTCCTACAAAATACCTGGAAATAAAAAAACTTGCTTAATCTTAAGTCCCTTTTTAAAAAACTTGAATCAGCAGTTAAAAACCTTTCCATATAGAACACAAAGGGTTTTGCCAGCAAATTCTCTCAAACATTCAAGGAACAAATAATTTTAATCTTACAGAAATCTACCCAAGACAAAAGTAAAAGGGAGAATACTTACCAGCTCAATCTATGAGGCTGACAGCATAACCTCAGTTCTAAAATCTGGCCAAGACAGTTTGAGGGAAAAAAAATGACAGAGTCAATCTCGTTTATGAACACAGATGCAAAACTCCTAAATAAAATATTATTAAATCAAATTTAGCAATATGTGAAAAAAGATACTCCCAGGAACAAACTGGATATATGCCAGGATTGAAAGTTTGGTTTAACATCAGAGAATCAACTTAACATACTTCACCAAAGTAAAATATTAAAGAAGAAAAAGTACAGTCATTTCAATAATTGCAAGTAAATGCATTTGACAGAATTCCAAGTATTTTCAGAAGGAGAGTTTCTTAGCTTTTTAAAAGAGATTTCTTGAAAAGCCTAGAGGACTCATAAATCTTTGTGATCTCAGATTAGGCAAAGTCTTCTTAAATATGATACCAAAAATACACATGACAAAAAAAATGATAAAGTGAACTTCCTCAGAATTAAAAACTTTTGTGTTTCAAAGGTCACCATCAAGAAAATGAAAATACAACCCATATAGGAGAAAATATTTGCAAATCACATATCTGATAAAGGACTTGCATCTGGACTACATAAAGAACTCTCACAACTCAAAAATAAATACACACAATCTAATTTAAAAATGGGCAAAAGACCTAATAAACATTTCTCCAAAGAAGATAGATGGTTAATAAGCACTTGTAAAAACACTCAACATCATTAGCCATCAGAGAAATGCAAAACCACAATGAGATAACACTTAATGCCCTCAAGGATAGCAATGATCAAAAAGACAGACAATAACAAGTGTTGGCAAGAATGTGAAGAAATTGGAACTTTCATACCCTGCTGGAGGGAATATAAAATGATGCAGTCACTTTGAAAAAGAGTCTTTTTTTTTTCTAAGATTTTATTTATTTGACAGAGAGAGACACAGCGAGAGAGGGAACACAAGCAGGGGGAGTGGGAGAGGGAGAAGCAGGCTTCCCACGGAGCAGGGAGCCCGATGCGGGGCTCACTCCCAGGACCCTGGGACCATGACCTGAGCCAAAGGCAGACGCTTAACGACTGAGCCACCCAGGTGCCCCTGAAAAAGAGTCTTGTCAGTTCCTCAAAAGACGAAACACAGAGTTAACATATGACCCAGGAATTTCATTTCTAGACATATACACAAAAGAACAGAAAACATCTGTCCACACAAAAACTTGTACGTGAATGCTCACAGTAACATTATTCATAATAGCCAAAAAGTGGACATAACCCAAATGTCCTTCAACCAACTCAAACTGCGCTCCATAGGGTTAATGGAGTTGAAACTAGCAGAAAGTTTTTGGGTTTTGTTTTTGGGGTTTTTTTGTGCTTTGTTTTATTTTGTTTTTTGTTTTGAGAGAGAGAGAGCAGGCACCCGAGTGGGGGCAGAGAGGAAAGAGAGAATCCCAAACAGGCTCTGTGCTCAGAGTGGAGCCCTACACAGTGCTCGATCTCATAACAGCGAGATCATGACCTGAGCTGAAACCAAGAGTTGGACACTTATCCAACTGAGCCACCCAGGCACCCTAAAACTAGCAGAAAGTTTAAAGCTTGTTTTTCAGAAAACTGTTTCTCCCTCATCAGCTATTGTGTCTTTTCAGACCCCACTAACAAATCCACTAGCTGTCTCTGCAGAAGTCTGGACTCAAGGTCAACTGATAAGGTTCCATTCTATGAACATGGAAGACCCTGCATTCCTTACCCAAGATAACAAGCCCCAAATCCCATCCAGTTAATACCGGCTCTCAGAACGTGCCCATAACCTCTTCTCCTTGTCCTAAGATAACCTCCTGACATCTGGCTCAATTATATTTCATCCTGATGTTAACTGTTCACCCCAAAGTTAACATGAGATTAATGTTACATATATGTTTGCTCAATGCACATGTACCATCTTTCCTCAAATAAGTTTCCCTTCCCTTTTTATTAAAATGTTATGTAACATCAACTTCTATAAAAAACTTGTTCTCTCCCCCTTCAGGGAGGAGGATTTGAGGCTTGTCCTCTCATCTCCATTTGGCTGCCTCAAAAATAAACTCTTTGCTTGCTGCATACCTGATGTCTCAGTGATTGGCTTTGCTGCACATGAGGCAGACGAAATTAGGTTCAGTTACACAATGAATGGATATGCCATACCCATACAATGGAATATTATTTGACAATAAAAACAAATTAAGTACTGATACATGCCAAACATGGATGAAATTTAAAAACATTCTGCTAAGTGGAAGAAGCCAGCCATGAAAGGCCACATATTCCATTTACATGAAACATCCAGAATAGGCAAATCTAGAGAGACAGAAAGATCAGTGCTTGCCTAGGATTGGCTGAGTCAGGGATGGAGATGGGGCGAAGGAGTGTTAGGATGGAGAGTGAGTGGCTGCTAATAGAAACAGAGTTTCCTTGTGGGGTAATAAAAATGTTCTAAAATTAAATTGTGGTGATGGTTGCATCATTTTTTGAATATACTAAAAACCATGGCACCATACACTTTAAATGGATGAATTGTATGGTAGGTGAATTATGTCTCAATAAAAGCTGTTTTTAAAAAAGAAAACAAGATGACTATCATCTCTCCAATACTGCACTGGAGACCCTAGGCGGTGTAGTAAAACAAGAATGAAGGAAAGGAGAAAAGGAAGAGAAAGAAGAAGAGAAGGAGGGAGGAATGGAAGGAAGGTGGGGAGTATGACTGGAAAAAGAGAAACAAAACTGACAATACTAACATATGATTCCCCCAAAACTAAGCTATTAGAACTAATAATGAAGATAAACAAAGCTGCTGAATACAAAATCAGTGTTCAATATTAATCGCATTTCTATATAGCATCAATAACATTTAGAATATACAATTTTTAAAAGATATTCATTACAGTACCCCCCAAACACATGAAGTACAAGAAATAAATCTAATAAAAGATATGTAAAATATTCCAAAAAAATAGAAAACTTGGGGCACCTGGGTGGTTCAGTCATTTGAGCAACCAACTCTCAATCTCAGCTCGGGTCTTGATCTCAGCGTTGTGAATTCAAGCCCCACGTGAGGCTCTGTGCTAGGCATGGAGCCTACTTTAAAAAAAAAAAAGAGAGAGAAAACTCTATTGAAAGACATTAGTGAAGAGCTAAATAAATGGAGAGATACACCATGATCACGGGTTGAAAAACTCAATATGGCAAAGATGTCAAAGCTTCCGGATTTTACTTAGAGATGTGATGTAATTCCACTGAAAATACTGAAGTTTATTTATGAACGATGACAAGGGGATTCTAAAATGCATACAAAAAAGCAAAGGCCCGAGAATAGGTGAGGCATTCCAGAAGAACAGGAAAGGGGGGCAGGCAGAGGACTTGAGTTAATAGTATTTAAGATTGCACAAAAGGTTGGATCCAGGTTAAGTAGGGCCTAAAGTTTATGTAAATGGAATACCCTTCTAAAGAAAATAATCCAATATTATAAATATTAAATCAGGAATCCAAGCAAATGAGAGGTACTGAAATGAGGCGGTATTGATGCTCAAGCTTCTGGAGCTTCCTGGTAGATCCACATCCATCTGCATAGTAATGGTGTTGGAAGAAACAAATATACTAATGGAACAGATTTGGGAGCCCAGAAACAGACCCACCCACATATACAGATACCTGATTTAAGATGGAAGTAGAATTATAGGACAGTTGGTAAAGAATGGGCTTTTTTGATGCTAGAACAACTGTTATTTTGAAAACTTCCTTCCTCGGGTCATACTCCAAAATCAATTACAGGTGAACTAAAACCTCAAATGTGGGAGGCAAACCCATAAAATGTATAAAGGAAAATACTGAAAGATATCTTTATGACTTCAGCATGAGGAAGATTCCTTGAGACATAAAATGTACAAAGCATAGACAGGATTTTAAAATTAGTCTTAATGTAAAATATTAAATTAAGAACTAGTTTGCATTAAAAGACTGTACAAAGAAGATAGAGACAAAATATAAACCGGAGAATATAGTTGAAAATACATTTAATTGGCAAAGGATTAATATCTAGAATATATAATATTTCATCATTCTGAAATGCATATTTCTTTCATATTTTAGCATCTTTTAAATCAGACATACCTTACAATCAACAGGGTGTTGCAATTTGTTAGTATTTTTATTTCTTAGTGATAAATAAAATAGTAGCACCTCTTAAAATCACTGATCTCTTAGATTTGATGAAATACAGTAGAAAGAGCCACAGATCACACAAAACAAGGCAAACAAAACAATTAAAAATTGAGCAGAATACTTGAACAGGCACTTCATAGGAAGGAAAATCTGAATAACCTATAAATATGGAGGAAAAATGTTCAACCTCATTAGTAACTGGGGAAATGCAAATTAAAACTATAATGAATTAACACTTCACACTTACCAGTGTAGCAAAAATTAAAAGTTTGACAATACCAAGTGCTAGAGAGAATGTAGAACATCCAACACTCATAAATTCTGCCCACTGGGAGTGTATATTTGGACAATTACTTTGGAGAATATTTTGGCTTTATCTAGTTTAAAATACACATAAACCTATGACTCAGCAATTCCAACCCTAGATTTGTTCTCAAGAGAAGCTCTTGCACATGTGCACAGAGGATGGTGCAAAGCATATTCAAACACTGCTGTTTGTAATAGCAAAACCTAGATACAACCCACAAAGATGGATAAATAAATGTTGTGTCATCTCACATGGGATATCACGCATCAGTGAAAATGAACAAAGTATGGCTACACTCCCTAATAAGAAATGATCTCATGAATGGAGCAAGAAGAAATCAAGCTGCAGAGTACATATAGTATGACTCCATTTATAATCAGAAATATGCAAAATTAAATAACGTATTATTCAGGCTGCAAATATACATTTTGAAGCCATAAAAAAGCAAGATGATCATGAATACAAAATTCAGAATAGTGGTTGCATCTAAGGGTAGAAGGAAAGAGAAGGATCGAGAAAGTAACACTCCCAGGTTTTAAGGGTAATTAAAATATTCTATTTTTAAAACAGGGCTGTGGGTACACCTGTATTTCTTATATTATTATTCTTCTTATTCCGCTCATATTTTACAAGTGGTCTTTTAGCATTCACTCGATATTGGATTTCTTACATTAAAAATGTCAGTCTTGTCCACAATAGCCAAACTGTGGAAAGAGCCGAGATGCCCTTCAACAGACGAATGGATAAAGAAGATGCGGTCCATATATACAATGGAATATTACTCAGCCATCAGAAAGGATGAATACCCGACTTTTACATCAACATGGATGGGACTGGAGGAGATTATGCTAAGTGAAATAAGTCAAGCAGAGAAAGTCAATTATCATATGGTTTCACTTATTTGTGGAACATAAGGAATAGTATGGAGGACATTAGGAGAAGGAAGGGAAAAATGAGTGGGGGGGAACTGGAGGGAGAGATGAACCATGAGAGACTATGGACTCTGAGAACCAAACAGGGTTCTAGAGGGGAGGGGGGGGGGATTGGTTAGCCCGGTGATGGGTATTAAGGAGGGCACGTACTGCATGGAGCACTGGGTGTTATATGAAAACAATGGATCATGGAACACTACATCAAAAACTAATGATGTATTGTATGGTGACTAACATAACATAATAAAATTAAAAATAAATAAATAAAAGTCAGTCTTCACATCTAACCAGTTTTTCTACTAATATGTTGTTCAAACCCATTAAAATCAATAATAAGTACATTTTACTCTCCAGTGTGTCTGGCAATGAATGAGTCACCAGGAAAAAGCTTAAGACCAATGCACTCTTTCAAAGACGGCAGAAAGGTCTGTGTGTCTACTGGGAAAAACTGGTTAAAAATAGTACACATAGAAATATTATTGTGCTAAATGGAATAAGCATTAGTTAGAAAATTCACTTATGTGGAAAGACTTGAATACTTACAATCACAGATGAAGTATTAAACCACTTTTAAAATAAAATAGTTATGAATAGAAGTTCTTATATTTTCTTTCCATACCCAATAGAAAACACCTCCACTTTAGAAAACACTGCTCTAAAACTAATAATAACAACAAAATTACCTTGATTTCTTGATATCTCACTAATCCAGATTTCTTAAGCCTACTCTTATAGTCCTTCACACAGCCCAAAAGTCAACTTTTGACAATTATTTTAGAAAAGAAACTTCCAGAAGTTTAAACTCATGGAAGACTTATTTTAAAAAACTAAATCATGAGGGAACGTTTTAATGGTATAATTGAGCACCTGCCATGTGCTAAGTTCCACACAGAAAGCTAGGGATGAAACAGAAGGCAAAACAGGGTTGCACACTTAGATGCTTACAGTCTAGTTGGGGAGACAGTCATCAAAAGTCAATCAAAGAATCACTCAGGTCAAAGTTCATTTACAGTGGAGGTACGTGCTTCATGATGTGAGAGTGTCAAACAGAAAGAAATGGCCTGGCCAGTGATAATGAGCTAGGCTAAGAACAAAAAGTAGGTGAAATTTAGGCATGTGTGTTGGGGGGGTTGGGGAGTGAGAGGTGATGGAGAAAACATACCAGGCAGAGGGACCAGACAGTGCAAACCTGAAGTCACAACAGCTGAAATTGCATATATGGCTTACAGTCAATAATCACACCAAGAAGAGATGGCGGTCATAATAATAAATAGACAAACAGTAGTTTCCTTGGTGAGCAAACACTGCATTAAATTATTGAATAAATGGCATCTGTTTCATATCTAGACTTCAGTAATCATAACTCATCTTTTTATGTGATGGATAATACTTTGTTCAGGTTATGTTTGGGAACATTGAATATTTACAAGGTGAACAAAAGAGTAAAATGTAAAGACGATGAGAAAGTAAATTGGTAAAATTGAAAAATTTATCACATTTAACACCTGAAAGTCATTTCACTCAAGCCCATAAAGCCTAACTTCGTTTGTTCAACACTCTGTGGAAATACACTCATTCATTCATCAAATATGGAATGAACGCCCAGTATGTGCCAAACAATGTGACAGGTATGAAGAATATACAGACGTGAAGATATGGCACCCTCTCAAGGAGCTTGCTGTTTCATGGTGAACTAGTCACTAAAGGGAGAGTCAAAGGGGAAATTGAGGCGGAGCATGGAGGGGAGTAACTCGGGCATTGTTAGGGTTCGACATATTCTTAAAGGTTTGGAATAGGAAAGGATGTAAGAGCAATCAATACACAGAAAAAAGAAAGCCCATTGGAAACATGAAGAAAAACCAACAGCTATTGAAGAAAGAAAATATAATCATGATACTCTGCTGGACTCTGAAATGTAAAATAGTCAAGTACTCGTAATAATATAATCACTCCACTGCTACAACTAAAAAAAAATCTATTTAAAGAATGGAGGGAGGAGTGAGGAGTAGAGTATGAGAGGTACATGATTATACTAGAAAGAGAACAAATAATGTCTAAAGTTAATAAACCAATCAATAGCAATAACTATGCGAAGAAACAGCTAAAAAAGTGCAAAGCCGTTGCCTCTGTGAGGTGGGCTGAGAGATGGTTCTGAGACAGCTTCTATTCCTCTCATGATAAGCCACTTTGCAATCTTGGGGTTTTTGTTTTCATATCATATATTACTTTGACCATTTTTAAACAAATGTTGTTTTTAAAAGAGACTATTGCAAAGGAAGTCTACATAACCTTTAAGGTGCAGCAAATAAATCAGTAAATGAATAATAAAAGGTGTCCATGACACTATGAGGAAGATGCAATGGGGACTAGAGGGAAGGAAGTATGGGTCCATAAAATGCTGCTGCAAACCTACTCTAGCACCTAGTCTAAGTGGGTTCCTAACTAGAGAAACATGATGGGATCATTTCCATTTTCATTGAGAGCCATGTTTTCCTGTTTCTTTCCTATGGGGGCATTTGCATAGGCCCCAAGGCTCCGGGCGTGGCTGCTCTGTTGCATTGCCATAATTGTGTGCCAACTCTGCACATTTCCTAAACACCTCTGAGGGCATTTTTCAAACGTGAAACACAGGAACAGGCATGGCAGAGAGGCTGGCATGTGAAACCTCCTACTTACCTAATCTTGCTGCTCATCTCCTCATGAGAAATAACTTTATATTGCAGTCCTATCTCCCACATTTTGTGGAATGATAAATTCACCATAAAAAGAAAAACACAAGCTTTTTTGGGAAAGTCACTGCACATATTCACTTGTTCTAGAAAGTTCTCTTGGGGGAGATTTATTCTAAGGACATTTTCTTCTTCATGGAAAGGAAGGCAAAAGTAGGCTTATTCTCAAAATGCTGACGGCCACCTCAGCCCCCTCCAGAGAGCAATGCAATCACTCACCTGTCTTGGGGAAATATGTATATTTAGAGTGAATCTCTCTCCTGAATTCTCTATATGAAATAACCATTTACCTCTGGGTGATTCTGAAGTATCTATCACCCTACTCGCCTTCTCTCATCTGTTCTGCTTCCTCTGGGTCCAAGAGCATTAATGGAAAGCTACTGATCATGTTGAGTCAAATGCTGAATAGGTTACTGAGAGTCAAGGGGACCCTGCTATCAAAGGGCATGAAAAGCAGCCAGGCTTCCAACTCAATCAAGGATTTACCTTCAGAGAAAGGTGCCATATATAGACAAGGGCTAATTCCACTCCTCTCAAGGGAAAGGAAGGTGGTGACTGGCTCACCTCTGCCCAGTGCCAAAACTCCCCCATGAGGGGACTAATAAGAGTATGGAAACATTTTACCTCTTGCTCCGTGGCTTTTAAATGACTAGCCAATCAATGTTTTAATTTAACCCCACTGTCTTCCAGTTCAAGAGTTGGCTTTATCTTATGAAGACATGATGAGGAAGACAGAGAGGGTATAGGTAAGGCTCAGCAGGAGTGAAGGGGTGGTGGCCCTGAGCAATTCACATGGGAACAAATCTCCCTTCAAGGATGGCAGAGTTTTGCCAGGTCTGAGGATGGCAATGAAGGAAACCTGACCTATGTGTTCTTTGCAATGAACTGTCCGTTCCTCTGTAGTCAAAATGTCTACCGCCACTATCAGGGTAAGCTGCTAGAGACAGACCAGGATTTAGAGAAAGAGGGCATTAAAATACATGTATAAGAAAGCAATGATGGGGAGAAGGTAGTTAAAAAGCACAAACTTACAGCTACAGAAGGAACTAAGTCCTGCGGATGGAAGGTACAGCATGGTGACTACTGTTCACACTGTATTGCCTTTCCAGTCCCGGCCCCAGACTTAGCAGCCACCGAGATGTTGATGCCCAAGAACCATACTGCCATTTATGAAGTCCTTTTCAAGGAGGGAGTGATGGTGACCAAGAAGGATGTCCACATGCCCAGACACCCTGAGCCAGCAAACAAGAATGTGCCCGATCTTAACATCAGGAAGTCCATACAGTCTCTCAGATCATGAGGCTACGTAAAGGAACAGTTTGCCTGGAGGCACTTCTAGTGATAGCTTACCAATCAGCATATCTAGGATATCCATGATTGCTTCCAGCTGCCCCCTGAGATGGTGCCTGCCACTCTGCGCCACAGCCGTCCTGAGACTGGCGGACTACGGCCCAAAGGTCTGGAAGGAGAACGACCTGCAAGACTCACGTGAGGGGAAGCTGACAGAGACACCTACGGACAAAGCACTGTGCCCCTGGTGCTGACCAGAGAGCTGAGGCTGGGACTGGGTCAGCAACTGAATTCCAGTTTAGAGGCAGATTTGGTCGTGGACGTGGTCAGCCACCTCAGTAAAGCTGAAGGAGACTGTTGTGTGTTGAGAAAGAAAGAAAGAGAGAGAGAGAGAAAGAGAGAGAGAGAAAGAAAATAGAAAAGGAAAAAGAAAAAGAAAGAAAAAGAGGGAGGGAGGGAGGGAAAGGGAAGGGCCAAGGGAGGGGGGATTGAGGGGAAAAATGTTTCATAAAGCACAGAGATGTGCCCAAGGTGTCTTTAGCACAGAGACCTGAGCACTGGAAGACCCTCCTGGCAGAAGGGGACTTGTCTCAGGATGCCTTCTTCCACCTTCATCCTTATTCAGGGAATTAAGGTATGGCCACCAGGAATGGTATTCCTGTTTCACCTAATAATTTAAGAAGATGTTGAGGTTCCCTCACCTTCTCAAAAGCTGACCAGAATTTCATTTCGTTCAACAGTTGTTCATGGGATACCTTCTCACAGGTGCTTCCCTTTACCTAGAATCCTCTCTGCTCTCCTGCTCATCCTACAGACTCGGCTAAGGCTCAGTTTCCCTGGAGAAAGCCTGGCCTGCTCCCCACAGGTTTGAGATAAGCACCTCTTAGGTATGTGCTCCATAGCATCCCAAACTTCCCCAATTAGCAGTACTGCAATATTTGCTCTTCTCCCTGGGGAAACCATTCCTTCCAGAAGGGCAGTGATCAAGCCTCTCAGTCAAGGCCTGACTCATTGTAGGCATGTGCTAAATATTGGTGGAATGATGTATATGCACTACTGAATGGTACTATCCCTGGCACTATAGAAATAGGAAGATAAATTCTCTCTCTGAGCTCAGGGTCAAGCAGCTGGGATGAGAAAGAGTAAGCAAATACATACCGATTACTACATGCCAGGCACTGCTTGAAGTGCATTGCATGTATTAACTCATCTAATCCTCATTGCGACCTTACAGGTAGGAACTACCATTAGCTGCATTATACAGATAAGGGAATTGAGGCACAGAGTATCTTGCCTAAGTCCCACAGATAGTAGGTGGCTGACACAGGGTGTAAGCCCAGGCAGCTGGCTCCTGAGTCCAAGTCCTTCCCCACTTAGCTGCGTTGCCTTTCAGGGTCCCAAATGAAGACAATATACAGTGTGAGTCACACCTACCCTGTGTGTAAAGTGAGGTACACAGTGCTCTGGGAGACAGGAAGGAGAAAGGAAATTTCTGATGTTAGACCTTAGCAGCACCCCTTCTTCCTCCCTGACCCCAACCTAAAAGATTCTGCAAACAACCAATTCTGGAACCAAGTTCAAAGTTTCAGAACCTATCAATACCTGATCAAACTCAGTGCCCCAAATTTAAATGGGAAGTTGAGGTTCTAATTCTAATATACTTCAGCATATGGTTATAAATTGCTTTGTGAGTAGAGCTCGTAAAAAATCCTTTACCTCCCAGATGAGAGAAAATAAGCTTGTTAAATATTATATATGGCACAACCTGACATAAAATATTTTTTAAAAGAAGGCCCTCTTGTTCTGACCCCTGTATTTGTGGGCTTAAAAATTGAAAAAGTTTAAGATGAGGGTTTTTTTTAATGTTCAGCTTTCCTTTCTTTCATTGCCATGAAAATAAAGTGGCAATTCATGGCCATAATGGGTAATTCCACACTGTGCCTTCTAGAGAATAAGGAAGAAGGAGCCCTTCGTATTTGGTATTCATATGTTCCTACAGGGCCAGAGCCCGTGACCTTGTGACCTGCAGCCGCTGATGGGAAATGCCCAGAGGTTCTCATTCTTGTTCAGCAGCTCACCCAGCATTTTGAAAGGACAATGAAAACATTCCTGGGGCTTCTGGGCTTCTTAACCTCATCCCACTAACGGCTCATTCTATCTCTGAAGAGGTCAACATTTATTACTGTAATAAATATCATTTTCATACTTCTCGAGAGCAGAAGTGACTAAGGGAACCAAAGAAAGAAGATTCTGTAGAGTGGAAAAGACTCGAGAGGCCCAATTCCGTTAAGAACACTTACCATTTGGGGTATGAAATAGGGGTCTCTGAAAAAGGTAACCCAGGTGTCTTTATAAAGTAGAAATTCTTAAATTGAGGTTTTTAGACTTCAGAATTTCAAACGTTTTCTTTCCCTTCCTCATTCATTTGAACTGTAGAAAAGACGTGAAGGGTATTTATTTGTCACATCCAGAGAAAAGGCTGACATCCCCATGAGGTCACATTCGTTTCCTCGGTGGAACGAAGATAGCATTTTGAGGCACAGAAAGTCAGGATGCGAAGAGGTCTGGACAGATGGGGCGCTAGCATCTCATTCTAAAATGCCCTTCTCCTCTCTTTTCCAGGGCAAGTCTCACTCTCTGAGAATACAATTCCTGCTCTCCCAAAACCCATGCCAAGAAACCTCTCCTTTCAACTTCCCTTGAGGCCACCAAGCCTAATGCATGACTATTTTTTCAAGAATCTCTAACATCCTTCCATTGTCGACTGAGTTAATCACCTCCTTCCTGGCCACCAAATCTTTCCTCTAAAAGTTACTCTTGCCTCGGTGCTTTCATCACCATCATCATTATCATGACTCCCATTTGCAGACTGCTGTGCGGCTGGAAACATTATTTCCCACAGAAATTCGCTCCTGACAACAGCCCGGTGAGGTAGGCAGTGCCATTCCCACTTACTTAAGATCACAGGAACTTACTTAAGATCACAGCTAACAAGGAGCAGAACCAGGATTCAGACCCAAGACCACTGCTTCTGGCACCGCAGTAAAGGCCTGCAGCCGGCCCTCAGCAGCACCCAGCCCCTCACAGTGGGATGCGTAGGAGGGGAGGCTGGAGATTTAGAACCTGGGGAGAGCCAAAGTGGAGCGTAGCCTCCCTTCCACGGTAGAAGAGGAAACCAAGGCAAGTGACCCTGCACTTTTAACCAGCTCCTGGGTGCTGCCGAGATGGTTGATCTGTGCATACTTGAAGCAGCACAACATCTTGCCCAACGTATGACTCCTCTGCACAGACCCTCCCAAAGAGTGAAGAAACTTTAAGGGGAGGGGGCTGATGACCCAGAAGCTCCGAGAAACACCAGACCTCAGCTTCTGAAATGGGATGTATCCCCACACCAGTAGTTCAGTAAGTTCAAAATTCTGCACGATGAGATTTCTATGAATGAGAGTCACCTAGTTGCATCCCAGTTTATGTTCAGTCAATATCAAAATAGGGCTAGAAATAGCCCCCAAATGCATTTGGTAATGGAAATAGACACTGATCCTTAACTTGTGTTGTGACACATGAAGCTTTAATTATTTACCAGCTCTTAATACCTGATTCATAATTAATACCAGAATGCACTTCTCTCCCTAGCTGCTCCTTGATTGCTGCCATGGCTATGGATTAGCATATCAAGATCAAATTCATCTTTTCTTAGGAAACCCATGAATATGTATCTAGCTCGTTGAAGGAGAAGTTTAGAATGCAATTTGCGAAAGCATTAAGGAACTAATAGGAAAGGAAATTGATAATGGTCACCTTCTTAATTTGAATTAATTTCATTAAATTTAAATTAAAAATTAATATGACTGGAAAGTTTAAATGGGTCGGTTCCACACTGACAAAATAGCAAAATCGTCAGCAAGTTTTAAAATGTCCCTCGTGAAATGATTAGAAGTAATTCCAGGGGCGCTTGGGTGGCTCAGTTGTTAAGCGTCTGCCTTCAGCTCAGGTCATGATCCCAGGGTCCTGGGAGTGAGCCCCGCATCGGGCTCCCTGCTCCGCTGGAAGCCTGCTTCTCCCTCTCCCACTCCCCCTGCTTGTGTTCCCTCTCTCGCTGTGTTTCTCTCTGTCAAATAAATAAATAAAAATCTTTAAAAAATAAAGTAATTCCAGCTTTGACCAATAATAGCATAATTTGTTAAAACATACAGATTGTCCCTGAAATGTTACTTTGTAGAAATCCAGACTAGTGATAGCTCTGGTGGAAACTTCTCTTTCCAGGGTGGGAGTCAGCAGCCCTGGCCACCTGCCCAGCCCGCCCAGTACAATATCCTGCCTTCCTGCCTGAATCCCAGCCTGTCAACAAACTGCTTCCAGCATCAGAACTCACGGAGGAGTAAAGCAGATGTTTCAAGTATACCCATGACATTCTCACAATGATCACCTCTCCTGGAAATCTGGAGACTTTTCTCAATAACAAATAGAGGATGTAGAAAAACAAGCAACACTGATGGAGGCCTCTAGTCTGAAGTGTGAAGGCAAATTCACATTTTGCAGATCCAGGTGTGTCATGCCCACATTTTTACTGCTCCCCTTCAAAGTCAGATTGCAGAATTTTGCATCTTCTAAGATTTCATCCCAGCAGCATACGAATCCAACATTTTCAGACAGTGCGCAAACACAGAACCCAAGCATGTGCATCCAAACGCCTGCACCTGTGTGCACGCGCACGCGCACACACACACACACACAGACACACACACGGCTGGCCTCCATCGGTCCACCTGCCCACATCCATTCAATCGGATGTGGC
The DNA here is from genome assembly GCF_009762305.2 of Zalophus californianus. NCBI lineage: Eukaryota > Metazoa > Chordata > Mammalia > Carnivora > Otariidae > Zalophus > Zalophus californianus. Next base: position 51,423,749 of record NC_045597.1, read on the forward strand.
TGCTTCCTCTCCTGTCCAGTGCTTTCATTCATGTAGGTGCCCTGGCTAGGCCACCCACCCTTTGGCTGTCAGTCCCTTCCTCTTTTCCTCACAATTCTCCTCTCTCGGGACCCAATGCAAATATCTCCTGCCCTTGTGGAACTTCCACGACCCCGCCCCCGCCCCCACAACCCTAACACCCGAGTTGGTTGCTCTGTGCCCTCCCCAGTGTGCCTTTTCTTTGCCATGGCCACCTCCATGAAGTGCCAAACTCCTCAAACACAAGTCAGGGCTAGAAATTCATGAAGAGAGGTTAAGTCAAATGAAAGAATGACGGAAAGAATAATGAAATTTTTAGACTAATTCGTGTGGTCCTTGTCTTACACCAAATGAGCTCCATGCTGGTCAAATGTCAGGACTAGACCGTGAGCCCCAGGAGCACAGAGACTACAGTGGCCTTGTATGTCCCACACCAAGCACATGCCCTCCACATCAGAAATGTTCAGTAAATATTTTCAAATGGATGGGTAAGTAATAGCCACCCTCCAGACTGGTCAGAACAACACATCACAGGGAAAAGCCCTGCCGTGGTTCTCCCCGGGCAGGTCACGCCCTGCTTGCTTCCTCTCAGGCCCCCATTGGGACCACAGCTCCCACGTTGTCAGTCCACAACTCAGGCCTCGGAGCCTCCGTCTTCTCATGCTTCTCTCGAAACCATGTCCCAACACTGAAGGCAGCCTGGAACCACGCGGCGAATCACCCCTCCTTTGGTTTCCTTCCCTATTATTTCATTTTAAATAAAGCTCTTTTAAATAAACTGGTACCCAGGGCTGCCAAACCCAATTGGTTCTCAGCAAATCCTGAAGGTGGCATTAGAAATCACCAGATGTAGCAGGCATCCAAAGGGAGAGCCACGTTCTAGTTTGCTTTGTTTGTTTTTTAATTGATGTCAATGCACGGTTTTGATCAAGCTGCTGCTGTCACTGGCCACCAGGCGTCCCAACAGAGGGATGTGCTGTGCAGTGAGCTGACGACTCCCAGAGAGGGGGGGATCTGACAGATCCCTGACAACAGGCACCCTGGGATCGAGCCTTCTGACCCTACCACATGCAGTTTGGATTCAGTCTTAAGAGCAGATTTCCCTTTCGCCTTCATCAGAGAGTACTTTTCAGCATGCCTGTGTCACTGCCAGCCAGCCTTGGAAAGTTGCTTGGCCATCCTTGCCCCGTGGGTTCCCAGCGGCCCATCAGCTAGAAGTCTCTTCTCGAGGCAGTTCTGTATGTCTGAGAAATGGGATAGAAGAATCTTCACAACACTCCACTCCCTCCCCCTGAGCTGCTGGGTCTGTGACAGCACTGCCAATGCCAATGAGTGTCAAGGAGGATATCCATGTGTGCCGCTATCTAGGACACTGGAATCAGGGCATCTCTCTGTGGGGCTTCTGGGGGCCCTTCCCTATCGGTGCCGGGCTAAAGGACCATGACTCTGACCCGAGACTTGAGAGCCAATTCCAAGGTCTCTTGCCCTGTGAAATCTTGCATGACCCCACCACCATCACCATCCCCAGCTCCCCATCACCAACCTTAAGAACAGAGCTGGTTACTCCCTGCCCTGTGCCCTCCTGGTATTCAATTCAGCTTCTCACTGGAATCACACTATTTTGTTTAGGGAGTCTCTGAGGGAGCTGAAGACTGAGCTCTGAAAGCCTGATCCCGAGAAACATTTACACAGAAAGAGCAACAGGTGGAACTTTCCATGCTTGTGTGAATTCCCCCCTGCCTGGGGCCTGCCCTTCCCATTTCATAGCCATTTTATCTTACCTTGGTCCATACAAAAATTATAGTGGAGAGAAAAAAGGAGGTGTGGGGGCAGGAGATGATTCCCTTGTCCTTGAGATTGCTCTTTAGTGAGGATCCAGACCCAGAAATCCATCGGGATAATCTTACATGTGAGACACACACTATAACTTTCTCAGCCCCTGTTCCCTACTGCAGAAAGGAGAATGAGGTTCAGCTCATCTCCTCAATGTGTCAATCAACAAACTTTTCTGGAAGCTTATTATGGATACCATTGTGCAGGCACAGGAGGGAAACGGAGAAAAAAAACACAAGGCATGGTCTGTATGCACATTAAATTATGGGACAGACTGTAGATACAGGAGACCAGGGGAGGGAGTAAACTCATAGATGGAAAAATCTTCATGAAGCAGATGGGATTTAATGAGACTTGAAGAATGAATAAAATTTAGGTAAATGGGTGCTGATGGGAGAGTGAAGGGTATTCCAAGTCGGTTGAACAGCATGCACAGAGGTGGGAATGAGTCCAACGTGTGTAAGGAACAGATCCACAGGCTTTGCCTTTATTCTCACTCCCTTGGTACATTTTTTCCAGAGCAAGGAGGAGAATGTAGGTCTCTCTTTCTTTCTCGCTCAAGGTTCAGTGAAAAATGACACAAAACAGGAGTCCCAGAAAACTGCAGTCATGCTGGTGGGCCAAGTGGGAGAAGGAAAAGGAAGCTGTTGTTCTTCGGCAGCTTTGGATGGATGAGCCTGGCCCACATGGGCAGCTGGTGCACTTCTGGGGAAACATCCTGATTCTGCTCTAGCTAGGTGTGGGAGCAGCCCTAGGTTTGTGCTCGGAGGGAAACATTCAGCACTTCATGTTTCCTTGTCCAGTACAGCCAGGTGGTGAGGTGCCAGCACATTCGCTATTTATGGCATGTATTTTTATTCTCTTTCCTGGTGGGTTTGAGGAGATAGATGAAGGTTCTGGTTGAAGCTGGGGCCTCCAGTTTTCCCAGGAGTCTTGCACTCACACTAATAGAGCAGGGTTCACCAGAGCTGTTAAAGATTTTGAACCTTCTAGCTGCATGTTAGAGAAGAATTTTTTAAAAATCTTAAGCAAACTTCTTTCCTCCAGTAAAAATGAGCAACCAAAAATGAATTCTCCCACGCAAACCATTTCTCCTGGTTGAACATTATCAGCCTTTGGACCTTGGCTGAAACCAAGTAGTTTCACCGTCAATCCGCAAAATACAATTATCCGCTGTCTGGTTTTCTGATAGCAATTCTTTTGTAGGTGAAAAATGCAACTGTTGAGTCCACTATTAAGAAAACTTGATGCCAGAAAACAGAGGAGCCAGCAGCAGGCAGCTCATCAAACTCCAAACCTATTTTTCCCAGCGCCTGGGGACTGAATTATCCATTGGGATAATCTTACATGTGAGAAATGCACTTCTGGGTGCCAACACTGGGGGGCAGGGGGAGAAAAGGAAAGAAATGTGTGTTCTGTCTCCAGCTTTTAAGCACAATTTTCTAAAACATTCTTGAGTTGCCACACAGGGGTGGGATAGGGAACCCAAGTCAGGGGTCCTGGAAAGATTTGCTGCCTTTCTCTCATCCAAAGAATATCAAAATCCATTAATTATCTCATTTCCTTGGTTTATGGGTATGTAATTCCCACCAACAGAGCTGGGAACATTGAACCCCATTCTGTTATGAGCAGAAAGGAAGAAGTACTCTCCCTGGGAACCAAGTGCTCACTTATGTGAAGTAAATTACCTCTTCTGCAGTGCAAAATGGTTGGGATCCTACCATTTGGGCCCCGGGAAACACCCCCTTGGGAGTAATCCGCTCAACCACATGTGATAAATTCCGCCTATTTTTAGACTATCCTCTGGCATGCCTGGGTGTGAGCCCAGGTGAAGAGATCTAGCCAAAGCAAGTCAATCAAGTTAACTTTTCCCTCTATTTTGTTGGCTTCTTTCTAAGTAATCCATTTGCCTTACACATGCACACACCACTACTCATCCGATTCCTTAGCCTCTCTTCCTTTCTCCCTTGATCTGTCCCTCTCCCCTTCTTACTACTGCCCTCAGACTTTCCCAAACCTCCTTCCCCTTCACTTCCCATTGGATGCCTTACCTCCCCCCATCTCTCCCTTCCCTCCCACTTGCCTCCCCTGAAAATGAGTCATGGTAAACAGAAAGCTCTGGTTTCCAGTGCAAATAAATAGGAAGAAAAATTCATCAGGAAAAAACAGGATCTCTTCTTAATGCACGGTTAAACCTTCCAAAAGCTTAATGAAATTTTGGCACACATATGGCATGTGAGGCTTGCGTCTCAGCATTATAAATCTGACATCAACTCACAGATATAGCGATTTTGGCTCTTTGCCTTTCTAAAAGAAGACAAAATGTTTGCAGTCATTATTGGCATTACTGTCTAACAAGAGAAAGGAAGACTCTAATTATGACTAGACAAATCATGAGCAAGGTTCATCTCATTGCAGTCCTGGGAAAACAGTGCATTGGGGGACATTAATGAGGACAAGGAATGGATAAAAGAGAAATGTCTTTAATTTGCTGAGTGTCCTCAGCTATTCTTCCATCCCAGCCACCATGGATTACAGGCTTCCTTGCCTGTGCTAAGGTCTCCAAACTCTCAGCCCACATGTCCCCTTATACGACCTTGAGGGCTTCCCCTGCTCACTCCGTAGAAAGGCACCTAAAAAAGAATGTTGTAAGCAAATTGAGGAACACTGAAGACACTTCTAGGAAAGTTAATGTTTTACAGGAATCTGGAAGAATCCCCTTTGTTACGGGAGTGACCATGTCCTCATTTCTTGGTTTTATAAATGCTGCTTTCCATGTATGAGGTTTTCTCAAAATAGGCTTATACTGGTCACCTCTAAAGCCACATCCACATGGACAAGTCGGCAGCCTTCCCAAAGTAGACAAGAGGAGCCTTGCTGTTCAGGATCCCAGCTGGGGTGAAGCAACAGGAGCCAGGGGAAGCTGCAAGGCAGAGGTCTTGCCATGGTCAGTAGCCACGGAAGATCACCAAGCATATGCATTTCAGGAAAGATGTGCCTGGTTTTATCCCTATATCCTGGATTTTGGGGTACCTAGAAGTGTCCCTGAAGTAAGAGGAGAAACTGAGGATGGCATCCCCAAACACGAAAAGCCCCTCATCCCTATCCCACATGAGAGCTGGTGGTAAGGGATTCCAAGCCAGGACCCCAGCGCAGTCAGAAACCCATTTCCCAGCCTTCTTTAACTCAGATCTAATTTCTGGTCTCTCAGGAGCCCCACCCTAATACCACCTGGACCCATTCCCATTCCCCACAGGACAGATCTGGAAATTTGGAGGGATTTAGGAGGAGGGGGCCATAGCAAAGACAAAAGCAACAGGCTCTATCCTGGCTTCAACCAGGGAAAGGACCAAAGGAAAGAAAGAAGGTTTAGAGAAAGCAAACATTCAGTCCAACAGCCTGCCTCATTTAAACCCTAAAAACTTTATAGTCAAGAGATGGCAAACATACAAATATACAGTCCTGCCTCTGAAGGCCTAGGAAGGCCCAGCATTCTGGGGATCTGCATGCAGCATTATAAATCTGGAAGTTTCCGGCGTGATCATGAAGATAAACATACAACTGCTACTTAATAATGTGTGGCAGACCTCTAGCTGCCTGTTCTCTTCTGAGGTACTTTGATATCCTTTATTGAAAACCCTAATGATGGGTTTTGGTAATGTCTACTACCATAGGTTTGGTTTGGTGGGGAGTGGATGGGAGGTAAAATGGTCCAAGATCACCTGTGACCTCAGATCTTCTCCCAGTTCCTTCAACCTGGCCTCACTCTGGCTAAAAGAAGCCTTTAAACTGACAATGGAGCTCATCCATCTGCATTCCAGTTGACCGTTGCCATGGATTATTAGCCATGGCTGTTTATTTACATAACTTCTATATGCCTAAGGACCCATAAGCTTCTTTATTCCAATAAGCATTCACTGTACACCTGTGCCAATGGGAGGAGAAAACACATGACTTTTTTACTGAAACAGACAGGATTTTTTTGTTAATAAACCTACATGTGACAGTAGTAAATTATAATCAATTTTGGACTTGGTGTTTCAGAACTGCCTTCTATTTGAAAAGTAAGAAATAACCATATTAATTTGAAACTCCAAGGACCAGGAAAACTTCACAGCTTAGCCCACTTTAAAGTAGCTAATATTTTTGTTCAAGGAACAGTGAGGCATGAGGCAGCTGAGGGAGAGCAGTTGCTTCCAATCAAGCATGATTTTGAATAACCAATATTGATTTAATGAGGTTTTACTCTATATCAGCACTTCAGCCAGCATATCATAGCTGCACAACCTTCCAAGGTCAAGCCCAGAGGTTTACCCCTTACCTGAGGTGGAAAATAATGAAATCCATCTTCCCTTGGGGAAAAAAATACCTATAAATCACATTTTCCATACCTCGTGTGGCTGCCTCATATGGCCCCACTGTACAACATGTCTATCTGTCACTCCTTCGGCTGCCTCAAGGAGACTCCATCGGGCTCTGGGGAGAGAGTCAGAGGGACGAAAATGACAACTTGGGCATCAGACTGACAGTTTTGAGCACGGGCTCTGCTGCAGTGAGGCTGGGAGTTTAGGGAAAGATTCTCTCTGTATCTCGGGGTGGCTTCTTCCCCCCAAAGTAAAATGAGCATGAACCGTGAAAGTCACTCAGCCTAAAAATGGGAGCAGCTTCAGAATACAAAGGTTACTGGAAAGATGACGTCTTCCACACTGTTCTTTATTTTCATAAATCAGGACTGTCAAGCTGCAATGCCACCATTTCGAACTATTATGTGTTCCCTTACATTGCAATTAATGCAAATATGTAACATATTAATACTAATTGTCAGTCTTACAACATAGATTATAAGTCATCCATAGAACTCAGGATCATGATATTAGCATTAAATTCATACAACTCCTTTATGGAACTATGGAATCTGTATGGGACACTGTGCCCTAAGAGAAGAGGGAGGAGATTTGGGGTTATTGCCAAGAATGCTCCGAAATGGATTCAGACCTTGTATGAGCCATACAGGGAACAAGAGCTGTGTTCCAGGGAAAACTAGCTGGAACAGAGTTAATGCTTTGTGATATTGCAGGGTTGCACACATTACTGCCCTATTTCAACTCTGGAAAGCTGTTCCTTTGGTAGTTGTGCAACATCCTAGTGGCCACTAGAGGGTGCAGCAAAGACCATCTGAGAGCTGCCCTCTATCGGTGGTTCTGAGACTGGAAGGGAGCTGTCCAGGGACGCGCAGAAGAGGAGCGGGCTCTAGGAGGCATGGGGTAACCGGGGCTGTGCGTAGCTGTGATGCCTGGGTATTGTCATCTTGGGTGAAGCTGAAGAAAGGTCAGCAAATCCCTGCCAGCCAATCACTAGGTCTGGAAGCCCAGAAGGTAGGCATGAGGGTTCTAGCCAGCTAAGATTGCTGGTGAAGGGATTGCTATTGTGGCTTCCAGAAAACGGCGTCCTTGCTTTTCCTCATATATTGGTGAAGATATTATCAACATGTACAACTACGTGTCCATTTTTGTGAATTATCCCAGATTATCTACTTTTATGTCATAGCTTCCACAGACGGGTAGCATTAGGGATAACAGGCATTTTGGGGCCATAAACCCAAGGATATCTCCAACACACCTCCACCAAAACTTTCATTCCCCTTCATCTCACTCTCAGCCAACACCCTTCCACTCATTAAGCACCTACTATGTGCTAGAGTTAGGATTACAGTGGTAGGAGAGAGAAAAAAGACAGTTCCTGACCACAAGGAAATTACCAAAGTCTCCTTCTCTACTTCCTTTCACTCAGCATGTGGGGAGAAGATCATGTGAAATAAAACCTGGGAAAATATTTGGGGGCCAGGTAGTGAAAAGCATTAAATGTTATGCCAAGAACTTTAAATTTCATCCCACTGGCAACGGGTAGCAACACAAGATTTTCAGCAGGAGATTTAGATCTACCTTTGAGTTTTCAAAAAATCTGGAGTCTAAAAAATGTTTTCCACTTTCTTAGTAATGCAATTAAAACACTGAAATGGCATTTTAACCTGTTGGACTGCCAAAGCTGTTTTCCAAGACAACAATCAGTTTGGGTAGGGATTCCTGAAAATTGACAGTATTATCCCTTACTGACAGGAGTTAAATTTGGCACAATCCTTGAGGTTAATTTGTCATATATATAAAACATACAAAATGTTGCATCCCCTTTGATCTAAAATTGCTACTAATTCACATGAGAAATGGCAGAAGCCTAATCTAAAGCAGAGACAGGAAGGTAGTGAGGTAAAGAAGAGAAAATTGAAAAAGGTTTATTCCAAAGACAGAAGCCATAAAGGCTGGTAACCAATTATATTGGGAATGATAAATAAGGAGGAATGTGACCCCATGGATTTCAGCCTAGGCAACTAGATCTATGTAGATGCATTATATCACACAACAATTAGAACAGAAAAAGGGATAAATTACAAGAGGGCAATTAAAAGTTAACTCTTGAACATTTAGGAGAACAGAGTGTGTAAGGGGAAATATCTGTGGGACACCCAAACGAGAAGCCTAATTGGATATGAAGATTGCAGGAGAGGGAATCTGGAAAGCATCTGTGATATTTAAGAAGAGTACTGAGTAGTCAAACCAGAAATCATATTGCAAAGACCTAACGAACGGAAAGCAAGCAAGTAAGAAAGTTGAAATAGAGAGTAGACCACAGAGTTGGGGCACTAGCTTGAAGGATAATAGAATCAAGGGAATGATTTTTTTGTGCTAAGAATTTATCAGTGGAAGTAGCTTGAGAGTTTAAAGCTGAGTGGGAACACCCAGTGGAAGGGAAGAAAGAGAAGGAGAAACAATTTTAAGAAAGTAGGGGTTGGGTTGCCTGATTTAAGCAAAGAAAACTACAGGACACTCAGTTAAACTTAAGTTTCAGAAAAATAGTGAATAGGGTTTTTTTTTAAGATTTTATTTATTTATCTGAGAGAGAGAGAAAGCACAAGAGGGGGTAGGGTCAGAGGGAGAAGCAGCCTCCCCGCCGAGCAGAGAGCCCAATGTGGGACTCGATCCCGGGACTCTGGATCATGACCTGAGCCGAAGGCAGTCGCTTAACCAACTGAGCCACCCAGGTGCCCTAGTGAATAGTTTTTTAGTGTAAGTATGCCTCACGCAATATTCGGGACATACTTGTAGTAAAAATTTTTGTTTCCCATATCTGAAATTCCAGTTTAATTGGGTGCCCTGTGATCGTCTTAGTTTTCAGGCAACTCTAGGTTGAGGGAGGACAAGAAGCCCAGGAAGAAGGACAAGTGGGAAGGGGTGCGGGCATGTCTGCTGTGACACGGTTGAGGAGATGACCAGTGAAGAGAAAGGTATTTCGGAGGAAACATGAAGCTACTTTAGGGCCCTCAGAAATCATGTTCTGTGTTTCCTCAAAGATGAAGGTCAGGTTATCTTTAGAAAGTGAGTGCGTCAGAGGACAGCATGGAGAAGTTGGGATCATTCAACTGTGGAGACTAGAAGGGACAGCCAACTAGGGAAAGGACCACCAAGAAGCATGGAGGGCCCACTGGCTCTGGAAATTGTCCATGTGTGCTGGGTAGAGTGAATAAAATGGAAGTTCAAGGAGGAGCCAGATGCGGGACCTCAAAGACCATGTGATGGAGTTTACATTTCATTCTTACCTGGTCATGGGAAGCCAAGTCAGTGAGAGGCTTTGTGTTTTTTTAAGCCCCCTCTGGCTACTTGTGGGGAAAGAATTAAAGGTAAGGAAGAATAGATGTTGGGGAAATTAGAATAATGTTCAGGAAAAAGATGGAGAGAGACAGACAGCGGCAGAGAGACAGAGAGGGCACTGAAGACAGAATAATCAAGACTTGCCAATTGACTGGATTTGGGGAAATGATTAGGAAAAAAGAGGTAAAGGAGAGATGTTCAAGAAAATTCCCTAATTTCTAACACAAATGAGTAAACAAAGAACACTGAGTTACAGAAAACAAGAGGGAAACAGGATTAGCAAAAGGGACACTACACCCAGCCTTTCTCCCTCACATCCACTAGAACCATGAGGGGAAGTAGAGATGGCCTGGACTGTGGTATCTACCTATTCTTTGAGAACTTCATTACTGAGCAATTCACATTCACATCTGAAATCTATAACAATGCCACAGGATGTTATTATCTCTGTGTGGCAGGATAATATTTGGAATTATTAATTAGTTTTCTGTTTTTCCCTGGCTAGTTCACTTTTCCCACCTCTTCACCACTCCTAATTCAAGCAGCTAGACCAGTCAATACTCACTGCATTAAGGGCAAATCATACAGGGGAGAATACAGAAAAGAAAGAACGAATATTCTAGCATTCCACTCTGAAAATTTAATGTTCTTAAAAGACTCAGGAGGACCTGGGCATAGGTTAAACATTGAGTGGAATGAAGTTTCAGAGCAGTTTGCCCTGGGGACTAGAAAGCTTTTTTTTCTGGCTAGGGAGAGGGAAGACAAAGAGAGCCATGACACCATGGATTTTTCTGGGCCCTGGAGTGGGGATCTTGCACCTACTGACCAGTAGAGCCCCCTGGAGACCATAAGGCCTTCAGAGAAGTATGTATGAGTTGGGACAAGAATACCTTAGCAGCACGCCAGAGACTTTTTTGCCCTAGTGTTGCCTGGAAGCAGCAAATTTTACAGGGGTCTCAGGTAGAACATGGAATTAAAAGAAAACCGCAGGATCTGATAAATCTACATGGAGAGGAGCAAGGGACACCCCAAGGGCAACCTGAGGTCAATGGGTGACCAAAATCCAGATGGGGCAAAGCACACTGTGTTAGGTTTCTGTGGATAGATGATAGCAAGGCCAAGATGAGCTCTCCCCAAGGTTCTGACACCGCGAGAAAGAAAGAAAAGTGAGCATGGCCCCTAATTTAGCTGTGGTCAACCTACTGCCAACGCAACGGTATGGAGTCTTCTGATACATATAAAACTGTTATTGGAAAATTTGGAAGTTACTTTTTTGTACACCTGACGTGGATGAACTGATGAACGGAGATTGATATCTCCTGCTTACATTTCATAAATGGACAAACTCGGGCTGGGGTGCTGCTGAGCCTTTCCACAAAACTGAGCAAAGGGAGGAGCAGAGTGAAACCCAGGTGCACCTCGCTCCAAAGCCCACCTGCTTCCCACCACTGTGACTCTTCACTCAAGGGAGCAGTTTTCACCCTCCCCCCCCTTTTTTTTTTCTGAAGTACTGACTTCCATTACAGATCAACCTCACGAAAAGGTGGGAGTTGTCAATGCCAACCACCAGGAGAGTGTTTCGAGATCTCAAGAGCTAAGGAGCCTTCCAAATTAGAAACGTTCTCCATAAACAGTCAGTTACCCGGATGTGGTGGCTGTCAGAATCACTAGACCAACGAATGCAGTAAAAACAACAATTTGCATTCTTAAAGCCCAGATAATGCCACCCGGAGTCAAACTGAGATTTTTATTCTACCATTAAAGCAAAGTATCAGCAATTCCTCAGGGAAAGGGGAAACCAAGAGTTCAAAGGACACATTAGCAAGTTTCTCAATTAAATGCCAAGCAGTAATACAACTTTGTTTTAACACCCTCTTACTTAGCCATTTCATTTTTCTTGAAAAAGGAAAGCAACCCTCAGGGGTGTCGAACCTAATGCCTGTCTAAGCAGACTGAGCTAATGCTTTCTCAGAGAGGCTACTGAACAATATATCTGATTACGTCTATTTCTGAACAGGAAAATTGATCAATTAAGGGAAAAGGAGGTTTGCCAAGCCAAGCACTGAGGAAAAAAAAAATTTTTTTTTTTTAAAGCTGCAGGCGATGCTCCTACTGGGAGCTAATGAAAGTTCCACATAAGAATTTAGATTCCAAATTGGAAGCCGTGAGAGTTGTGTTCACTTTAGTCAACCAGAGTGAGGGAACGTGTCAGGGAAAGATGGAACAAGAACAGTTTTTAAACTCGTTCATGGAACTGCAGAATGAGCTTACAGTGGGCCGGGAGCTCTGCTATCCCTGTAGGGAGTGTCTTTCTAAAACTGTCAGTCCTCTGAGAGCAAGGGAGGATGGGTGTGTTATCTGATCTTTGTGGGCCCTGCAGAGCACACCATGCTCCGGCAATCAGTAGGCTGTGTCGCCTAAGTAGGTATACTATATATACCCGCCGACTGCACCACTGGTGATCAGTTCCTTCAGAATGTAGGGGGAAATGCACATGTATACCACGTGCATATACCAGTATATACCCAGTATACCACAAAATATTCTGTGCTATAGAAAAAAGGGAGGCTCATACTTTGATCAAATCACAGGAAGCCAGCGTATATCACCTGAATACGAAGTCAGGGCCTCTGATCTCTTTTCATCATTGCCTTTCATCAGCACCTATTGCGTGGGGAGCACCCAATCCATACCTGGCCATGAATGAATGGCCGCAGAGACCTACCGAAGGTCAGTTACTCTAAATCCCCAAGCACTAATAAACTGGGTGGTGGCATTGCCCTCCAGATAAGCAAAAGACAAGATAATAAATATCAGCAGAGAAAGACAATTCAGCTGAAAAGGCTGGTGAGGAACCTATGTCTGTCTCTCACGGGAGATCTTTGGGAATAAGATAAAATCTTGCCTGTGAGAGTTGGCGAGCACTCTGGTCTAGGTAGGGGAGACGGGAGGAGAGGAGTGTACCTAATGGCCTGTGACATGTCCATCAGACATGTCTCTCCCAGGACATCCACACTGGCACAAGGCACACTTTCTCTCCCAGTTGTCCCTGTGGCCTTGTAAGAATGAATCGATAAAACCTAGAAATCTTCTCAAACCCCTCTACTCCTGGCCTCAAAGAGTCAAATAATCATTAGCTGTCTTTCCTCATCAGTGGTTCACACTCAAGGAAATATTTAATTTTCCACATCTGAATTTTCCATTTCTGAACCTCAGTTAACTTTTGAGAACCTGACCCTTGGTCGTCTCCCACTCTTTGAAACAAACAGAGCTGGCTCCCACTATGTTCTTATTGTTCTGGAAAGTCAAGATGTACTAAGCCTCAGAGAGTGGAAGGTGCTATCCTAAATCCCAAGTTAGGGATGGTCCCCATCTTCAGGGAACTCACACACCAAGGTCAAGTTGTAGGCCTAACATCTGCTGCCAGTGATCCACAAATTCCTTTAACTTTCCCAATGAAAACTTGAAAATTAGCACCGATTATGACATAGGACACATAGGACTTCGTAATTGCAAAAGACACAGGTTCACCCAAGGGCATTTTTCCCTCTTAAAGGAATTTGTGGGAACAGCCTCCCAGGAGTAGGGACAGGAGTCCTGTCACTGAGGCCTGGTCTGAATGTGCTGACCACCACGGGCACCCCTCCCCCACAACCTCCCCGCCACCGTCTGACTTCAGTGCAACAGTTCGGGAACCATATGGCAAAGGTTGAGGTCAGACGGATAAAAACACTTCATTATGCCGAAGAATGGTTAACAAACACTTGAATGTAAATTCTAACACATTGTGAAACTGTGGCAAACCAGGCTGAAAAGAGACTTTAGTTATGGCAGGAAATCTGTTTCTCAGCCCCACCCCACCCCTTCCAGTTCATTACAGGTATTGTGGAAAGAAAATGGGGTTTTGTGTCCTCTCTTGGCAATCTGCACCCTGCTCTTCTGCCAGATTTCTAATGACTTTTCAATGATGATTTAAGAGGTTTTGTGCCTGCAAGTTGTAAAGGACTGCAGCTCGGCGCTGCCCTCCACTTGCGCCCCTGAAACGTGTGCGCACGCAGTCGGCTCTCAGCGGGACCGGCTCCTGCCCCCGTGTCCCAGTCTCGCTTCGCCACTTGCCCTCCACGTCACAATGCTCTCTGGGGTCACTGGATCAATCCAGCGCCAAGAGAGACCCCTCCGCAGCTCAATGCTTTACACTGCAATTGGACCCATGGCGATCTGTAAACGTCGTTGGTGGCACGGCCACCCCCACCTCCAAAAATGAAACTCCCCGTAACCCCAGGCAGGAATTTGAACTGAAAACCAACTTTCTCTCTCAAGCCAGCAACTGCCACTCAAAACACATGCGCGCGAGTGCACACACAAATGTGGCAGTCCCAGTCCAAATGTCCTGAATGCCTCTGCCCTCTCCTTCGAGGCCCAGAGCACGGAAACCGCAGGGGTTTGCGGGAGCCCCAGGGGAGATGCAGGCTTGGGCAGCTGGGCCCTGGGAGGATGTGCTGGGAGCACGTGAGCTGCTGGCTCTAGAGCTCACTCGGTGACCTCTTCCTCAGCCAGACACCCACCACTGCCCTCCCTCTAGCCCTTATTCTTCACTGCTTGGCCACAATGGGGCAGGGGCAGGGCCACCTGTAGCCTTTAAGGGACTCATGTCAGAATCAGAAAGAGCATTTCTCACCAAGCCCACCTGGGCAACCTCACTCCCTACCAGGGCGCATGGCCAGCGGCACAAACTGGATGTCAGTCCCCACTCACCCCCTTGGCCTGTACCCACTACAGACACCCATGCAGTGCGCTCCTCCCTTCTCCGCTACTCCCTTGACTTCTGCAGAACACCTTTTCCCTCATGCCAGACTGCCCGCTCCCCACCAACCCCCACCCCCAGCGGCTCCTGGACACTGTATGAGGCTGAAATGGAGACGCCAGTGCTCCCCTTTTCATTGGCACCTCAAGCTAACCTGGAGTCACTGGGTCCTAAGAGGCCCACAGTCCATATTACACTCCATAGAATGTCTGGAAAAGGAAATTCGAGCCTTGGTTTTTCCACCCAAAAATAGGAATGATAAAAATCGCCATCTTTTTCGTTTTTCTCTTGCTCTTCTGGAAATGACACACTTGCACCTGTCATTTTTCCTCTGAGCACGCACATCCTGACACCCACCAGTGACAGTTCTCTGTATCCCCAGGGCCTGCTACATAACGGTGCATTTACTGATGGATTAAAATAATGGAGGATGGCAAGATAATCGGCATTTATCGCTTGCCCATTGTTTACAGCAGTCTACTGGGGATTTGTCTCTTCTTTGTTGAGTTCAATCCCTTTGCTACAATTGACTCATGGTCTGCTCTTAGATAAGATGTTTCTCTCCATATTCAGTTTCCTCTCCCAAAAACTGAAGAGGCGAACAAGGTAATTTCTAAAATCAAATCCCATTCGAAAAGTTCCCCACTCAGTGTTCTAAAATGTCCTTTAAATATCATGCAAATAGCATACGTTTCTATAAATATGAGAAAAAGAATACATTGGCCATGCCCAACGTCAAAAATAAAATGGGTACAATGATTCCACTGAGAAAAGAACCCACACTCTCATGGGGAAGGATGTGATAATGAATAGGTTTGATGACATCAAGAGCAAGGTTCCTTTGCCCCAGTCTTTTGCCTCCCTTCAGTCAGCAAGCACTGGTTTCCAGGCAAACCTGGTAATTACCCAAAGACATTTTGCTTTCTTTCTATTTCCTCCATGCAAAAGAAAGGGGTTGGGTAATAGAAATTGATTGGAGTTGATTTCTTTTCCTGGGGGCCTTCAAATTCTCTTACACTATCTGGAAGTTAAAAGGGGGGTGGGGAGTGAATCCTACGGACGTGCAATCAAAATGGCGAAGTTGAAATCTTCTACCCCTGAAACCTTTAAGATGAGTTCTTTGAAGACCTACATCAGAGATCAGAATTTACCGTAGGGATTTCTGATGTCCCCAGCATATCTTGTGAGCTTCCCACACAATCATTTTAAATTGGTCAAGGAAGAACAAAAAAAAAAAAAAAGAGAGAGAGAGAGAATCCTAGGCTCCTGAGGTTGCTAGTGACAGGATACACAGTTAGAGATGTGTGTGTGTGGCATGAGTGGTCTGAGTGCGGCTGGACCAAGAAGAGGAACACAACATATGAAGCTGCATTCAGGGTCCAAATTATTTATAAGAAAGCTTGTGAAATTCATGGCTCTTTCCCATCGTGTTAGTAATATCTGAATAGAAACGGAAACTTTTCAGCTTTTCAAAAAGCAGCCTGGGACCTTCCTCCACCCCTCCTGGTTTCTCCCCTGACTCACCTCCTCACCCCCCACCAATGATTGATAGCCAAGGAATGGGCGCTGTGACAGTCTCTTTCTTTGCTTTCTTAGCCTTTTTTTCACCCTTTCTTCCCCACCAGGGGGGGGAAAATAGGCAAAGGGCAGTGGGAGGGGGCGAATAGCCTTTCAACTTTCAACTGCAAGCCTCAGAAAGAAAACTTTCTCACCAGGGAGTGGGGAATTGAAGCGTCAGTCAAGAACACTTTGGAAGGGTTTGCCCTGGCCTCCCAGGGGGGCTCCACTGATCCCGGCACCTCATTCCCCTCGTGTGCCGTGGCTGAGCCCCAAGGTCTTATCCGGTTCTCCTTTCCTGCCTCACACCGTCGGCCTGCTGGTTCCTTCCCCCTTTCCATACTAACTGGAGGAGAAAGAAGCGGGATGGAGGGAGGAAGGAACCGGAGAGGCCAGACACGCTGCGCGGGCCAAGCAGGGCTAAACATGCTCTGAGGGCTTGCATGGGCTTTCACAGAGAGCTGGGGACAGGCGCCAGCTAGACTGCCACCGCTCCTCGAGGCTGTGCTAATATTATTGCTGCCTATAATTAAAATACAGGCCTGCTATAAAAAGAACTTTTCATTTAAAGGTTTGATAGAGATGCATTAAAGATCCCTATACATGAATGAATTCATAATGGCCAAATGACATATTTATGCCATGTACTTCGTTATGCCTTAGCTAACTCCATGATTCTAATTTATTTGCTGGTAAAACACCATCCCTGCTGATGTGCTCTGCTGAGTATACTTCTGTCAAATACTATTCAATAAACAAACAATATGACATATAAATAACAAAGCCCATTGTGGGGAAGAGCTGTGGAGTTCACCTTCCCGTGACAAACCCTGAGCTGCTGGAGCTTGCCCCACAACTTGTTCTGTGGGAGCATCTCCCAGAGAGACAGCCAGCCTCTCCCTTCCCCCTATCAATCTCTTAGCAACCTAACTTAAACACTAGGCCATGGTCTTCACTTTTGGTTGACTTTGCGTATCCCCATAACCTGACTCCCCTCAGGTCCAGGGACTCCAAGAACACACTCACCAGCAGTACCTCCACTGAACTTCGAAGACGACCGCCTGCAAGATTTCCTCATGTTTCTGACTGCATATACCCATTGGAAGGCATCTTATCAGTTCTAAACACCTACCAGCAGAGCTGGTGACCATAGCTACTGCCACCGTTCACTGAACACCTACCATGGGTCAGGAGCTTAGGATACCTCACTTCTATGCCTTGGATAAGGCTTTAAATATCAATGGCTCCACTGTGTTGATTAGGAAATGGAGCATGGAGAAACTAGAGTATCTTGCCCAAAGTTGTGCAGCAGGGTGGTGGCAGAGACAGGACTTGGAACCCAGGTCTACCTCCAAAGCCCACTCCCTCTACGGTATATTATGCTTTCTCTAAGAGTAATGCTCACTGGAGAAGAAGAAGAATTAATAGAGACTCTCCTGTGTTCTGTGAAACTTTTAAGTGCTTTATGTATGATTATTCCTCTAATTAATGAGGTAGGGTTATTATCCCCATCCTACAGATGAGAAAGAGGCAGAGAGCATGAGTAATTTTCCTAGCTGAGTCACACAGCTGGTTAATGGTGATAACAGGATTTGAACCCGTGCAGTCTGCTCCAGAGCCTGCACTCTGGATCAATGTTTTGCTCACCCTGCAGGCTACTAATCAGACCATGAGGGGGCCTCTCTTGAGAATCTAGTGGCTTCTTCCAGAATTGAGAATTGGGACCCAAGAGAGGGGTGGAGAAGGCAGAGAGGTACCCATAGATATATGGGAAAGCATGCCCGGAGTATATGGAAAGAGTAGTCCTGGAACCTTCTTGGAATTTCTTCTCTCCACCCACCAGCTCTTCTCCACATAACCCCTTGCTTCTTACCTTTTCTTTTTCCTACTACCTGGAGTTGGGCCAGACTTCACAGGTTAAAGGCATAGTCTTCTGCCCTTACACCAGACACCAGCTAAACTTCAGGGATCCACAGGCTTCCCTTACGTCTGACCCACTGGCTACAAATTTGGGTATTCCCACTATGCCCTCAGGTTCAATAATTTGCTAGAATGACTCACAAAACTCAGAAAAGTGCTACACTGATGATTACAGTTTTATTATAGCAAAAAGATGCAAGTCAGAACCAGTTCAAAGGGAGGGACCTACAGTGTGAGGTCTGGGAGAATCCTGAATGCGAAGCTTCCATCCTCCTCAGGGATTGTCTCATCTATGTATGGCAGTATGAAAGAATATCGCAAACCAGGGAAGTTCACCCAAGCTTCAGTATCTAGAGTTTTTATTGGGGCTTCATTATGTAGGCACTGATTAATTGAATCATTGGCCACTTAACTGAACTCAACCCCCCAGCCACCTTTGTTTTCCCAGAGGTTGGGCTGTTATCACTAGCCCAAAACCCCAACCCTCTCATCACAAGTTTGGTCTTGCTCACATAGTCAGTCCACATCCTGATTGACCTCATTATCAAAAACTATTAAGTGCGGTTGAAGGGGCCTACCATGAGTAACGAACTCACTCCTATCACTTGGGAAACTCCAATGGTTTAGACACTGTCTCTCAGGAACCAGATATAGAGCCAGCCAAATTCTTTATTTCACACCTAATGTGCAAACTTGGGGCAACAAACACCTTTCTACAAATCGTGTGATCACATGCTGATAACAGAGCCAAAATGAGAAGCCAGCATAGATTCAATTTAATGACTACTAAAGAGTCAATCCAACTTTTTAGGTCATCTTAACGAAATTAGAAGGCTCATACAGCAATCCAATCAGTTTCTCAGATATTAACTATCAGACGACTGATTCTAATGTGGTTTGATCAAGTTATTTAGAGTGCATACACTCTGTTGGGGTGTGAATCCTGGAGAGACTCTGAGAGATTCTAACCATTAATCTTTACCAGCGGAATCTTCCCAACTTCTCTGGGGAGGAAATGAAATGATAAAGGAGCTGGAAGAAGATGTAAGGTCAAGTACTCCAACACCCTCATTTTACATTTGGAGAAAATGAGGACAAATGTTCAGAGAGTCCAGCCAGCAAATAAATTGTATGATACTGGGCAGTTCCTCTCCATCTGAGATTTAGTCCTCAGAGTTTCCTCTACAGCTCCCATCCTTGAAAAAGCCAATATTCCTCAGAAGGGGAACATATTAAGAAAGTGCAGCACATTGGGCCACTTCTTTGAGCCTCCACTCCCTAATCCTTAAACAGTCTAATCTTTAGACTGGGGGCCTCTAGACTCAGACACACCAACCTCGAGGCAGACAGGTAACTTAATTGATTTAAGCAGGCAGTTGGGAAATAATAGACAGTGGTGGGGCTAGGAAGAACTGGAAAATGGAAAGCCTTCACATTTGAATTTAAGAACACACCAAAGCCCTTTGGCACAGGGTCTGCAGTCTCTGACCTGGATGACCTCCCAGGGTCCTCCCAGCTTTCTGATTCTATTAGTCTATGTTTTCCTTAGCACAGTGTTTGTCAGATTTATTTCCTCTATGGCAGTCAGTCATGCCCAGAGAATAAAGGGAATGGGGTCAGAGAGGGAAGGAAGGGAAAGTTTTAAACTGGAGGATACAGTCCCAAACTGAGCAGCTACAGGAACATGAGTTGCCCGACAGGAGAAAGAGTGCAGTGAGAGAAGAGAGGAAGACACTGTTTCTAAATTTCACAGTTGGCCCAAGGTCGTCCCTAAGTGAATCACCTGTGCAAACTCAGGCCACTGTAGGGGAGCCTCACACGCACGATGGGAATGGCGGCCCCTGGAACTATGCAGTGCTCAGCCTGCACAACAGTATGCAGCAGCCCCCAGTGGCCTGGCCCTCCAAAAAAGAAGTTCTGGTGACCTCCAGACCCCAGAAGAAATGCTCAGCTGCTCCCAGGCCTATTGCAACGATTAACCCAGTTTTCCTGCTTCCCGAACCACCAACTTTTCCTTCTGCTAAACCTCTCTGCCCAACAGGCATTTTGATACATGGGCTATTTTAGCAAGAAAAGGTTCAAGAGAAAAGGAAGGCTCACGGACTTACACATACACACACACATACACACACATACACACACACACACACAGCACACACACCCTCCGAGCAAGCTTAGCATTGAGGATAAAAGCCTATGTTCCTCCCGAGGATTTCTCTTTCCCTCTTCCTGAGGTGTCTGACCCTGGGTATACTGAGTAGGAAGGCAGAGGCAGGGGCTGCCCCCTCCTTGAACCCTCCTCCTCAGGCCTGATTTGCATAAGTTCCAGTCTCTTGGCCCAGCTTCTGTCCCTTCTCCAAGATCTGCCACCATCCCCGGGAACATTGTGTCCTCCGCAGCCTGCTCCCAGGCCCTCAAGCACTGATGGTTTCTCCCCAGAGCAAGCAGAGCCTGCAAGGAGAGCAACCTTGCAAGGAGTCGCACCTTCCTCCCTCTGAGAGGGAGCAGGGCTTCTCCCACCGCAGCTGCCAAAACTCCTAATGTTATTGTGCACGGGAGGCCCCCCAAGACAGCTCCAGCAGGAGTGAATTAATAATCGCTGGCAACGGAGCTCCTGCAGCAACCAGCTCCGCCCCCTCGGGGATGGTGTGCCCTTCTTCAGAGAGTCCTCCACAACTGCTTTGCAAACTAACTTCTGTGTGAACAAAAAGCTTGGAAGTACTGTGTATTCCTAAGAGTCTCATTTTCAGAAAAGCTCAGGGCTGGATGTCAGGACACGGGCATTCTTGGCTAGCTCAGCCACCAACTGGGAGTTTAACCTTGAGCAGGTCAGAGGCTCTCTGCGTCTTGCTTCCTTATCTGTACATTTCTAGGTCGAACAGTCCGAGATGTTATGAGCGTGACCCTTCACTATGTCCAGAACTGACTGCTGTGGTCAAAATTTCAGCCACCCCCCTGCAGCTGAGACTGGCAGCTGGGTCATCACCCTGGGTTCCTGCAGGCTACAGCAGCCCCCCCTTCACAGGCAAGCTCACCTGGAGACACACGAACCAACCAACCAAAAGCCCCATCTCCACACTCCCCTACCTCTCCTCCTAATTTGTCTCAAGCCACAGGGCCTTCTTCTCTACACCCCACCTGGTCACTTCTCGTTGAGGCATATTTGGGCTCGTGCCAAGCCCTTGCTCCTTCCAGGGCCTTAAGCAAGAAAAAGATCTTGGTGCCCACCCATCTAGTTCCATAAATAATTCAAAATGAATTTGCATTTTGGAAAGCGGCCAAAATATATGCTAAAATTCTAATTGTTTTTCCCCCCGCAAACTTTCTGATCACACTTGTTTAAAACAGTTCATCAAAGCTCCAATTTTCCTGATCCATCTCACGGAGCCTGCCCAGTGGGTGGTGTCCCATGACCTCATTTGCTGAAAGTATGCCTGAGAACCTCTGCTCTTTGCCCCCCTTGCACGGCTGCTTGGACCGAATGCAAACTCCTGACCAGCCAAGCCAGTCAGAATTTTGACAGAGAAAAAGTCTGAAGTAAGAGACCAAAACCACAATAGCCCAAGAGAGTTAGGAGCTTAAGCCATAAGGTCGGGGCTGGAGCCCTTGAGGTGGTAATGACAGCCAGGGGCAAGGCAAGTTACAAAGGCTTGCAGAGGAAGGCAGGCTAAAGAGGAGAGAGCAGATGTGCAGACAAGAGGCCGTGTGGCTCAGGAGAGAGAAGCTGTCAGTGCTGACAGCTTGCAGGTTTAGTTCTGGAAACTCGGCTGCAGTTCCTACTATTAAATGTCCTGAGATTCTCCTGAACGGTGACAATGAATCCCCGTCTTGCTAATCTTGTTCCCCAGCATGTGGCCAGTGGACCAGCAGCAACAGGAGCACCTGGGAATTTTCAGAAATGCGGAATCTCTCGCCCAACCCCAGAGCTACTGTATCTGAGCTACTGTACCTGAATGTGCATTTGAAAGAGATCCTGGAAGATTCGGTGATTCGTGTGCACAGAAGGGCTGCTGTGGTGGGAGTTCTTCTTCCTGTTCTTCCTCCATGGCCCCCCTCTATCCCAGCCAGACCAGGGGCCCCACCCAGAGGCCCTGCTACCCTGCCCCCCGCTGTAGCCTCTGAGCCCTGCTGGCCAGCCCCCAACCTGGGCCCTGAAACCTAACAAATCCAGCAAGGAGTAAACTCATCATTGCTAGCAATGAAGGCCCTGCAGCCAACCAGCTCCTCCTCTTGGGAAGATGATCTGCCCTTCCGCACAGAGCCTGCCACAGCTGTCAGCTCGCCTGACTCCCTGGTGCTGCCTGCTTCCTGCCACCCCATTTCCAAGCTCCACGCTGCACAAGAGTCTCCAGTTACAACCCAGGCAGTGCATCCTGCCTGCCCTTGGCTTGCCTGACAATCAGCTTTTGTCCTCAGGCTGGTTTCCCCCACTCCTGTGGCACAGTGGCCCCCTCCTTATCAACCCACAGGTCTTGAGACCTGGCCTGCCCCAGTGACAGCCGCAGGATCAGAGACCTCAGCAAGTCAAGTCCACAGGCCCCTGACTGGTACCCAAGAAACAAAGACTCTAAGCTCCAACTTCCCTGCCAGCATCAGAGGTTCCAAGATTGAGTGTGTAATGCTCCAAACTGACATGAATCCTATGTGCAAGGACAGAGGAACACAGCGCCACAAAATCACGCCCACACAGCAGGCAAAGTGCTCGGGTGGACAGACCATGGAAGGTCAGGCCACTCAACAGGTGGGGCTTGGTGCTATCTGGGTGGGTCAGCAGGCTCAGGGACGGAGACTCCAAAATCCTGCTGTTCCACCTGGGAACCCTGCCTCGAACTGACCCACAGACACATATCCAAACATGGTAGGAGTCTTCCTGAAAACCACGTCATCATAATTGTCTGCATCTCTTATTGCTTTTAGAGTCTACAAAGTCTTCCTGTGGCCTTTCTCCCTGAAGCCTCATGAGAGTTCAAAGTCACTCTAAAGGTGAGTTGTGTGGACATGATCATTGTCCAATGGAGAAAGCAGGGCTTGTCGGGGTAAGGGGTCTACCCAAGGTCACACCAGTCATGGTGGAGCTCAACCTCAGAGGAAGATTTTCTGACCTTGTTCTAGTGCTCTAGAGACCCAGTCAGCCAAATTTCTTGAAAGAGTTGTCTTTTCTTGTGCTGGCTCTAATTTCCCACCTGTCAGTCCCTTCTCAACACGTTCCAGTCGTCTTCTCTCATCTTGTCACAAAAGTAGCTCTCAAAATTATCAGTGACCTCTATTGCAGGTTGGATTGTGACCCCCCGCCCAAAGGATGTGTTCACTCCCAATACCTGTGACTGTGACCTTATCTGGAAATGGGTTCTTTGCAGATGTAATCAAGTTAAGATGAGGCTGTACTGGATTAGGGTGGGCCCTGTCTCTAGTGTCCTTATAAGAAGGCCCACCGGAGAGAAGACCTTGTGAAGATGGAGGCAGAGATTGGGGTGATGCATCTACAAGCCAAGGAATACCAGAAACTGCTGCCACTATCAGAAACAAGGAAAAGACGAATAAGGATCCTCCCTTAGAGCCTTCAGAGAGAACCTGGCCTGGATGATACCTTGATTTCACACTTGGAGCCTCAAGAAATGTGAAACAATCAATTTCTGTTGTTTTAAGCCACCCAGTGTGTGGTCATCTGTTAGGGCAGCCCCAGGAGATGAATACAGTCTCCCATGTTGTTGAATCCCAAGGACAGTTTCTCATATTGTTTGACACCTCAGCCACATACAGCTCTGGTAGCCCTGCATCTCCCACAAACAGATTCCCTCCTGGACACTGTACCCTCATACTCTCCCGGTTTCCATCCCCTGGTCACTTTCTTCTCAGTCACCTTTCTTTAGAGACTTCCCTCCTCTATCCAGCCATTGTGCGTTGGACTTCATTAGGGCCAAGTCAGTCCCAGGCCCTCTTGGTTTCTTACGCCATACTTTCTCCCAAAGAAATTCCACCCAGGCAACCACTTCATTCTCCACCTATTCACCAATGATTCCCAGAATCAGCGTCCAGCCCTCCCCTTTGAACACCATGTCCAACTGCCTATTTGGTTCTTTCAAAAGCCCATCACACTTAGGATGCCAATCCCCATCCATCCAGTTGGGTCTGAGGGAAAGCTGAGAGTCATCCTCAATCTTCTTCCCCTCACCCTCAGTCCAATTTCTTATGAGCTCTTGATTTACTTCAAAAATATTTTACCTCTCCAATCAGTCTTTTTCCACCATCACCACAGCCACCATGCCAGTACGAACTCTTGGTATCTCTCACTTGGACCAGTGGGACTGTTTCTGTTGGCTGTCCCCTGCCCCTTTTGCTTCTCTCCTGCCATTCCCCACCCAGTAGCCAAAGCAATCTCAAGACACAAATCTTATCATATCTCTGTCTTGTTTAAAATCTCCAGCATCATCCCATAGTTCTTAAGATAGAGAGCAAATCCCTACAAGGAACTCCAGGATGTTGAAGAGCGATGCCCCTTAACAACTTGGAGAAGTTAGTTAACTTCTCCATTTCAATTTCCTCTTCTGTAAAATAGAAGTAAGAAGAGCACATATCTCATAGGTTTATCAGAAACAGGAAATGAATCGATACATATGAAGTACTTAGTATGATGCCTGGAACATAGTAAATCTTAAGTAAAAACATCAATATTATTATCAATATTGTTATTATTGTTACACAATCATTGTCAATATTTCTAACCTTACACTGCAACATGCTTCCCCCTTGCTCTCATCCAGACACACTGGCCTTCTTTCCTATCCTTGACCATGCTGTGTCTCCACCTGCCACAGAGCTTTAGCACATACTTAGTATATACCTATTATATCTTCTACCTCATTGCCAAGTTACCTCCTACTCAACTTGCAGATTTCATGTGAAATGTCATGGCTTCAAGAAGGCTTCCCTGACCTTCCAGACCAGAACTAGACTCCCCATCATTACATGTTCTCTTTGTTACATTTACCCTCTTGTGATTATACTTGTATGTAAGTGACCACCTTATTAATATATGGCTCTTTGAGTTGAAAGCTTTGTGAGTGCAAGGCTCATACCTGGTTTCTTACCATTTATCCCTACTGCCTAGCACAGTGACCTGCATCAATCCTCAAGGAATGTTTACTGCAGTTATAAATGAACACTGCCCACCCAGCTCACTACCTCCAGCCAATCTCCCCTTCTTTAAGTCCCCCTCAGGTCCATGGTGCTGAAATTGCCACAAGTATAAACAGGAAAAACCCACTCAGGTGGAGTCTTTGTGAGTGACACTGCTCTGTTCCAAGCAACAGGGAAGTAAACGTTCTCTGTTCTGTTCCTTCTCTCTGGGCAACCCATTCTAGAGGCGTTAAAGCCATCTATCATGCTGTTTATCACAACACATCCAGATGCTCTGAGCAATAAAGCCTTTCACAATACACAGTCATCTCATTTCAGGAAGATGCTCCTAGCTGAGCCTTCCCAGGGGATCTTGCAGCTGAAGAGAGGCACCCATCTGTCTGGGAAGGGGACTGTTGTCTGCAGAGCTCTCTTTCAGCCTGGTGGGGTATGTCATGGGACCTGCCTTCAAAGCCTGCGGTAGCAGACCTTGAAATGGAGTCTTGTCCAATCAAGCTGACAGCAAGTTCTGCATTTGTTCAGGGTATTAGAAAATGCCAACCTGAGGCTGATTTTTGAGGAGAGTGCCTGTTCAAAATAAAGAGAGTTTTGTGGGGGCTTCCCCCTCTACAGCTGAATAAAATCAACCTTTGCAAAAAAAAGGGGGGTTTCCTCCGAGAACAAAATCAGGATCCACAAAAAGAGAGAGAGAGAGAGAGAGAGAGAGGTTTCAGCCTCCTAGATCAATGAGCCAAGCCTAACAACATGAAGTTTAATAGGAATTAGTCTAAGGTTTTCCACTTGAGTCCAGAAAGCCAACTGAAAAACTGAAAGCAGTATAGGGTGGTGGGGATGAGCCTTGGCAGCAGCCGGTGTCACAAAGATTTTAGGGGTTTTAGTTGACTCTCCACTCAAGAGGAGTCATCAGTGTGATGTGGCTGCCAAAAAGGCTTAAGCAGTGTTAATGGAAAGATAGGACCTAAGTAAGTCAGAAATGACTGCCCTACTCCCTCTGTTCTGGTCACAGCACACCGAGAATATTGCTTTCAGTACAGAGCACAGAACGTAAATTTCACAGAACACGGTCAAGCTGAACAGCATCACCAGGCAGGTAAAGAGGAGCAATTTCCAGGAAGAGTCATGCACCTGATAACAATGTGAGGGTCAAGGAACCAGGACCATTTGGCCTAGAGAGCTGGTGCCTGGAAGGGACAGACCTAATGGCATTCAAAAACTTTTGGCAGGTGGAGAAAAAGCTAGTCGTTCAATGCAACCCTTTGTGATTCCCCTAGAACTAAAGGGAAAATACAGAGTGAAGCAGGTTTGGCTCAATATCAAGAACATCAGTGTTGGTGTTGCTGTGTCTTTTATTCCTAAATTACACAACTAATACATGTACATTGTCGAAGAAAACTTCAAGCAGTACAGATATATAGAGAATATAAAGTCCCT